>NC_143018.1:135920137-136225637 GCF_055824585.1 Amblyomma mixtum | reverse complement strand
TAACTTTCTCTGATAGCCCGGTGGCTGCAAGATTTCTTTGTTCCTGAATCCGGTGACACTTCAAATGGGTGCAAATATGCCGCCCCATTTCACCTGTCTGGGCTCAATCGAATATCACTGAAAATATCCTGAAGCTCCTTGTAACTATCATTGGCAAAAACAATTTAATCGTTTCTAAAATGCGGCTTTCGGAAAAGGCTACGAACTACAACCCAATGATAGACGAAACTCTCGTGGACGTCCAAGACGTCCACAGGACATACAGGGGAGTTTTAGTGCCCACTGGGAACGTACTTGCTGAAAACCATTCATGGCCTCACATTCGCTCTTGACATACACAGCCACGGTGACGTCTTATTCCTTCTTTATTCAAACTCTTTTGGTGCCAAAGCACTGATGCGCACACCAAAGCCCACCATGAATTTTTCAACCGACCTTACGGACTTCAGCCGTTGCCTGGGAACAGCGACGCCAAGTTAAGTTCTTGCGCGTGAAATAAAAAAAAAGATTTAATGAATTTAGCCCTGACGGGGGTTTGACCTGTGCGGGCGCGAAGAGTTCAACTTCGCTGGTCAGTGCAACAAAGCACAATGATACCGCCTCAATTGATCACACCTCGTGCTACACTGCAACACACTCGCACTATGCATTGCACATCGTCGTCTTCATCAGCTTCGATTTGTGGCGCGAACCGATCAAATAAGCTCAAACCTCGACCAGAGCTTAACCAGAGCCGAATACCGTCGACAGAGGTGCCGACGACACAGCAAAGTAAAACCATCAGCCAATCAGGCTTAACACATGCTTCGCACGTCCGCTCGGTTTAACTACGTTAAAAGCGTACCATTTTTTTATCACGTGCAATTCCAAGGCCACGCATGAGGCCTTTTTATATAAAAGTAACATCTGGTGTGCAGTATGGCGCGAATAAATGCGTGTGGAGCCATCGTAGTTCTGGTTACATCAACTACCTGACGTCAAACCTCAACGAAACAGTGCGAATGATCGCAGGGGCTGCATTATTTAGGAAAATTAGGCCGCATGAAGATCATGTAATTCTCAACCATAGAACAGCGAAATGGGGTCTGGAATGAAAGATGATGTCTAGTTTCGATAAATAAATTTTTACGACCACATCGAGAAAAATTGGCAGTTGGCTTCTGTCATGTGTATGTACCGTCAGGGACAAAAGTGCTATACTCCACGCGGCGGGAGCCGCAGCAGCGGAAAGTGGAGGCATTTTGACGAGCTAAAGCACGAAACACTGAAACGAGCCAAGCGACATGCCTGCTGATGAGATGATAAAGGTCTCGCATTGGCTATCTCGATTCCAGATGCCGCCTGCAGATGGCGTTGCAACGCAGTTTTTCGTTGCTGCCGCTCCCGCCGCGTGGAGTCTACCACTTCTGTCCCTTATAGTACATATTGTATGTACGCGCACTGTAGATGAGCTCTGACACTTTCACCTGTGCCCGTTCCCGCTTTACTCACCGCTATCGCCGAGAGCCTCGCCTGCGTTGGGCGATAACCGTGAACACCTTTTCTAAATATGAACGCTTTTCTAAATCTTTCACTTTCCAGCCGACGCAGATATTCTCATTGGTCACCACGTGACTGCTTGAGGATTATGTTTTGCGACTTACTGCAACTGAGGGATACGCTGGGCCTGCTGGCTTCTAGGAAGTCTCCTGTGCAGATGGTGCTGTGCAGTGCGTTGAGATAGGTCACATGTGGACGTAGTACGAATGTATGCCGTTTCCGTTGCCGGATTACAGAGCCCAAGGATGTCCACCAGGACGGCTTAGTGGACATGGGCGGGTCGCTGGTGGCCAACTGGCAACTCGCCGCTCGAGCTTCGTTCCGGAACCGTTCTTCCCGGCGTCTTTCCAAGGTCATCCAGGAGCTGGGACTGTATGTACTCCACGCTGTAGGGAGGGAACGCGACGTGTCCCTGCTGCCGTACGCCTTCAGCTTTCCGTACTTCGATCATGGTGCCACTCACGCGCTCAACTACGCCGGGATCGGCAGTCGCTTGGCGGAAGCGCTCAGTGAGCTCTTCCTCTGGGCCTACTTAACGTCCCATAAGGCATTAGAGGCCTTCAAGGACCACTTTCGTTGTATGGAGAACGCCACATCAAATGAGGTGAGAGTACAGCCAAGCCATTCAGAGTTGTTAGCATACTACCCGAGTATTTTTTGTATCTTGGACGCCTCACTACCGCCTCCTTGGCGACAGAGGGGCATAATGCTGTCGCACCGAAACAATCTACAACTACAACGACATGCTGTAGCTGAATCGGCGGTTTTCGCACTGACCGCAAGGTGGTGCTCGAGCAATGCTCTGGAGTGGGGAATACTGCGTTCTTCACACTGCCCTTCATTTATTAATCTTCTCTTAACGGACCAGTTTTTTTGCTCTTAAGCGTCAAAGCCCGTTTAAAATAAAACGAGCTGATCAACGGTATTGAACACGAAGTGTTGCCTTCTGCGTGTCTCTATGGTTTTTGAGCGAAAATTAACTTATGATGGCAGATAAAGACCGACGTCTGGCATCGAGCACGTAGCCACAGCACGTAACGTCATTACGCACTTATATTTTGTGATACAAACTTAAAACGCTCGCATCTGAAGCTCAAAGCATCACTTTCTAGCTACCGTATGCATATTCGGTAGCACTATAGAAAAAGCACGGTGATAGCCTTAGCTGCTTATGCGCCATTAAGCCCATCACAGCAGACAAACAGAAAAAGCACGATAGCAGAGCAGATCAACTTCAGCATTGGTACATCTTGCTAATAAAATCAATCTAAATTATTTCCCGCAATTAGTCTTGATACAGTGTGTCAGTCCTGTCGAGAGGAACTTTCTAGCAAACGTTTCTGGCAAATCGACAATGACAGAATATCTCTCGCGACATTCGTTCGCACCTCGGGCGTGCCTCAGGGACAGCAGGGCCGTACTCACCCAGTTTCGGAAGATTGCTACGCACGCTGCGCCTGCAAGCAAAGCGTGCGAGTCAGCACACCGACGTCGAACTCTGCGGCTCCAGTGTCTTCCTCTAAATCGCACATCACTGCGCACTTCTCATTTCGGCCCAGACCCAATGGACACTGAAACCCCCTCGAACGTCCACAGGACGTCTAAGGGAGTTTCTGTGTTCATCGCGGAGATTAATTCTAAAGAAATTAATGAGTCAGTATTCGCAAGCCCAGAAAGATATATGCAATCGGAATCAACGAAGATGATCAGTTTAGCATACGCACTGCGATAGAGTGCTCTGACGCCGTTTATATTTGCAAAAGACTGTCTACTGTAATGTCAAACGCACAGACTGGTGGTCGCGTTGGCGTTGCATTGCACACCACGTGTCTATCTTCGTCCGTGTTCGCATGCACGTGCGCTGCACCGCAACATCGGTCGCCGTAATATTCCGAGCCTCACCAGTTTCCGGTTTGTATATTCACTCTCGCAGATCGACCGGAATTCTTTCGCGCCTTACCTGGAGCCCCTCTCCCTGAAGACTGCTCTGTACGCGTACCGAGCGCGCAACGCCGCGACAGACGTTCGTGTCCGCGGCCTCGAGTTCCTGAGCCCAGAGCAGCTCTTCTTCGTCGCCGCGTGTTACGTGCGCTGCGCGAGGACCAGCGGGTCTCCGGGCGTCGCCGACGGGAAGTGCGACGTGGCGTTTCGGCACGTCGCCGAGTTCGCGGATGCGTTCGGATGCGCGCCAGGCACGCGCATGAACCCCTCGCACCGGTGCGAAATTTTGTGAACCCTTCATGTTGCTTTTTGACTCTCGCGTCATGTTGTTGTGATTTGAGTGAATAACAGGGAAAACTTTATTGAATGCTCAAGACAACCGAGCCTGCTACTCACAGTAGAAAATCTGTGGGACGAATTCTAAATGGTGGCACTGTTGCCGCTAAAGACAGTTTTTACATTGATATATCTGATAATTGCCACCGTACTGTTATATGCAAGGAGTCAAGCGCCACAAGTTTCGGAAACCTTTCGGAAGGGAATTGGACTTCGTGAGGGCATTATATCAACGTCGGGAAGGTAAAGGTTTCATTATTTTTTCCTTGGTAAATTCTGGACAAAGTATGACACTGAATCAATTGGATTTCTTTATTTGAATGGCATCCAGTCTTTCCATTACTCCGCGTAACAAAGAAGAAAAGCCAGCGGATTGAAAGTTTTTTCGATTAATAAATATCAATCAATCATCCTTCACTCAAATTTCATTTCATTTCATTTCATTTTATTACCTTAAAGGCCCCTTAAAAGGGGTGTTACAAAAGGGGTGGCAAGGCTGGAAGTACAAATTAACAATAACAGGAAAATTTCTACATTATCAGTGAGAAGACTTGGGCAAGTGATGATGGCAACGTTGTTTGGAAGGCCGTTCCAGTCTGCGGCTGCACGAGGAAAGAAGGAATTAGAAAATATGACGGTCCGTGATTGTGAACGGGCAACTTGTAGGCATGGCTGGTGCGGTGAGATATTCGTGCGGGTGGAAGAATATAAGGTGCGATGTGCATAGGGCAGTGGAAGAATTTGTAAAATAAAGACATGCTGGCAATGCGATGGCGGAGCGATAAGGTTGATAAACCGGATGCTGTTTTTAAGGACGAAACACTGATCTCATAAGAGTGAGATGAATGAATGAAACGAGCAGCGCGATTCTGAACAGATTCGACGGCATTGATGACATATGCTTTATGAGGATTCCAGATGGGCGACGCAAATTCTAGTTTGGTCCTGACGAATGATTTATAAGCTAATAACATGACATGCTGGGGAGTGTAGAGCCACTGAGCTTAAGACCGCCACGCAGCAGTCGAAATATATGTGTTCCCGCCGGCCTGCAAACTGTTAGTCGACGCGGTTGACACGGCCGCGCCGACGAGTGCCAGCGCCGAAGGGCTAGCCGGGTACGCGTTACATGAGTTACGGCGTGCCGGCAGTCTCGTCTCGGTCCCTTTGAAGGATCCCCGCGGCGAGAAACCTTAAACGGCACTTGCACCCGCACCGCTTTTCGGGGGAGCGCGCATTTTTATTTTGCTTGTGCGTGTCTGCGCCGACTCCGCGTATTCACCGTGAGGGAAACGGTACCTCTTCTGGGCGACGCGCGTGAAGCCGGGAACACGGACTGTGCCTGGTCGGTGTCAGTGGCGCGCTTTCCGAACGCTGGCATTTAGTTTTCTCTTTTTAAGGCAACGGACGGCTTCGGCGGCGGCATGCCATAGTTCTTGAGCTGCGCGGACAGATATACGCTTCAGCTACGCACATTGCCCGAACTTGCGGCCTAACGGCGGCGCCGAGACCTTTTTTCTTTGGCCGTGTGTTTCTGTTACCGCTGGCTGGCGCCGCTTCGAGGAAAAGGGCAAATGACGCTTCTGTTTGTGTATTTGTGTGTATTCCTGCCTCTTTTCGTGCGCGCAGTCCGACTTCCTGAGGGGAAGATACTCGGTTATGGTTTCGTTGCGTTTTGCTCGTGCTGTATCTTATATCGGTCACGTGCACTGTGGGACCAGTTACCTTGGATGGATCTTTGATGAAAGCTGGATTGAAATCCTGGTAAAAATGCGCGAAGTTCGTTATTTATTGCTGTATAGTTTCTTTTATCGTATAGTCGGATAGTTCGTTTAGGTGTTACGCGTAAAGATGGCTTAATCGTGAAGCCGCCATGTATGACGGGGTGATCGCTGACGCCTGGTAGATGCGTGATGGAATGAACGCATTCAGGATTACCCGTTAATATTAGGTCTAGGATATTAGCGCAGTATTCGGTTACACGGTTGGCTCGGATATAGTGTGAACGAGGTTAAAGTTAATGCAGACGTCTAGAAATTCATTGGCATCTTTATTACCTGTAGCGGTTACATTTAGCCAGTCAATACTCGGAAAATTGAAATCTCCGAATAGGAGAGTGCAGGTGTTAGGGTGCTTAGCTTTAATTTCATTTAATGCGTTATTAAGTTTTCGAGGGAAGTCTGGGCTGCTAGGTGGCTAGTAGCAAACGCCAATCATAACTGACTTGGTGAAGCGTGCCATAAAACCCATAATATTTCTATATCTGGTGAAAGGTGAGCGGCTGAGTATGATGGATCCCGCGCTGCTGCAATCAGTACCCCTCCTCTCCTTCGATCTGGGCGATCTTTATTATTTTTGTCTGAAACCTCGTTAAACCTCCTAAATATTTTTTTTGTCTTGAGCCTCCGTTTTCCTGTCTATGGAGATATTTAAAAAGGGTGTTAAAAGAAAGGCAACGCCTGGTGACACGCGCGTATCACCAGCGAGGGGGGGGGGGTGTAGATTGCTTCTGCCCCGCACGGAAGTACGTCATAACCAAGTGACAACATATTTAAACAAAAGCGCGCATAAAATCGACATAAACTTTTAGAATATTGCGTTACAGCTTACATACTCACCTGTAATAATACAACTGTTAAGTTTTATTTTTATATTTAGTTGTGAATGTTTTTAAAGCGCATGAGTTGAGGCATAGTTAAGGCGAGGCGGCGGCCATGGCTTGAGGAGGAGTTCGCACACATGAACAGTAGAAAATGAATATCGTCCTGACCGTCTGCTCGAAGGCATTTAGTTTGCCCATACGGAGGGACTCGATGCCGAGCAAGCGTACGACAGCGAACCCCATGCCGTGCTTTTACCCATGTTTTTACTTCCCTGTCGGACGTGGGGCCTCCGGAGCTTCTCCTGGCCAACATTCTACGTCTGTGAGGAAAACACGGTCGTCGTGCACTTCGGCTCCTGGATCGGCCCCATCGCAGTGAATAAAGGTCGGCGCATCGAGCGAGAGCTGCTTAGGTCGCATATTGGTTTCCGCCTCAGCTGGCATGGATGACGACCGCCGCGGACGATCTAGTGCTGCCTGTGGAATACACGACAAGAGTTTGAAATTTCTGCTAAACAACTGCCAGAATGTGGTTACTCGTCTGAACCCGCGGCTCAGTTCCAAGATGACTGTGGTTTTCTGTTTGGGTGGAACCAACACGGCGTATCCAAAATTAACCTTGGGAAATAAGACCTTCGCCCCGAGTTTATAGTTCCGATGTCTGGGAGTGGAGATATTTGCTGAAAATCCGTTACGGCCTTAACAAGGCTACCGATAGGCTGCCTTTACCTTCCGTGGCGCCGATTTGATTAGCCAGTGGAGAGTATGCCATGCTGAATGCGTGGGCAAGCAGACAAAACTGAAGAACACTTGGCTCTCTGCTGCCAAGGCCTTTCTAGTCCACCACGGATGACAAATTTACAAGCATTTGGGTCTCCATTTCCCACCCATCTAGAGGAACTGAATCGCGATCACAGCAGCAAGCGTAATATCCGAGCCCCAGTGGAAACCATCGAGAAGCACCTTGCTGGGTGGTGGGTACTGTGTTCCGACATTACTAAGAGCACCTCTAAAAACACTGGTTGGGGGTGTCATGTGGCAGCAGTCACTGAAATGGCCACCAAGATTACGGTGTGCTGCTGTCGTTTCTGTTCCAATGCCTGTGTGCGCGCGCGCGCGCGTGTGTGTGTGTGTGTGTGTGTGTGTGTGTGTGTGTGCGCGCGTGCGCGTGTGTGTCCGCGTGTGTGTGCGCGCGTGCGCGTGTGTGTGCGCGCGTGCGTGTGCGTGTGCGCGTGTGCGCGCGTGCGCGTGTGCGCGTGTGCGCGTGTGCGCGCGTGCGCGTGTGTGTGTGCGCGTGCGTGTGTGTGCGCGTGCGTGTGTGTGCGCGTGCGTATTTGTGCGCGTGCGCGTGTGTGCGCGCGCGCGCGCGCTCTTGTGTGTGTGTGTGTGTGTGCGTGCGCGTGTGTGTGCGCGCGTGCGCGTGTGTGTGCGCGCGTGCGTGTGCGCGCGCGCGCGCGTGTGTGTGTGTGTGTGTGTGCGCGCGTGCGCGTGTGTGTGCGCGTGTGCTCGCGAGCTCGCGTGCGCGCGTGTGCGTGTGCGCGCATGCGCGTGTGCGCGTGTGTGTGCGCGCGTGTGTGTGTGTGTGTGCGTGTGCGTGTGCGTGCGCGTGTGCGTGTGCGTGTGCGTGTGCGTGTGTGTGTGTGTGTGTGCGTACGTGTGTGTGTGTGTGTGTGTGTGTGTGTGTGCGCGCGCGCACCGTGTATGGGTTTGTGTACTCTGGTACTCTGGCTGTGCACTATACCAGCTGTGCTCGTCTGATTCAACATGCAACGCCACAGTCATCAGGCTTTCTCGGCCAGCTCGGCCCTCCACTGTACCACAAGGCTGAAAGAATTTTCATGCAAGATCTCAGAAGATTTGGCGTGCATAGCAATTTCATGGAGTGGAATTTCTAACTACGTACAGGGCTTCGATGGCGCACTGCACTCGATGGAACTGTGATTTTTCAAGCTATTTGGAAGCAAAGCATTCTTGGCCTCGCCTTATATATAACCACCGAGAGCGACGCACTATCTCGCCCGGTGTGTGGGCCCCCAGATCGTCGCAGAGGTGCCCCACCGGTCGCATTTGAATCTCGGGGCGATCTGGAACCGAATTTCCAGTTCGAACTTGCTTCAGGCACAGGTCAGGTGTCGAACTGTCAAGGAACAGACACGCGTGCGTCTAAAGGCGCGTTTATACTCCGACGTGCTCGGCACTGTGACGTCACATCGGCCAAAACGAGACCCTCTATACTCCAACTGCGCTTGACAGCGGACGTGTTCGGCGGCTTCGGCGCACTCCGACCGCACCGGCGCAGACTTGGAGCATGTCTCAATTGCGCGCCGAGCGCGCCGAAGCCGCCGACCCAGAATGCACCGCGCGCGCCTCCTACGCCACTCCGCCCTTCTACCCCCTTCGCCACTCGCCTCCTCTCCCAGCCGGTTTTCTAACGAAGAACGTTCTGCGCATGCGCTGCCTTGCGTCGGAGGGGCTCGACTGTAGGGCTCCCGAACTGCGCCTGGCGCAGCGTCGCCGATCTGACGTATCCGACCACAACAGGCTCTCGCCCGCGCGCCGAGAACGTCGGAGTATAAACGCGCCTTAAGGGAGACTCCTGACCTTGCCAGTCAGGGTCCTTTTCGCTGGCGTATTCGGGCCCGGAAGTACCCAAGGCGCCTTGCCGGTATGATGTTATCACGTTCTCCGCACATAGTTTAAATAAATGGTGATTAGCTTCCTGCAAGAAGTTACCATAACCGAAAGGACAACAGGAAAGAGAGTTCTCACTGTTCCCTGAAACGTCATTTGGAGCCCTAGATTGTTCCACGGTAGCCTGAAGTGTAATGCAAATATGTTTACGCGGACTGCCCATGGGTTAGAATTTTAGTATACTCAGGACGGATTAATTGCGACTTCACGAAAGAACACTTTAAATACATTGCCAACACCAAAATGCGTATTACCGTAACTCGATTTAGATCATTAGATTGCAGCAAAACCATGATCTGAGCTAGTTGGTACATCTTCACAACTTCACCAGCGCTGCGACGAGGAACAAAAACAGAGATGGAAGGACAGGGACAAGCGCTACTAACAACTGAAAGTTTATTTGAAAAAACACAGGTTATATACGCTCAAATGACAAACCGAAGCGCCTGCACTTCCCGCGGAAAAAGCACACAAAATAAAGTTAGGAATCCAGATACGAAATTTCGCACTCGCGGTTGGTTACAGGTGTGCTAACGCACGTGTCGCTGGTCTTGTGAATGTGATAGGCTCCACACAACTCCCTAGTCAACTGATCTTGATGTCTAAACATAATCTTAGCCCTGTTAAGAAGAGGAAAGCATGCTTTTTATTAGACACCTTGAACATACCGGGTTTGTTCAGATGACAATCTCTAATGAAGAGACCGATTTGATTAAGGAGCACCATTGAAAGACGATTTATGCTGGCGTAAGCGCGTGTTTATGCATTTCCCGGTTTGCTAAATGTAATTCGTGCCGCATTTAAAATACATGTCATACAGCACTCCCTCTGCACATGGCACAAAAGGCGATTCATGTTCCACTTGGCATGCATTTTTTCTTTTGACTCTTTTTTGCTGCTGTTCCCGGGCTCTTTTGTCAACAATAGCACAAAGCTTGTCTAGGTTATTAGGGACCGAAAGGAGCACTTTCACTCCATATCTAGTACCAACCTGCTTAAGCCAGTGGGATAACTGATGGATGTAGGGTATCACCGCTTACTTCATTCTGTCATTACCGGAATCTCCATGTGGTTCATCTCTACCAAACGACTTCATCTTCTTCACGATTCTGTTGCTAGCAAGCGCTATCACATAATTCGGGAAACCCTCTAACCTTAGCCTATGAACCTGCTCTTCGAAACTGGTGCCTAAAGTATGAACACATGATTTAGTAAGCGCAGATCCTAAACAAGACACTGCTATGCCGCATTTTACTACATTCGAATGTCCAGACTAATAATTTAGCAAAGGTTTTCCGACCGCTGTAGGAAGGACAAACAAACATGATTCACCTTTTTATTCAATCTAATATCCAAGAATTGCAGCTGATTTTCTTCCGGTAATTAAAAAGTAAATTTCAGAGTAAACCCGCAGTTTTCAAAAGTCAGTAAAATGTCATCCACGTGCCTTGAAGTCATGGGTTTCAACAAAAACGGGATAATCGTCTACATATCTGAAGATTTGTTTTATATGTTTGTCTAGGTTATCTTTAATGCACCTGTCCGGATAAGAAAAAGATTTTACTAAGAACTGCCGCCACTTTTGAGCCAATGCACAGCCCTGCTTTTTGAACAAATAGCCTGACTTCCCATTCAACAAATGTGGATTTGAGATAAAATGACGCTAGATCCTAAAACGAGCCCACAGAGACACCGCACTTTGAAATCAATGCTTCTTCATCATTATCCTCTACTGTACATTTCTTAACACATTGAAGGAGCCTATCATGTGGAGCCTATTTTGTCCCGGTCCTTCCTTCTCTGTCTTTGTTCCTCGTCACAGCGCTGGTGAAGTTGTAAGCATTAGATTGTTCAACGGCAACTTGAAGTTTGCTGCAAATATGGTAATGCGGACTGCCAATTTTCAAGAATTTAAATATTCTCTGGACGAATTAGTTACGTATTTACGGAAGTGCACTTAAAATTTATAATAATATATAATAATATAATAATATTATAGTAATATTTTTGGAGAGATCAGCCGTAATGAAAGTGCCTTTTTCCAAACATACCTTCGAAAAGAGCACACATATAATACAAGACACACTACGTACAACACAGGCAAGATAAGGACAAACTACGGTATGCAAAAGCTATCTTTTATAATTCCAGATTACCTAAATCATCATCCTACCATCCTCAGTATTGTAAACGAATCGTCATCTCTAGGAAACTTCAAAAAAAAAAGTGAACTTGTACCTGTTATCTATTCAGATATGATTTTTTTTCCTTGCAAGTTTAACATGCTTTCACTGTTTCTGTTATTTATTGCGTGTTGCTTACCTTCCATTTTAAGTGTATGTATATACTTTATGTAGTTTTCTGACCCCGTGTTGCTCGAGTGTTTTGTGTTTTTAGAAAGGGGACTGACACTTAGTCGGGCATTCGTTGCCTTTTTGTCAGCCTCCTCGACAGACTTTTTTTGTATTTCTGTCCAAAATTAACATTCATTCATTCATTCATTCAAGTACATTGATATCATGCAAATACCATTTCCCGAAACGCGATTTCGACAAGCGATCCGGAGCTGAAAATAAAATATCTATTTCTACTTTTTTCCTATCCTTAAGCTGTGTGAAATATAGTGGGCCTAGGGAACTACTGCGAGTTTATCCTTATATATTCTTTTTTCTTCTTTGGCTCGCAAAAAGGCCTCAGCCACTGAGGACAAGTGCGTCAGCGGGTAACCAGCCTGCAGTAATCGGCGCTTCCGGGATAAAAAGCTGTCTTCCAGTTTGGGGTTGCAGGATTTTGTTGAATGCATTGTTAACGCATGAATTGATGATGCTGCGCTTAACTAGCTTCGAGTGCGCTCAGTCAAAAGAGGTAAGAGGTTTGTTGGCCCGATGCATAAAGGCCCAGCAGACGTGATTGGGGTTAAAATATCTTCCTAAATCTAAAAACCGCGTGAAGCCGTTTGTTGGTAGTTCTTGAGCGACAACCAATGGGCTCAGAATGTTTGAAAAATTACTAAGAACTTTGGGAGCTTCGAAACGGAGGACGTCGTGCTAGCATTGTAATATCACAAAGTAATCATCCACGAATCTAAAGATTTTTTTCACATTGCTGCCCTGAAGATACCTGTGTAGCGCTCTGTCTTGCATGGCTAAGTAAAGAAAACTGAGGATAGGTGCAACTTAACGATACAAATGCCATAGTTTTGAAAGAAACGCGAACCGTTCCATCATTCCGCGGATGTCGATCTTAAGTACTACACAGTAGCTCAAGGAAGCCGGCAGTTGAGATGCAACGCGCTTGGGTGGATGTCAATGAGTAATTACTTCTTTATTACAAATCTACTCCACCTTGGTGGATTCCCCTAACCATTTGAACAACACTGTTCCCACTTCGAGTTATTGATCAATTCGCTCTCGCCCTACCATAAGCTTGCCGTCCCGGTTAGCTCAATTGGTAGAGCGACTGCTCCGGTGAAGCGGTGGTCCCTGGCTTGAACCCCGGGTCCAGGACGAATTTTTCTTTAACTGCGAAGTTTCTGAGAAATCTGTATAGCTTTCCTTTGTAGCCGTATGGCTGCGCTTGGGTGGATGTTAATGAGTAATTACTTCCTTATTACAAATCTAGTCCACCTTTGGGGATTCCCCCAAACATTTGATCAACTCTAATTCTGAAATTTTACAGCTCCATGCTGGTCTATACAGTTCTTGATGCAATTGACCAAGTCGTCATGAGGGATGGCATAATATAAGTCCTTTACGGTGATAGAAAATCCTGTCAATGTCATTTCGCAGTAATCTTATAGAAAATCAACCTCAGGTCCTACATTTTTTGCCAAAAATGGGTTGTCAACTGTTAGTAGCTTAAGTTGTTTTTGTAAAAATGATGCAACAGACTTCTGCAACAGAAATCCTGCAACTGCAAACTACAAGATAGCTTTTTAGCCCATACGCGCCGACTACTGCAGGCTGCTTACCTCCCGACCCTGTTCTCCTCAGTGGCGGAGGCTTTGTTTAGAGCCAAATAATAAAAAAGAGTATAATAAGGATAACGTCGCTTTAATTCCCGACACACACGGGATTTCACGCAACTTAAACTCAGGATCGCTTGCCAAGCCTCTGCAAGCGCGTTAAGCAAATGGGTTGTAATCACTCAGGATGCACCATAAATCATCGCAACCGCTTGGTTTCCTGTGCTCAGGGCGTCGTGTGTTCTATGCCGTTGTCCCGCGGCCGTGCGTACGTAGGCCAAACCGGCAAATGCTTTAATAAGGGATTGTCCGAGCACAAATACAGTGTGACGCAACAAACCTCAGGTGATCTCGGCATTGACTGCCAAGATTGTAAATGCACTGCTGAGCTGGGCACAACTGCGCTGCGCAGGTGCGATGAAAAAAACCATGCGAGAAATCACTGAAGGCGTAAAAATCGCGCATCGTAAAGAGACTTGTGTCAGCACCCCCTCCATAGCCCTTAAAGATAGAGAACTGCGATTCTTATCGGTAGCTGAATGATCTCAGTTCTGTATTATTGCTGGTGGCGATGACTGTTTTTCAGACTCGGTTGCCCTTCTTATTTTCTTGATGCTGCTGTATATCTTTACCGAAGTGTCTGAAAAAATAAACCTTCAGTTGTAAGTCAGCGCTGTGTGTGTGTCTCGCCTCCTTTCTTGTCCCTAGTAGCTCACTGGCCTTCCTTGTTATGAACCAACTAGCCCGCGATGTGTCATTCAAGCTTATAAGATATCGTAACGTGCGCAATAAAAAAATGAACTAAAACAATTTTTCTGTATTTCACTCTAACACACAATGCATTCAGTGGAAAAGTCAGAGATTAACCACTGCCGTAGTGGAGGGCTTCCGATTATTTTGGATCACGTGGATATTTTTAACGTACACTGATATCGCACAGCGCACGGATTCTTTTTAGCTTCGACCCCAAGTAAACACTGCCTCCAAAGCCGGGATTAGACCAGCATCCTCGGGCCCACCACCCGAGCGCCCTATTCACTGAGCCATTTTGGATGGCGGATGAGATCCTGGCACAACTGCAAGTTCGGCAAGAAAGATATTTTGACGCTATGAAAAACCCGGCAGGGCAATGACCAACGGCTGTCCCAAGTTATTTTCCTTCAAAATGCTGAGCAAATAGATGTCATCTTGGTGCTGGCGGAGTGGTGTATGTTTGTTTCGTAGCGCTTTACAAAACCTATTAAGCCGACCTACATCAGAAACGTATAACGAATAAGGTTCGACTTTCTTTTTTAAAACACAGACATCCCTCCCTGCCCACTCCCCCTCAACGCGCTCGTCAACTCAGTCGGAGTACACGGGTTGCAACCGCACCGCGCCGGCCGATTTAGATGCAGACGAGGCCTGTGTGCTGTGCGATGTCAGTGCACGTTAAAGATACCCATGTGGTCGAAATTATTCCAGAGCCCCCATCTTCGGCAGCTCTTGCTTCGTTTCTTCTTTAACTCCCCCCCCCCCCCCTAACACACCCCTTACGGCGCGGTTCACGTGTCCATCGAAATATGTGAAACAGTTACTGCGTCATTTCCTTTCCTCGAAACCAACTATTTAGCCCCTGTTCATGGATTCCTCCTCGTAGTCGTCTGGGTCGGTGTTGCCATACCACACCACATGACAACCATGGAAGGTAGTAGAAGAGCGAAGCGCCACCTGCCACGGCAAGAGCGGTGGAACAGACCACCGGAAGGTGGCTGCCACGGGAAGATTCCGGAGGGTGGCTAGCAGCGCAACACGCCACCTTCCAGCTGTGGCAGGTGGCGTACTGAGAGCTGCGTTGAAATTTTGCATTACCGACTGTCGCAGTCGCCCGTCAGTTTTTGTGGTTTTATTCATTCAGCTTCAACGGGGAATCACTTGTGGGCTTTCTTCTGGCCCCCCGCATCAACTGGTGTAATGAAGCGCATGCATGGTATAATGACGCGAGTCTGAGAACTCTCCTTCATATGCAACCAAGCTCAAGCAGTCTGACGATTTTATTGCAGCACAATCTTGAGATGTGGAGTGAATTTTCATTTTTTAATGTCGAAGTGCAAATGAGCAGCCTAGATACAACGGCAGACACCACAGGACGCAGTCAACATGAGAGACCCCTGGCGAACTGCCGTGGTAATTTTATTGCAACATACAGAATGTCCGCAGGGCGACTTTTTCATTGTCACTGTAAGCAGGTATTTGGAAATGAGCTATGCGTAGCGAAATTGATTTCGATGAAAGTTGTCATGAATGTTTTACATCAAGTGACGCTCTATTACAGAAAGGAGCATGCCCTGAGCGGCCAAGCCGGCTGTAATCTGCAGTTTATCATTGCAAGAGAGAGAGAGAGAGAAAAACTTTATTATGGCAAGTGTGTTGACCCCCCTTGGGTCCCTGGACCACCGCACGGTCCCACTCTACGTCGGAACGTAACCAATATGTAGCTCATCGGGAACGAAACCCCGGGTCAGCATCCACCAGCTGCAGTGGTCAACAGACTGTCTGATGACGACACGGTGGTATACACAGAAAAACAACATTTCTTCCGAAAATGCAAGGGATTCAACCAAGGACTTTCAGACTGCGAGGCGAGCATACAACCACAAGCCATTAAACCACGTTGCTGCTTGGCGAACAAAGGTGAACGTAAGATATGCGTTGCCTTACGAGTTTATGCTAATGAGTGGGCGTGTAATTACAATGGAAGAAAAAATCATCACAACATAAATGACATTAAAGAGATTAAAATACAAAACCGATGCTTTCGCATCCACAGCACAAAAGTAGGCTTAACTACGCTCGCAATTTTTGCGACATAAATCCGTCAGTAAACAATCTTTGAATTTCAGACAAATATCGAAGCAGTGATGCTGTGTCCAGTTCTAAAATGTCACTTATCAGCAAGACAAAGCAGCAGCGCGCAAAGGTGAACGAAGATTAAAACCTGCGAAATCGTGTGTTCATCTTTCTGGATTAGGAACCAAGTGATTAATACTGGATATCCGTCAAAATTTTAAGGAAGTTACATCTCGCGTGACAGGTAATTGTGGGCGCTTAGTTTTGTGGTAAGGTGCATGAGATTGTACACCAGTTGCAGGAGCATCACCATGATATCGGCACGTCTATCTGAAGATTTCACTGCCTGTGTTCGGACAGGTGCTCTCTGAGGCTCTCCTTCTCTAAAGACGTGAATGATCACCGGGTACAGCGATAGCCCTCTGCGATAGTGTGCGGAGCATATGACGATTTAAAACCCCTCGAACTGACGCTGCATAATCACATATAAAACACTTGAAGGGTCTTTCCCTAGTGTGAATTTGCTTGTGCAGATTTAATTTTGAAGACTCTGCGCACGTGAAAGGGCATAAATCACGCTTGTACGGTTTTCGCCGGTGTACGTACGCCTATGTATGGTGAGGTTACTGGCGCTTGCAGCTGCAAAAGAGCACATGTCGCAATTGAAGGGTTTCTAGCCAGTATGCTTTCGCTTGTGCATGGTGAGATGGGAAGAGCGCGCAGCTGTAAAAGCGCACAGGTCGCACTTGTACGGCTTTTCGCCGGTGTGCGTACGCTTATGTGTAGTGAGGTTGCTGGAGCTCGCAGTCGCAAAAGAGCACATGTCGCATTTGAAGGGTTTCTCGCCAGTATGCTTCCGCTTGTGCACAGCTAGAGTGGAAGAAAGCGCAGCTGAAAAAGCGCACAGGTCGCACTTGTACGGTTTTTCGCCAGTGTGCGTACGCTTATGCTTAGTGAGGTCGCTAGAGCTTGAAGCTGCAAAAGAGCACATGTCGCAATTGAAGGGTTTCTCACCAGTATGCTTTCGCTTGTGCTTGGCGATAGTGTCAGAGCGCGCAGCTGTAAAAGCGCACAGGTCGCACTTGTACGGCTTTTCGCCGGTATGCGTACGCTTATGTGTAGTGAGGTTGCTGGAGCTCGCAGTCGCAAAAGAGCACATGTCGCATTTGAAGGGTTTCTCGCCAGTATGCTTTCGCTTGTGCTTGGCGACCGTGTCAGAGCGCGCAGCTGTAAAAGCGCGCAAGTCAAACTTGAACGGTTTTTCGCCAGTGTGCGTACGCTTGTGACGAGTTAAGATCGAAGAGTGCGCAGTTCTAAAAAGGCACATTTCGCACTTTAACGGTTTCTCACCAGTATGCATAGTATCGTGTGGATTGAGGCATCGAAACTCTGCAGCCGCAGAAGTACACGTGTTGAGACTAAACAGCCTTTCGCCAGTTTGGATAGTATCGTGTGAAGTGACACAACCAGGATCTTCAGTTGCAAAACTGCACGTGTTGGCATTGAACAGCATTTCGCCATTGCGCATGCTATTGTGTGGACTGACACATCCAGTCTCTGCAGGGGTAAATGTACCCGTGTCGCGATTGAACGCGCTTTCGCCAGTTTGCGTACTAAAATGTGGAGTGACATCTCTCCAGTCTGCAGCTGTAGAAGGACACATGTCGCGACTGAAACTGCTCTCGCCACTGTGCGTACTATATTGTGGAGTGAAATTTCTCGGGTCTACAGCTGTAGCAGGACTCATGTCGCGACTGAAGCTGCTCTCGACACTGCGCCTACTATATTGTGGAGTGAAATTTCTCGGGTCTGCAGCTGTAGAAGGACACGTCTCGCGACTGAAGCTGCTCTCTACACTGTGCGTACTATATTGTGGAGTGAAATTTCTCGGGTCTGCAGCTGTAGAAGGACACGTCTCGCGACTGAAGCTGCTCTCGACACTGCGCCTACTATATTGGGGAGTGAAATTTCTCGGGTCTGCAGCTGTAGAAGGACACGTCTCGCGACTGAAGCTGCTCTCGACACTGCGCCTACTATATTGTGGAGTGAAATTTCTCGGGTCTGCAGCTGTAGAAGAACACGGGTCGCGACTGAAGCTGCTCTCGACACTGTGCGCACTATATTGTGGAGTGAATTTCCTGGGGTCTACAGCTGTAGAAGGACATGTGTCGCGACTGAAGCTGCTCTCGACACTGCGCCTACTATATTGTGGAGTGAAATTTCTCGGGTCTGCAGCTGTAGAAGAACACGGGTCGCGACTGAAGCTGCTCTCGACACTGTGCGCACTATATTGTGGAGTGAATTTCCTGGGGTCTACAGCTGTAGAAGGACATGTGTCGCGACTGAAGCTGCTCTCGACACTGCGCCTACTATATTGTGGAGTGAAATTTCTCGGGTCTGCAGCTGTAGAAGAACACGGGTCGCGACTGAAGCTGCTCTCGACACTGTGCGCACTATATTGTGGAGTGAATTTCCTGGGGTCTACAGCTGTAGAAGGACATGTGTTGCGACTGAAGCTGCTCTCGACACTGCGCCTACTATATAGTGGAGTGAAATTTCTCGGGTCTGCAGCTGTAGAAGAACACGGGTCGCGACTGAAGCTGCTCTCGACACTGTGCGCACTATATTGTGGAGTGAATTTCCTGGGGTCTACAGCTGTAGAAGGACATGTGTCGCGACTGAAGCTGCTCTCGACACTGCGCCTACTATATTGTGGAATGAAATTTCTCGTGTCTTCAGCTGTAGAAGGATACGTGTCGCTATTGAAGAGTCTCTCGCCACTGTGCGTACTATTATGTGGAGTGACATTTCTCGTGTCTGCAGCTGTAGAAGGACACGTGTCGCCATTGAAGCTACTCTCGCCAATGTGCGTAGGCTTGTGCCGAGTTAGTGTTGCAGAGCCTTCAGTTGCAAAAAGGCTCACAGGAATCTGATGCGTTTGTCCTGCTGTGTGGAACTGCTCGTCTCCCTTACCATCGCACTTCGCTAACTCCACTTGGTCCTCATAGCATTTTAATGGCTCTCCTCCTGTCTCAAGGTGCATGTGCCTAGAAACATCGGCAAGGTTCGGTGAACCGTAGGTGAAGGAGGAGCAGCTGAACACATCCCCTTTCAATGCAGGTGTCTGCTGACCGAACAAATTCTGTTCCATGAGCGAATACGGCGCTGGAGTCTGTTCTGGTCGCGTTCACCGCACTCCTGGTATGGTCGTTGCCCTGCAATGAGTCCCGAACACAACCTCCGTCATGGTAGTCAGGAAAGCACACCGCTTCTGCGAAAAGAGTTAAAAGAATGTGTGCCGTTAGGGAAATTTAGTTTTTTTTCGACTTACTCACTCCGCAATATTTTATTTCATTGGTTCAAGCATGCCAGTTGCTTTTTGGAAGAGGTAGTAATGCTCGATATATTGATTTTAAAATAACACACAGGACGCGTACATTTTAGGAAAGAGGCTACATCAACGACATCTCAGGCAATAACTAGTGAATTCAAGGCAGCTTTCACCATAGTGCCTGTAGTGTATCTACCGTCGCATGTGGATCTACGGGCTTTGTTGGAGCGTACGTGTTAAGGCAGCTCAAACATGCCAGATTTTTGTTTGCGTGGAAGAATAATTTTCGCAAAGACTGGTGCTCTGATAACAAAGAGGAGGCGAAGATTTTCAGCAAACGCAACAAATGAACATCTCAAGCAAGCGAATTGAACTGTTTTCCCAGTGTTGTTTTGGCAGGGCTGAATATAAAGGATGCAAGAGCAGCTGGTCGAGTACGCCCACCTCTACAGCACGTGGCAGCAGACAGCAGTGCAGAAATATAAGTACTCTGATACAAAACACACAGTCAGTCAGCCCTACAGTCTGTGGTAGCAAACGAAAATGGAGAAAAAAATGGGCACATACTCGTATGCGCGCAAAAACAAAGGAGAGAAGAAAGAAGGGAAAACTTTATTTACGCTAATGGTTTTTCCTGCGGTTTGGGGGCATCTTCAGAGACGTCTTGGTTCTACCCCCAGGAGCCATCTCTGTCGAAGTCGTCCGCCTCTAATCAGTGGTCGGTTGCCCTCAGTCCAGGGCTCCGCTGGCCACTGCCGCCAGTTGAGCTCGCCGTAACAGACCTTGTTAGTCTTCACAGCGGTCGCTGGACAGCAGAGTCTCCCACTGCTCCGCACTCGGGTTTTGTATTTTGGGGACCACGTCTATGTTTTGGCAGGCCCATGTGATCTGGTATAGAGTAGGTTTTTCGTCGCACCAGGGACATTTGTTCGTGTATATCGTTGGGTGCATTTTGTTTAGCATATGTAGATTTGGGAAAGAGCCTGTTCGTAATTGTCTCCAAGTGACAGCTTCCTCTCTGCTGAGAGATTTGTGCGGTGGGAGATATCGCATTCTTCTGCCTCTATAGGTTTGTAGTATGGCCGAGTATTCCCTGGGTGCTGGCGCGAGTTCCGCGGTCTCGTCGGATGCTCGGAAAGTAATGTATCATCGAGCTATCCTGTCGGCCTCTCGGTTCCCTGCCACCCCCGTGTGCCCCGGTACCCACACAATTTTGTGTCGGATCTTGTCGTTTTGTTCTTCCTGGTTTTTAATTCTGTCGCTCGCTGCGAGGAGTATACGGAGCGCGTGACGACCTATCCTGCCATTCATGTAATTTCGGCAGGCTGTTTGAGAGCCCGTGAGTATTGTTAGTGATCGCCCGGTTCTATATCCCTGCGCCACCGCTAGAGCAACGGCTACTTCCTCGGACTCTGCAGCTGTGCAGCCTCGGAGAGACGCACTGGTCATTTCGCGTAAAGACGAATCGACCACCGCCGCTACAGCGATTTTGATATCTCCTCCTCTCCAAGACGCGTCTGTATACACGGTCGTTGAAGTTTCACTACAGTTAGAGGAGTGCGATTGGTTTAAAAGTGAGTAGCGCGAAATTTGAGCAATATTCACATCAACTGTTTATTAGGAACTGTGTCCCTTGTTTAATATTTATTTTGCTTGTTATATTCTTCTGTATTTATTAACACTATTCCCGATTTCGATATTGTTACGTAAATGTAGGCACACAAGGAGTAATCACTGAGGGATGCCGACAGCAGCTCAATCGAACCACTGCCGGCCCACGGCGCACAGATCACACTTCGTCCTCATCGCACTCCGTGCACGAGCCCAGCACTGTCTTCTTCGTTGTCCACTGACAATATTTACAGTCTATGCCTTTGTTCTTTTGGTTGTTTTTTATGTGTGGTTAGTTTCGTTTTCGAACTTGTTTAGCAGAGATTTATGAATATTTTTTACGAATAACTCATTTTTATGCAGAGTGCGTATGCCTCTTCATCAGGCACTCCCCTCTGTAATATACGTTTGAAACCTGAGGGTATAATAAATAAATAAATACATAAACAGCGCTCAGCGTGTTCAGAAATGCGTGGCAGTGTGTTTTTAATATTTGTTTTCATAGAAGGTCTAGTGAGTGCCGCAGGTGGTTGGTATTAATGCGAAAGCATTTTTTGTGTTATGAGTGGGGCGTACAGCACCTGTCGGCAGAGCATGTCATCAGAGCGCGTCCGCGCGAACTGTCAGCAATCAATTATAGGGATAATTAATAGAATGGTTGAATTGAATAGTTTTGTGTATATCAAGAACAACTAACTCACCAAAATGGTTTATCGAATGGGTAACTAATTGATTGACGTCATTTACTACTTCAAGTCCCCAGCGGCTGCGGAATAACTGACCAAGGCGGCGGTCAGATCTGTGACGCAGCGGAGGGCGCTAAGAATCTCTGGCTCCGGACAGGCCGCCATTGGAAACTGAACCTGGCAACGTTTAACGCAAGAACCTTATCAAGTGAGGCTAGCTTAGCAGTGCTGCTGGAGGAATTAGCCGGTATTAAATGGGATGTCATAGGGCTTAGTGAGGTTAGGAGGACAGATGAGGCGTATACAGTGCTAAAGGGCGGGCATGTACTGTGCTATCGTGGATTAGCAGATAAGCGAGAACTAGGTGTGGGATTTCTCCTAAATCAGGATATAGCTGGCAACATCGAGGAGTTTTACAGTATTAACCAGAGAGTGGCAGCTACCGTTATTAGGCTTAATAAGAGGTACAAGCTGAAGGCGGTGCAGGCCTACGCGCTTACATCAAGCCATGATGACCAGATAGTTGAGAGCTTCTATGAGGATGTGGAATCGGCAATGACCAAAGTAAAATCACAGTACACTGTACTGATGGGCGACTTTAATGCAAAGGTAGGAAAAAAGCAGGCTGGAGACAATGCGGTAGGTGACTATGGCATAGGTTCTAGGAACAGTAGGGGAGAGTTATTAGTAGAGTTCGCAGATATAAATAATTTACGGATTATGAATACCTTCTTTCGCAAACGAGCAAACAGGAAGTGGACGTGGAAGAGCCCCAATGGTGAGACTAAAAATTAGACTTCATACTGCGTGCACACCCTGGCATCGTAGAGGATGTGGATGTCCTCGGTAAGGTCCGTTGCAGCGACCACAGAATGGTAAGGTCTCGCATTAGCTTAGATTTGAAGAGGGAACGGAGGAAACTGGTGAAGCGAAAGGCTATTAACGAGTTAGCATTAAGAGGGAAGGTAGAGGAATTCAGATTGTCGCTGCAGAACAGATTTTCCGCTTTAACTGACGAAAACGACCGTAGTGTTGAAACAATGAATGATAATCTCACAGCTATCGTTACAGAGTGCGCCGCATAAGTAGGTGGTAGGATGGTTCGAGAGGATACCAACAAGCTATCTCAGGAGGCTAAAGATCTGATTAAGAAACCTTGATTTATAATGGTCTTTTCTCCCCTAGACTTAATTATTGTCACTTGGTATGGGCATCGACTACTAAATCTAATATAGACAGAGTGCTCATTCTCCAAAAAAAGTTTTTAAGAGCTGTCGAAAACGTACCAATGCACTACCACACACATGAATTATTTAAAAAATACAATGTAATTCCAGTAACAAAATCCTATGACTACCGGCTTTGCAAGTTGTTCAAACAAGAAACTAAATGTAACAATTG
Source organism: Amblyomma mixtum (assembly GCF_055824585.1). NCBI lineage: Eukaryota > Metazoa > Arthropoda > Arachnida > Ixodida > Ixodidae > Amblyomma > Amblyomma mixtum. The sequence goes on along the minus strand of NC_143018.1, from coordinate 136,202,706 downwards.
TACTATTCAGAACATAGCTCAGCTAGAAAATAATGTAGATTCATACCAGACGCGTCATTTTGAACCATGGAAGGTTAACACAAGTAGAACTACATGGGGTCTACAAATGCTGCAAAACAAGTTACCCCGATTACTAAACAGTTTGCAAGCTAAAAATATCCAACTCGACAATATAACTTTCAAAGCACTGCGCGATCTTTTCAAAACGAAGTAAAACGAGATTTTGTGTCTATAATATTTCCCCATGAATGTATTAAAAATGTGAGTACGTGTTACACTGAAATGTGGTAACAGTATATATGTTTTAGCGTTTTTCTTGTAATATGTTGTTTTTTTTTTCGCTTTTTTTCTTTGCATGTTGTGATAAAATATGCTGTGTATAAACTTTTTTTTACGACATTCCGCCAACTGCCAATGAAAGGGGGCCTGCGGCCCTGTCAAGCTGGCTTCTGGCAGCTTTTTCTGCAGGCTTCCTGCATCATGTAATGTGATGTGAATAAACTTCTTCTTCTTCTTCTTAAAGCATGAGGACGTCTAACTCCACAGACAGATAGAACTAGTTAATAAATAAGCGCAAGGTAGCCGACGTAAGAAAGTTTAACATAGAGAAAATCGAACATGCTCTAAGGAACGGAGGTAGCCTAAAATCAGTGAGGAGAAAGCTGGGCATAGGTAAAAACCAGATGTACGCGCTAAAAGACAAACAGGGCAATGTCATCAGCAATATGGATAAGATAGTTGAATTAGCCGAAGAGTTCTACACAAATCTATACAGTAGCGAATGTAATCAAGTTACTGAGGGAGGCAGTCGAGCACAGCAATGGGACATCCCGTCAGTAACGAAGGAGGAAGTAAAGAAAGCCTTAGGAGGAATGCAGAGAGGGAAAGCAGCTGGTGGGGATCAGGTAACAGCAGATTTGCTGAAGGACGGAGGAGAGATTGTGCTACAAAAACTAGCCACCCTGTATACGCAATGCCTTGTGACCTCGAGAGTACCAGAAGCTTGGAAGAACGCTAACATTATCCTAATTCATAAGAAAGGAGACGTCACGGACTTGAAGAATTACAGACCGATCAGCTTATTGTCCGTTGCCTACAAGGTATTTACTAAGGTAATCGCTAATAGAGTCAGGACAACCTTGGACTTTAGTCAACCAAATGATCAGGCAGGCCTTCGTAAAGGATACTCGACAATAGACCGCATTCACACTATCAATCAGGTGTTAGAGAAATGCGCAGAATATAACCAACCCCTATATATAGCCTTCATTGATTACGAAAAAGCATTTGACTCAGTGGAAACCTCAGCTGTCATGCAGGTATTGCGGAATCAGGGTGTGGAAGAGTGCTATGTGAAAATATTGGAAGATATTTATAACGATTGCACAGCTACTATAGTTCTCCATAAAGTCAGCAATAAAATTCCAATACGGAAAGGTGTCAGGCAGGGAGACACCATCTCGCCAGTGCTCTTCACTGCCTGCTTACAGGAGGTATTCCGCGGACTGGAATGCGAAGAGTTGGGGTTAAGAGTTAATGGAGAATACCTGAGTAATTTGCGATTCGCCGATGACATTCCCTTGCTAAGCCACTCAGGACAAGAACTGCAAAGCATGATCAATCAGCTAGACAGGCAGAGTAGAACGGTGGGGCTAAGAATTAACATGCAGAAAACCAAAGTAATGTTCAATAGGCTTGCAAGGCAACAGCAGTTCGCAATTGGTAGCGAGGTGCTGCAAGTAGTAAGCGAATATGTCTACTTAGGCCAGGTAGTGACCGGAGATCCGGATCATGAGAGGGAAATAACTAGAAGAATAAGAATGGGGTGGAGCGCGTATGGCAGGTTCTCTCAGATCATGAATGGTAGCTTACCAATATCCCTGAAGAGAAAAGTATATAACAGCTCTATCCTATCGGTACTCGCCTATGGGGCCGAAACGTGTAGGCTAACAAAGAGGGTTCAGCTTAAGTTAAGAACAACGCCGCGAGCTTTGGAAAGGAAAATGATAGGTTTAACGTTAAGAGATCGGAAGAGGGCAGAGTGGGTGAGGGAACAAACGCGGGTTAATGACGTCCTAGTTGAAATCTAGAGGAAGAAGTGGGCTTGGGCAGGGCATGTAATGCGAAGGCAAGATAACCGCTGGTCCTTAAGGCTAACGGAGTGGATTCCAAGAGAAAGCAAACGTAGCAGGGGACGGCAGAAAGTTAGGTGGCCGGATGAGATTAAGAAGTTTGCGGGGATACAATGGCGGCAACTAGCAAAGGACAGGGTTAACTGGAGAGACATGGGAGAGGCCTTTGCCCTGCAGTGGGTGCAGTCAGGCTGATGATGATGATGACTACTGCATTTCGTCAATCATTACAAAAATTGTTCGGTAAAATATTTGAATGGACGTATTAAAAATTCGCGGGCACTTTGACTGTCTAAAGTGGGTAGAGGCGGAAGCGTTTTCCGCACCACCTACGCTGTTTCTGTGGCACCGGTGGCGTCACATATAATTGAGTACTAATTACTAAGTGATGACAAATCACTAATTAATGGTTAATTACTGATTAATGTCTGAATACTAATTAACTGCTAATTAATGAGGCTTAAGCTTCGCCTTTAGGAGTGGAACGCGACAGCGCGTTGTAGCGCTGCCAGGGAGTCCACGGAACACCAGCCGTTCAGCGCAATGCCTTGCCCTTTGAACGCAACGCTTTTTGAGGAAAGGAAATGGCGCAGCAATTCTCTGTCATCTCGGTGGACACGTGAACCGCACCGTAGAGGAAGGGAGGAAGTGGGAGTGAAAGAAGATAAAGAGGAGACGAAATGAAGAAAATGAAAATTGTACTTGAGCAAAGGAAATTACGCAGTAACTGTCTCACAAAAATTCAGGGGGGCACTTTTTTGACCTAAAGTGTGGTCACTGATGCCCCTAAGAGTGGAACGCGACAGCGTCTTGCAACGCTGCCAAGGAGTCCATAGAACGCCATCGCCCATTCGGTAAAGCGGCAAATCGATTCAGAGGCTGGTGCACCAGTATACGGGCACGGACGAACAGCTACTCGAGGAAGTCCGGGTCAAATGCTACGGCAGATACCAGGTCGAAAGCTACCAAGAAGAGTACCAGGGCGAAGAGAATCCAACCATGGATCGGCCCATAACGAGAGAGGAAGTCGTCGAGGCGATCAGGTCGGCAACAAAAAACACAGCAGCGGGGGCGGACAGAATCAAGAACTCGCTCATAAGAAACCTCAGCGATGGAGCCATAGATCAGCTCACAGCCTACTTCAACAAGCTCTGGCAAGAAGGAACAGTGCCTGCCGAGTGGAAACACGCGGTAGTGGTAATGATCCCGAAGCCAGGCAAGAAACTCCAGGTCGAGAACCTCAGGCCGATCTCCCTCACGTCGTGCCTGGGCAAGATGTACGAGAAAGTAATCACAAAAAGGATCCAGTCGCACCTAGAGAAGAACCAACTGTACCCAGACAGCATGTACGGGTTCAGAGCCCACCTGTCTACGCAGGACGTACTACTCCAACTCAAGGAGGAAGTACTCGAGAAAATGCCGAGAAGTGGCGAAAACGTTGTCATGGCCCTCGACATAAAGGGAGCCTTCGACAACGTGAGCCACGCCGCCATCATGGAAGGCATCAACAACACCAACTGCGGGGGAAGAACCCACGACTACATCAGGGCCTTCCTGAGCGACAGAACAGCGACCGTGGGACTAGGCGAGCTGAGAAGCGACGTCTTCACCACGCCTTGCAAAGGAACACCCCAAGGCTCCGTGATATCGCCCGTCCTGTTCAATATGGCGATGATCGGGCTAGCAAGACCACTCAAGGAAATCCCGGGCATCCAACACGCGATATATGCCGACGACATCACGGTGTGGGTCACCCAAGGATCGTTAGGGGAGAAGCAAGACAGACTACAAGAAGCTGCGACCTGCGTAGAGACCTACGTCTGGGAGAGAGGCCTCAGATGTTCGACGGAGAAGTCGGAAATCATCAGGATCGGAAGAAATCCTACCAAAGCCTCGCTGGAAGTAGTTCTAGAGGGGCAACTGATCCAAGAACAGAACATGGTACGAATCCTAGGCATGTGGCTGCAGAGCAGCCGAAAATGCAGCGATACCATCAGCCTGTTGAGAAGAGCCGCGGAGCAGGTTGGCAGAATGATCAGTAGAGTCTCTCAGAGAAGGTACGGGATGAAAGAAGAAGATACCGTCAAACTCGTCAACAGCCTAATCGTTAGCAGAGTTATGTACTCCTTGCCCTACCACGCAACAACAAAGGCGGAGCGAGAGCAAGCCGACTGTATTCTCAGGAAGGCATACAAGATTGCTCTACACCTGCCCAGAAACGCATCAAACGAGAAGCTACTCCAACTCGGAATCAGCAATACCTTCGATGAGCTTGCCGAGGCTCAATTGGGGGCACAACTCATCAGACTCAGAGGCTCCTCTACGGGAAGGGCGCTCCTGAGAAGGTTGGGTCGGAACACGTGCGGACTGGTAGACAGATACGCGGACGTACCGGACGACCTTAGAAAGACCTTTAATGTAGGACCCCTGCCTAAAAACATGGATCCTAACCTACACGAGGACAGACGAAAAGCAAGGGCCGAGCAGATAGAAAGGAGGCTAGGCCGATCAGAGAACACAGTCTATACGGACGCCTCCATGTACGTACATGCAGGGAAGCGCTTAGCCGCTACGGTGGTAGTTAATAGCACAGGAGACATGACCACATGCGCCTCAGTGGAGGTCGTGGGCATAACGGAGGCCGAGGAAATTGCCGTCGCGCTGGCGGTAGCAGAAGGCTATAGGAAAGGCCGATCCCTAAACATCTTAACAGACTCGAAAGACACGTGTAAAAACTATACGAAGGGCAGAATTAGCGGCATGGCCCTCAGGATAATCAGTGGGGCAGCAGCCTCTGCTGAGAAGACACCCATACAACACATAATCTGGGTCCCAGGCCACGCAGGCGTAGCGGGGAACGAAAGAGCAGACAGCCTAGCTCGAGGGCCTACATACCGAGCAGGCATGTCAGATGTTCTGGAGCTTCAGCTACTAGCATGCGAGGGGGGATACACAGAGACATTACAACTATACAGGGGGACTAGATTCAAGTACCCACCACCACACAAAGCCCTCACGAGGGAGGAAGCAGTCGGCTGGCGTAGGCTACAAACAAACTCCTTCCCCAACTTGTACATCTATAACAAGATGTCACCAACACAATACAGAGCAAACTGCCCCTGGTGCGGCGACACACCCACACTATACCACATCACATGGGAGTGCGAACGAAATAAAGCATTCCACCAACACGAATTCCCGAGTGCGGAGCAATGGGAGAGCCGGCTCACCAGCAGCGAGCTCGCGGCCCAAAGGGCCTTAGTGCGGCACGCTACTGATGCAGCGCGACTCAGTGGAGCCCTGGACTAGGGGCCCAACCTTGCTGAAGAGAAGCCTCAAGTCGCCGGCGCCACGAAAGACGACGGAGGCTTCGAATCCGCGAATCTCTTAAAAGATCTAAATAAAAGTTTTCTACTACTACTCTACGCCTTGCTCGTCAGTAAATTGGTTTTTGAGGAAAGTAAATGTATCTGTCTCTCATTTGTCGGTGGACACCTAAACCTCGCGGGAAGGGAATGGAGGAGGATGAGAGTGAGTGAAGACACCGTATTCACTAGACGCGCCTTTGTTCATTCCAAACCATCGAGCAGGCATGGCGGAGTGGGTAGCATGCTCGTCTCTCACGCCGAAGACAGGGGTTCGATTCCTGAGCTCGACCAATTTCTTAATCGGTTTTATTTATTTATATGGCCTGACTAGTAAAGCTAATTAGGCTAATTGGGTAGTCAAGCTATTAACTAAGCTCAGTCCCACTTACTTGGAGCATCACTATACGATCCCTTCAATTGGTTGCATGGTTACTAGCCAAAGTACAATTGGCCCGGTTTGAAATTCGCGCACTGTGACGTCACGACCGTTTCCACCAACTGAAAAGCGTGACATTTTCTGTCGACAACTGCTGCTTACAACGATGAGACATTAAAGGCTTCCGCCTTAATATTTCTAGAATTAATTATTGCTTGCTTTGGTCCATGGGCGTTTAACGTCTTGAAGCGACTAAGGCTTTGAGAGGTTCTTTGACCACTTGAGGTTCTTTAAATGTGCACTGTCATCGCAAAGAACACGGGCCTCTAGAAATTCGTCTCCATCAAAATCCGATCGCCACGGCCGGGATCGAACCCGCGTCTTTCGGATGAGCAGCCGGGCGCCATAACCACTGAGCCACCGCGGGGGCTATAGGCACGGAATTAAATAAACAATGAATACGGTTACTTCCAATCAAATCGCCATTACCATTAGTGAAATGGATTATAAAATATTGAAACTAATTAATCATTCAATTTGTTCAACTATTGAATTACTTCACACATCCATCAGTAATGAATGAAACTGAACAATTACTTAATCACTGAATAATGAGTACTTTGGCATGCTTACTACAGGCTCTGCCAACGAGTCCAAGTAGGCGAGTTCTGTAAGCGTCAAGCAGTCGTAAGTGTTAAAGGCCAGATATTCTGACTACGCATATTATGCTGACAGAAATGCTTGGCTGTGTGGGCGAAAAATGTGGTTTCATGTTGCCGATAAAACTTCATACTGAAGCAGATATATCTTTCTATTAATGTGGGCGAGGACTGACGGTGCCTGCAAACGGGATTAAAGCTCCTTGAGCCCTACGATTTGCGGCGTTTGCCATTGCAACAGAACGCCTACTTTTCTCGCCTGCGTCAAAAAGCGACGGCAGTGCGACAATGGCCCTTTACGAACCGTTGTGTATGGATAGGGTTGCAGCCTAAAAATACCTCCAAACGCCTTCCTTGTCGGTTGGATTCGAGAAATATGAAATAGGGATTGTCGTTCCTTGGCCGGATCTCAAATTGTCCTTGCTGACAACGAGGATAAGTTTTGGTGGGCGAAGCGGAACCTTCCTGACTTCAGCCTAAGTTCGAAAAATATGTCTTGCGTCTATCACTTGGTTCGCCTCCTCAGGTGTTCCTCGATACTGCTCGCAGAGAGCATAGCGTCGTCGAAATAAACAACAGAGCTCGGCCACCACAGACCTGCAGACCCCTTGGCCGTGATCCGCAGAAAAAATGCACTTGCGATACAAAGTCCAAATTACATTCTCTTGGACTCAAATACGCCGTATGGCGTGATTTTGAGAACCACCGACGAGAAGTACTTCGAGTTGCAGTAAGATCAGGGTGTCGTGGATACAGGGTAGTGGTGCAAACCTTAGGTATGATGTTGAGGCTACTGTCATTAAAGGGCAACTGAAGCGGTTTTAGAATTCTATGAGTTTAAGGTTGCCGAATGTGCGAAATGTGCTGGTAAAGCCTGCGAAATCGATTTGCTCTAGCATTTCAAATGGTGGCGTAATGACCGAATAAAGTCGTCGTCGGTGTTCAGGCTTCTCTAAAGTGCACAGCGACGGGCAGAGGCCCCGATAATGACGTCACGTATGACGGCACTACGTTTCCAGCGAAGAAAAGGTTATTCCATGGAAGAAAACCGATGCCATCGAAGGTGAAGCTCACAATGCATTGTTTGGCGCCATCTGACGACGCACAGCAGCATGCAGGCGTAAGCAGCGGACATCTGAAGTTTCGGCAATAATGACGTCACTGCCGAGTTTCCTCGCACTCTTCCAGCGTAGTGAGGAGAAGCCTGAACATCGTCGCGGTTTTAATCGACGATTATGTCACCATCTTAAATGCTGGTACAAAAATACTTTGCATGGTTCATCTAGAAGCTTGATAGATTCGAATTCTTGAATAACCTCGAATTATCAAAAAACCGTTTCAGCTTCCCTTTAACGCAGTACCAAAGAGTGCCAGCTCTTCTTCACGAGAAGAAAGCGTGGTCCCAATGCGCCCTTAGACCGCTTGATGACCCCGTGCCACATCATTTTTTCGACCTCATATCTGATAGCGTCACGCTCTCGTGCTGTCACTTGCTATGGATATTGAGAGACAGGTCGCTCGCGTACGCGTCAGTTATGATGAGACGTTTCGTGACTCTGTGGTGTCTGCTCGGGCTTTACTCGTGAATTAAGGGCTCCTCTATGCGCCGCTAGGAGGTCTCTCAATTCAAAAGAATGCCCTAGAGTGCTTGAGCTACTGCAGTCGTTGAATAAACCTCTAGAAGAGTTAATCCCTTGCTATACTCGGCACTATCGTCTAAGAGAGCAATTACCGTGCTCCAGCTCAGCTTTGGAGATTCAATGCAAAATTTTAAGCCAGAACCTCAGCTTAGCAATTTCCGAGACCTACGCCGCCTCTTGCAATGCCAATCCTCGGTCCAGGAAGAACTTTGTTTCACTCTACGATGCATTTATTGCAGTTCTCGAAAACCCCAGTAGGCACGGGGATTACGACGGTTGGCCAGGGTGAGAACATAACTGCTTCAATGGAGGCAAAATTCTAGAGGGCCGTGTACTATGCGTTGTCAGTGCACGTTAAAGAACCCTAGGTGGTCCAAATTTCCAGTGTCCTCCACTAAGGCGTCCCACATAGCCGGAGCCGCTTTGGGACGTTAAACCTCAATAAACCATAAACCATCATCGAGCACACTTGAGCAATGTTATTTGCAGGGTCGCCTGAGAACACGCCTCTTAGCCCGCCGTCGAAACGAAGAAGTGCATGGATCTGAGGTCGTTGATTTTTTATGTTCACTGCAGGAAGCCTATCAATATGATAAGGTCCTGAGAACACAGCCACAGGACTACAAAGGTCACAGCTCAAGTAACTATGTGCGTTCAGCAGCACTCGAGCAACATATGATCCTTTAAGCGCAACTGCATAAGTTTAAGCAATTGACGAACTTTAAGGGGTCGAATTGAAACTTGCAGGTAATGCATGCTAAATCCTTTAGGGCTAGCATTTGAAATGGTGACGCAAACGCTCATTAAATTCTCGGTGGCATTCAAGTTTCTACGCAGCACACAGCGCCAAGTTGGAGGGCTCATGATGATGTCATCGAAGGTACCCGTACATTTCAAAGCGTAAGCGCCTGCTTTGAAACAAAAGGCAAAGCACACCGAGAGTTGTTTGCCAGAATCAAACGAAGTACGGCAGGATTTCGTTGACAGCAGCGGCAATCTGAAGTCTTCCCTCCCGTGACGTGACAGCGAACTTGCCCGCACTTCTCCCGCGCTACGAGGAGAAGCCTAGAATTCAATGGCGATGGCGTCACTATTTTAAATGCAACCGCAAAAGCACTTGGCATGCTTTACCTACAGCCTATATAGATTTGAATATTTGAACTTCGGGCCATTCTCGAAATGTGATGCAGTTGCCCTTTAATGCGTATGAGGAGCCTTCCTTCACAGTGTGGATTCGAGACCCGTCGTGAATGAACATGACCTCAATCATGATGGCAGCAGAGAGTCCGCTGATGGCAGTGTCGCCTCTCTTGACTACCAGGTCAGTAAACTTGCGGCCATGAAATTCCAGTTCAGTTTCCATGGTTACTTTCGAAATGCACGCTGGCCTCTGAGTAGGGTCAGTGCTGCGTCGAGGATCGAAATATGGCTCGGGCATGTCGTCGTATTCTGGTTGGTGTCACTTGAGACTTGCCCCGCGTCACTTTCAAGCTAAAATTTGCGTGCGGAGTCGTCGCAGTGGAATGAGGCGTAGTCAAGCGTTTTGCTCGGTGCAGACTCCTAGAAACTCAGCCCTCGGGTGCAGCAAAACACGCAAGCCTGTATCTCTATCCGCTGAGAATGCTGTAGCATCCACTCTCGTGACGCATTTGAACAAGTGAACTCGAACGCGATGACTGCCGCAAGACGTCGCAGGCGTGGTTTGGAGCTTAAGTGCTGTATTTGCAGAGCCGCAAGACCAGTCTAGACAAATGTGATCGTTACAGTACTTAACAGTCTACCGGAAACTATAGCAACCAGTCCATTTTAGGATAGTCGAGAACACAACCGAGCGCTGGTCTCAGCCGCGCTATATATAAAGCTGGCAAATGAACTTTCGGGGCAAAGGCCAAATGCTAGAGCTACTGCTTCGCAAATCGTTGATGCAGTAGCACGTAACTGAGATAATTCGAGGAAAAAGCCTCCGGGGTGCATCAGTGGTTATGCGCTCAGCTGCTGACCCGAAAAACGCAGGATCGATCCCGGCCGCAGCAATCGAATTTCGATGGAGATTAAATTCTGCAGGCAGGTGTATTGTGCAATATCAGAGCACGTTAAAGAAAATCAGGTGGCGGAAATTTCCACAGCCCTTTCGACATAAATATGGTCGCGCTACGTGTCATACAGATATAAAGCCCGGTACCAAGGTTAGGAACCAACAAACAATGCAAAATTCACGGTCATATAATGGATGGACAAAGAATGGCGCAGCTTCTGTTGACTTCGCGATCTAGAATTTTATCAGCAACTACTGAAAATGTACGCTGACTTTTCATCGCTCAAACTGGTTCGTAGTTACAGCTGACGTAGCAGTTCTTTATGTGAAAGAATGCATATTTCAGAAACTTTCCACTTCTAGTACAACAGTGAACTTCTAGAGAATATTCTGTGCAGGAAATGCGATAACTGATGAACGCTGCCTGGATGCAGCCAGAAGGCGGGCTGGTAATGGGGCACGTACGAAAGCATGCGGCTTTCCATGACACCCGCACGAAAGCACCAACCGAGTGATGTGCAAGAGGATAGATGCACTCACGTAGCGTCTCCCCTGAGTTGCGTCGTCAGCGTCCCGGTACTACTTGGTGGTTCAGGGCAGAGTGGGCGCTGCAGATCGAGGTAGAGTAGCTTGGGTTGGCTGCTTGTGGGGCGTCTAGAAAATTCGCGAGAGAGAAAAAGGTCGCCTTTTGACTGCTGCGCCATACCAAGGGCAAGGAATAAGAAGCAACACTGCGGGACGCGTGTTAGGCCACACCTCGTTTAGCAGACGTAAACTGGGTAGGAACAGCTGGTACGCTTACATAAAGGCGAGTGAAAACGACGAGTATATGAACGGATAGGCGGAAGAAAAACTGAGTCCCACTAAACCACTGATTTGATAACAGCTGGAATTGATACTGGCGCTGAAAACGTAGCTACCACGCTACCCGGGCACAAAAGACAAGAGGCACACAATGCACAAAAGACTCACACTGGGTCTCCCTAGAGCTGGGTCTTCGGCGTTTAAGTCTTGCTGGTCATTCAGTGCGAAATGGACGCTAAATAGCGTGCTACAACTGCATCACAAAAGCAGACAGTGTAGCAGCTCTAGACACCGTAACATTTCTTTAAACGCCCGCTGGTTCTCTGTTGCGCCCTTTACAGTTTGTCTGAGCGCCACGCCCCCGCTCTCTCACGATTTTATTGCTGCGCCATCAAGTGGCAACCACGAGCAACAAGGCTGCACAAGGTGATGGCTGTTCTCCCTCTTTTTTTTTATTCAATACTGCCCATTGCCTTTTGATAGCCACGACAGAAGCGAGTATGGTGTATAACAGATAACAAAAAGAAGGAAAGAGAGGAAATCGGCATTCATTTCAATTTCTGCGAAAGCAACCAGCCGACAAACAAAAATAAAAAAGCACCGCATTTACATGCAGGGTACGACGCATCATAAACATACTCTCGAAGAATGAAACCCAGCATATAAAAGTTAATGACTTGATCTGACAGCAGATAAAAAGGCTTCAGGTGCAGATAGGGTGGCCACACCCCGTGTAACCAATTATAATAGACTATCGCACTTGGAAAGAACGACATCTTGAATGCATTTATTGTGCACTGAGAGATTGCAGATGCTCTGTCATGTTTCTTCCCAGTCTGTCGTGTTCTATTGTGCTTCATATAAGCCTGAAATTATTTTTTTTTGTGAGATAATTGATGATGGCGAAGAGCATTATCAAACGATACATTTATCGACGAGATTCTTTCCGGCCAACAGGCGAGCACCGTAAACTTTGTCGCAACGCGAGACGCTCTCCTCCCCACACGCACACACCTACAAACCCATCCCCCAACAAGCCCCCCCCCCCCCCCCCCGCACTCAAACGTACACCCATGCACACGCGCGCGCACGCACACGCCCCCACGCACACACACACTCCCACACACGCACGCGCGCACGCATGCGCACGCACACACACACACACACACGCACGGGGGCACACGCGCAAACACAGGCGCACACTTATCACAGGCACACACGCTCAGACAGGCACGCACGCATGCACTGCTAGTTTTTCTTGTTATGGGACTAGTAGAGCTTTCGCTTTAAAGTTGGTGTCCTGCTCCTACCCAATCAACCCTAAACAAAGTATCAAGGCGGCACGGAACGGCCGTCCTCTCATGGTAGTTTGGTAGGAGGGTTAGTCTCTTCTTTATAAATCACGTGTCGACCAGGCAGATCTCTCCCGAAATGTTACTTTGCAATGCTTATAATGTACCGTAAAGTGCGTAATACAAACAAACTAAAAACATTTTTTTCTGTACTTGACTTGCACAGAGAATGCAGTCGGTGGAAAAACAAAGAAATAAACTGTTGCCGTAGTGGACGGCTTCCATATATTTTGGATCACATGGATATTTTTAACGTAAACTAAAATCGTTCAGCCGAAAAGCCATTTTCCGTTTCGCCCCCAAGCAACGGCAGCCGCTAAGGCAGGACTAAACCCGCATATTCGGCCTCATCAGCCGAGCACCTAATTCACTGTGCCCTTTTGGAAAGCGTAAGGATGCTAGTACCACCGCAGGTGCGGCAAGAGAAGTATTTTTACGCTATGAGAAACTCGAGAGGGCAATGACCAACGGCTGTCCAAAGGCATTTTGTATTAAAATACTGCACAAATCGGGCCCGTCTTGGCGCTGGCGAAATGATGCACGTCTGCTTCGTAGCGCTTTAAAAAACGAACGTATGATCCCAAGCGCAATGTCACGCGCGCATAACGTATTACGCTCAACATTCTTATTCACACTGGAGCTCCCCCCCCCCCCCCCCCCCTCCTGGCCGATCGTCCATCTGCCGAAGCACCCGGCACCCAACCGATCTGCGGAAGCCTCATTTCGATGGAGGCGATGCTTGTGTGCTGTGCGATGTCAGCGCACGTTAAAGATCCCCAGGTGGTCGAAATTATGCGGCGTGTTCGGTTCTATTTTTCATTAAATACTGCTAGCTGCCTCTTAGTGGGCAAGGAAAGAGTGGGTACGCTATGTGTAAAAATACTTGGTCCATCACAGACAACAAAAACAAGAAAACAGCCCATGAGCATACTGTGAAGCTTTTGCGCAAAAGCCGAGCTCGTGAAGTAAATAAAAAGGCGTCATCTTTCGATTAATGCGTGGAAAGCTTCAGAAACGAACATTACAAGAATCAAACCAAGTGCATAAAACTTTTTGGCTTGATCTGACTGCAGATAAAAATGCTTTCCGGGATGATAAGGCGGCCTCATCTCAAGATAACTTATTCCAGTCCGCTATATTTCTTGAAATAAACAATACTAATGCCTAAGTCCATTGCCGTTCAAAACAAGCTGTAGTTTATGTCATATTTGTGCCGAGTCTTTCGTATTCTGTTGTGCTGCATATATGCCTAAAATTCTATTTTTCTATCACAACTAACCATGACGATCGACATTATCAAACCTTGCATTTGACTACGAAATTCAAAAGGTGGGAAAACCGGAGTGGCTTCGAAGGTCAGATACTGATACCTGTCTTCCATAGACGAAGTGTATAAATCGAAGTTCTCCCCCGCGATATACTTATAATGTACGTTTTCGCATGCGGGTCATGCATTATTCCTACACCGTGTTGTGCACACGTCTATATCATTGAGACAGCTGTATCCTCTCAATAAACAATGCAAGAAAGATAGTCAAGACGAAAAACAAATGCTATGGTGTCGCTTAACTCATCTAAGGAGGGAATGCGATGGGGTTTGTTCTGGATCCATTGCACACGGATGGAATTTGTGGGGACTCGCCCCGCGTTGACCCCTTTGGGTTGCTTCCCCGCGATGCATCCTCTTTCTCCACATTTTCTATATACGCCGACGACATCACCATATGGACCAACTCCCGATCCGACGGAGCGATTGAAGAATCATTACAGTGAGCTAGCGGCACGGTGGAGTATTTCATGCAGGGGAACGGCCTTGAGATTTCCGAAGAGCAAGTTGCTGGGCTAGTTGGTACTGTTGCATCGTGGTGGAGCAGCGCAAAGAACGGGACACAAGACACAAGGAAGGACGTAGACAGGCGCTGACCGGCAGACTGCAAGAGCGGTGAGTGAAATCAGAAGGCTGGGGTCAGAATGGAGACAGTTTACAGAGCCCGATGAACAAGATATGAAGTTCAGAAGAGCAAGTCTTGCAGTGTGCGGGTCAGCGCCTGTGTACGTCCTTCCTTGTGTCTTGTGTCCCGTTCTTTGCGCTGCTCCGCCACGATGCTTGAGATTTCACCGGCTTAATCGGGGCTCTTATTTGTAATGAACAAATAAGGCTCACAGGCAGCACGCAAGCATCGGGATTCTATCGCGTTGAACATTGACTCCAGTAACCACGATTAGGATCCTTGGCATGTTGATTCAGAATAATACAACACGGAAGCGATACGGAGGTTACGCATCACGGCACACCAGAGAGGCGGTCTGGTGACGCCCATTGCCACCCGTCGCAGGGGCGTGAGAGCAGCGTGCATATGCAGGATCATGCAATCATTCATGATAAGTCGAATGACGTACGCCTGCCCGTACTATAATCTACGTTGGTGAAACAAGTGGGCACTTAATATTAATATCATCATTAGAACTGCATAAAAGGCGGCCCTTGATCTGCCAGCCTACGCCATAACCTTTGCGCCACCGCGACACACATACGCACACACCACAAGCTTTTTTCGTAAAGGGACTAGGAATGCTTTCGCATCAAATGTTTGTCTTCCGCTCCTACCGAATCAACCCTAAACAATGTGCCTAGTCGGGACAGGACGGCAGTTCTCTCACGGGAATTCGGTCGGAGTGCCAGTCTTTTCTTTATAATTCTCATCTCGACCAAGAAAATCTCTCCCGACATGTTCTCGTTCCAGTCCTTATAAAGTGCCATGAAGTGCGTAATAAAAATGAGTAAAAATATTTCGGCATTTGACCTGCACGGACAATGCAGTGGATGGAAAAACAAAGAAATAAACGTGTTCCGCAGGGAAGCGCTTCCGACTGTTTTCGACCAGGCGGACATGTTTAACGCTCAATAACGTCGCACAGCCGACAGGTCCTTTTCCGTTTCGCCTCCAAGTAGACACCGCCGCCAAACCCTTAAAGCCGCATCCTCGGGCTCACCAGCCGAGCACCTTATTGAGTTCGCCATTTCGGAGGGCGGAAGGGATTCTAGTAGCAGGTGCGGAAAGAAAGATAATTTAACGCTATGAGAGGCCAACCAGCGCAACGAACAACGGTTGTCCCGAGTGTTTTTTCATCAAAATGCTACGCAGTTAGGGCCCATCATGGTGCCGGCAGAATGATACATGTTTGCTTCGTAGTGCTTTACCAAACTTATTATTCCTAACAATGCCAGGATTGCATAACGAATTATGCTCAACTTGCTTTTTTTAAACCGCATATATCCCCCCCCCCTCCCCCCGAAGGCACTCGTCTACTAAGGCGGAGTACCCGGGTTCCAACCCTACCTCGACGGCCGCCTTACGATGCAGGCGACGCCTGTGTGCTGTGCGATATCAGTGAACATTTAAGGTCCCCTTGGGGTGAAAATTATTAAGGCAAAAACCTTTCTTGGCTGAGTCGATGATTTCGTGTCCGCACAAAGTGAATTAACTCAATTAAATGTGAATGAAATTAATATTGAATTAGATGCGAATTATTGTTAATTATTAATGGTTTATTAGGGCTTAACGTCTAAAAGCGACTCAGGCTATGAGGGACGCCGTAGTGAAGGGCTCCGCAAATTTCGACCACCTAGGATTCTTTATCGTGCACTGACGTCGCACTGTACACGGACCTCTAGAATTTCGCCTCCATCGAAATTCGGCCGCCTCGGCCGCTCATCGAACCCGCGTCTTTCGGGCTAGCAGCCGAGCGCCGTAACCACTAAGCCACCGCGGTAGTTGATGGAGGCTTCCTGGCTGTATACAGAACGCGTGCTGCTAGAATGGGGCAGGTAGGAGAGCGTGCGGCTGTCCGCGACATCCGCACAAAAAAGGCAACCGAGCGATGTGCAAGAGAACAGATGTACTCACGTAGGTTCTGCCCGAAGTTGCGTCGTCGGCGTCGCTGTCCTACCTGATCTTTAAAGTGGACGCTACAGATCAAGGTAGAATAGCTTGGGTTGGCTGCCTGTGGAGCGTCTACACCCGAAAGACGCGGGTTCGATACCTGCCGCCATGGTTGATTTTCGATGGAGATGAAATCCTGGAGGACTGTGTAATCTGCGATGTGAGTGCACGTTAAAGAGCCCTAAGTGGTGAAAATTTCCGGAGCCCTTCACTACGTCGTCACCATAGCCTGAGTCGCCTTGAGACATTAAAACTATAAGCCAATTCTAGATAAATATTATCGCGCTTCGCGTCAGAAAGCATAAAGCCCCGTACTAAGGTTATCAACCAATAAAAAATGCAAAATTTCCCGGTAATATAATCGAGGCACTAACAACAGCGCAGCTTCTTTCTTCTGCTCACTTCGTGCTCTAGAATCCCAGCAGCCGCAGCTAAAAATATACACCGAATTTTTATCGCCCTCACTGGTTCGCTGAGTCAGGGGTGATGCATCAATTCTTTAGGTGAGGAACTTTCGACTTCTATTCTTGCACCGGACTTCTCGAGAAAGCTCTGTGCAGAAAATGTGATAGTTGATTGGTTTATTGGTTTAGTGGGCCTTAACGTCCCAAAGTGACTCAGGGTATGAGGGACGCCGTATTGAAGGGCTCCGGAAATTTCCAGCCCCTGGCGTTCTTTGACGTGCACTGACATCGCACAGTACACGGGCCTCTGTATTTTCGCCTCCATAGGAATTCGGATACCGCGGCCGGGATCTAACCCGCGTCTTTTGGGTCCGCAACCGATCGCCATAACTACTGAACCACCACGGCGGGTCCGTTAATTATGCAGTTAGGTTTCTTAACTGTGTGGAAGACGAATTATGTGAATCATTTGTCACACGCGCCGTCGCAATGGACATAGAGGCCAAGAGGAGCAATCAGAGGCGGCGAGGAGGCGCAAATGCTTTCGCATTACTTCAATGCGGTTTCCGCAGTGCCGAGTGACTTTTTTTCCGGAGCCCTCCACTTCGGCACCTCTTTCTTTCTTCGCTCCCTCCTTTACCCGTAATCCTATACAGCGCGGTTCGGGTATCCACCCAGAGCGAAACGCCAGAGCAGAGCGAAACGCCACCTGCCACGGTGAGAGCGGAGGAACGGACAAGCGGAAGGTGGCTGCCACGGGAAGATCCCGCAGGGTGGCTAGCAGCGTGACACGCCACCTTCCAGCAGTCCTCTCAATTTTTGTGGTTTTATTTATTTCGCTTCAGTGGGGAATCACTGTTACACTTTCAACTGGCTCCCCGCATAAGCTAGCAGATAGATGTTCTGGATACGCATAGTGTACTGAAGCAAGTTTGAGAACTGTGCTCCATATCCAACGATTGTCGAGTGTTGAGACTATTTTTCTCGAATATATTGTTGAGGCATGGACTGAAAAATCGGTTCTTTATTTGAATGCTGAAATGCAAATGAGCAGCTTAGATGCAAGTACAGACATCACAGGATGAACTCAATGCACGCGTGTCGTGGCGAACTACTCTGGCAATTTTATTGCAACTTGCATAATGCCCGCAGCCCAAGACTCTCATTTTCACTGTAAGCAAGTATTTGGAAGGTAGCTCCGCCTACCGACACTCCTTTCGGCTGCAGTTGCCATGAATCTTTTATATCAATTGGCGCTCTGTTAGAAACCGGGCGTGTGATGAGTGGCCAAGCCAGCTGTAGTCTTTGCAGTTTATCAATGCGAACGCATTATATGGCTCGTCGAGAACGAAACGCGGTGTCAGCGTTGACCAGCGGCGGTGGTCACAAAACTGCCAGATGACGTCACTGTGGTGTACACAGAAAGCTAACAATTCTTCCAAAGATGCAGGGGAGTGCACCCAGGACTTTCAGATTGCGAGGCGAGCATAAACCCCATGGGTCACAAAACCACTTTGCTTCTTAGCGAACATATGCGGGCGTAGAATATGCGTATCTTGCCGACTGTATGGTAACGAACAGGTGTCCAATTACAGAGGAAGAGAAAATGATAAATATATAAAAATAAAAATGAATAATACAAGAATGGATGCTTTTGAAATTCTAAGCAATTTCTAAGCCCTCCGCAATTTTTGCTTCCGATAAAAATCGAAGCACTGATGCTGTGTCCAGTTCTAAAAATATCACTTATCAGCAAGACAATGCAGCAATACGCATCAAAGAATAAAAAATAAGAGGTCCGAAATCTTGCATTTCTCTCTCTTCATTAGGAACCGAGTCGTAGAGTACGGATCTCCTTCAGAATTCAAGAACAGTACGTCTCACGTCAGGTCTCATCGAGGGCGCTTAGTTATCTAGTAAGGCGCGTAGGACTGGACTCCAGCGGCAAGCGTATTCCTGACATTTGTGAGCCCATCTGAAGATTTCAATGCCCATGACCGGATACGTGCTCTCTGATATCCTCTCTATTTGAACTCGTGAATGAGCGCATGGTACAGCGATATACCTCTGCGCTAACGTGCGTCAGCTTATGGCGCTTTAAAGTCCCTTGCTGGGACGCTGCATGAGGGCATATGTCACACTTGAAGGGACTTTTCCCAGTGCGAATTCGGTTGTGCCGATTTATTTTTGAAGAATCTGTACATGTGAAAGGGCACATATCGCACTTGAACGGTTTTTCACCAGTGTGCGTACGCTTATGTCGAGAGAGGTTGATAGACCTTGAAGTTGCAAAAGGGCACATGTCGCAAAGCAAGTGTTTCTCGCCAGTAGGCTTTCGCTTGTGCACAACTAGATTGTCAGAGCGAGCAGCTTTAAATGTGCACAGGTCACACTTGAACGGTCTTACTCCAGTGTGCGTGCGCTTGTGACGAGCTAAACTTCCAGAGTCTGCAGTTGTCAAAGGGCAGACATCGCACTTGAAGGGTCTTTCCCCCGTGTGCGTTCGCTTGTGCCGAAGTAAGGTTGAAGATCGTGCAGTTGTAAAAGGGCACACATCACATTTAAAGGGTCTTTCCCCAGTGTGCGTTCGCTTGTGTCGAGTTAAAGCATAAGAATATACAGTTGTATAAGGGCACATATCGCACTTTAACCGTTTTTTGCCAGTGTGTGCACTTTTGTCGTGAGTTAAGGCTGAACAGTATCCTGTTGCAAGAGTTTCTATATCGCACTCTGAGGGTTTCTCGCCGGAGTGCGTACTGCCATGTGGAGCGACACATCTAGACTCCGGAGGTGTAAATTTACATGTGTCGCGATTGAAGGGGCTTTCGCCAGTTTGCGTACTATCCTGCGAATTGACATTTCTTCATTGTGCATCTGTAGAAGGACGCGTGCCATGATAGAAGGGGCTTTCGCCAGTGTGCGTACGATTGTGCCTAGTTAACGTTGTGGAGCCTTCAGTTATGAAAGGGCACACAACACTCTCATACGGTCGTCCTCGTGAGTGGCAGCGCATATCTCTCTTACAGTTGCACTTCGCACACACGGCTGGGTCCTCTGAGCATTCAAATGGCTCTCCTCCTGTCTCAAGGTGCATGGGCCTCGTAGCATCGGCGAAGTTCGCTGAAACGCATTCGCTGGAGGGGCAGCTGAACACATCTCCTTTCAATGCAGCTGGCTCCCGCTGAACTGAATTCTGTTCCATCCGTGAATACAGGAGCTATGGTCTCTGCTGGTAGTGTTCACCACCCTTCAACGATGGTCGTTGTCCGCCAATGAGCCCAGAACACAACCTCCGTCGTGGTAGTCAGGAGAGCACACCGCTTTTGAAATTAAAGTTAATAGAATGTGTGGGGTTAGAGCAAATCAGTTTTTTTTTTCGACATACTCACTCCGACATACTCACTACGCAATATTTTCTTGCTTTCGTTCAAGCATGCCACATTGTTGTTTGTATCTAAGAATATTTCTCGCAAAGATTGGTGTTAAAATAACACGCAGGACGCGGACATTTTAAGGCAACGCACCACGCAAACGACATCTCAAGCATTAAGGAGTGGACTCATTTAAGATTTCGAAATAGTGCTAATAGTGTATCAACTGGCGTATGCAGATGTACGGGGTTTCTTGCAGCGTGCTAAGGCAGCCCAGGTATCGCACTTTATCATAGGGTTTATTTCATGTCGTTTTTTGTGTATGTGGCGGGGCAAAAGGTGGTGGTGGTTCGATGACAGCGAGTGGGCGCAGATGTAGAGAAATACAGTTAAAGGGAAAAGGCAGGGATGTTAACCATAAAGGTTTCTGGTTGTCCACCTCGCACTGGGGAAGGGAATGACGGGATTAAAGAGGGAAGAGAGAAGGAACGGGAAACACAGACACAATCTGTCAATCAAGGCAGTCTCCCTTAAAAAACAAAACAGTGCCGTGTAAGCCTTGATGGCAGTCGACTGTTGTGGCCACGGAATGAGCATCTTGGCCTCTGTGAAAGGGCGAGGATCAAGGCTGCCCAGAGCACAACGCAGCTTACGTCTTTCGTTCACAAAGACAGAGCACTCACACAGGAGATGACTGACTGTCTTTACAGAAGCAGTTTACACAAGAAAGGCTATCGGCCTTCGCGATCCGGAAAGCATATTGATATGTGAAGGCAGCACCCAGCCATAGACGCCACAGTAATGTTTCTTCACAACGCGCTTTATCACATGGAAGACGGAGATGCAGTCCAGGCTCCAATGTCCTGAGGCGATGGTTTCAGAACTCTCCCGCGGTCCACGCTGAAATTTTGAGCTCCAGCCTGAAAGAACGAAGTCCACACGCTGCGTCAGCTCCAATTTGGTGCAGAAGCTTTCACTTTCGATATGCTGATGGTCAGGTGCTGCAGCAAAGCCGGAGTTATGAATATGCTTCAAATTTGCTTTTAACTCTTGTAAAAATTGGCCATTAATTATATACAAAATGCTTTTAACATTCACCGTGTAAATTTTTGCTGTTCCGAAAAAAGCGCTCAGGCTAAAGTTTGATTGAACAATGTCGGCGCGCTTCAGTGGCACTCTTTTTCAGCCCATCCTTGGCATCCTTAGTTGCAAATTGTCCTTGTAGAAATGCGCCCGCCGCCACTTCTCGGAACACAATATGCTGCACATCCTACGGCTGTGACCTTCTAGCCTGGGTTCGGTCCTGTCAAAATCATGCTTTCATAGCGTGCAGTTTAGCTTAAAAGAACAAATAACGAGGCTAGTGAACGCAGGGTTCCCAGTCACGTCGTAATAAGAACGTGCGACACGTTCCTGAAAAAAAGTAAAACAATCGAGCGCACTTTTCCAGGAGCAAGAGGGGGTTGGGTAGAGAAAAGCTGAAAAACCTGTTGTTCTGCGATATGTATATATCCTATCACATAATTCGAAGAATGCAGCCAGAAGGTATGATGTTGGTGTGGTCTTCTCGGCACGAAATAAGTTGTCGCAAATTTGAAGCTTGGTCGGGCGAAGCATGAATTGGCTTATGTTCGTTGTAAAGTGGGTGTGGTATACAGGATCCCGTTAGGTTGTGACAGTGTATGTAGGTCAAACTGGAAGGTGTATTAATGTTCGGTTACGGGAACGCGTGATATCACTAGAGATTGTTAGGTGATCGAATCTGGTTACGCATTGTAAGGGGTGTAATAGCTGCATCCATTTCTATCACAGACAGTTGTTTTAGATTCCCATTCGGCAAAGATCAACCGGGAAATCATAGAGGCCTAACATATCGTGAGATTAGAGGAAGAATGCGTCAGTGACCCTTTCATTGCTTTAAGAGATAATGATGTTAGATTTCTTGAACCATGCATGCATAGGGAGTTGTCAGGACATGGTTTTTGGTTTTTGATGATTGTGCAGTTATAGTGCTGCTTGGCTGGGATATAATTGTGTTTTCATCGCTAAAGTTTAGTTTCCAGACAGCGTTTGTCCTGTTTGCTCTTCATCCTCATCTTTAGCGCTCTTTATCCATTATGTCACCGTACCAACTAGCACAGATGTCTCTTCTTTTGCCCATCCTTGCGTTGGTTTGACCTTAAGGAGAAATTCCACTGGAGTGGTGGATCTTTCTCTTCTGACATGGCCTCGCCTATGGGGCGCCTGATTTTAATGGAGCGGCTGTTCGGTAGGTTAGCTCTGCGTGGTGATGTCATAACAACTGTGACACAGCGTATAAGGCGATGGCGGCGGAGGAGGGGTGAAAGGTTATGTTCTTCTGTGCAGCTCGATCCAGCTTCTCTCATTTTTGCGATAACTACTCAATTTCGGTAGCTTATCAACCATAGCTACTTTTGGACCTTGCATAGATCAGAAATAAATATAGCGACGGAATATCGACAACCTAGCACCGAGACCTATGCATGCATCTATAATATCCCCATTCCAACTTCAGACGTCCTTTTACCCCGGTAAGCCTATTGTCATCGCGCTTGCTGTTTTTCGCCTGTGCTTTCCTTCTTCGCGTACAAGATCGATCGAATAAGTTTCGGGCATTTTGAATAGTTTTACACTATACGATATAGAAAAAACGGTTACTGAACAAGTATTACAGCCTGACTAGATACAATTCCATGCTCTGTTTTGAATTCAGGATACCCTCTGAAGGACCTTCAATTTGAGGGTACCACATTAGTGGTGAAGTACAAACTCATAATAGGAGTGTGCTTAGGCAAACATAAATGAAAGGGACATATATAATGCATGTTAAACGCCAGCATATTCTTAAAAAGAAGGGGCAAAGAAATTTTCGGAAAATAAATCTGATTGTTGAGTAGAAAAGCTAAAAAAGGCCTAAAAGGATAAATAGAAGTGCGGAAAAGAAAATTCCAAAGCAGGAAAGAGCGAAACATCAAGACGCAGTTAGATATATGAGAAGTTGAACAATATAAACATAAAAAAAGCAAATCGCAATTCTGCGGTCGTTTCACGGTAGGCGGTGATAAATTTGTGAAATAGTTAAAAGAGAAGCTTTTTGCGGCGTCGTAACACCTGTGTTGGCGGATGATAAGAGACAGGCGAATAATGTTACCTATTAATATTGTTCAGTAAATCCTAATATTTGCCTTCGTAACAATTACCGATACACACCTAATTGAAATCAGATATTGAGCCGGCCCTTTGCAATGGCGATATTAGTTTTTGTAGTTTTTCACAATTTGATTTCCCTCGCTGATATTGCTCTGCTCTTTTGGGCCACTTCTCACGACATTCGAAAGGCTGTGGCTAGAGTTCCGTCCAGACGGAACTACAATCTGCGCTAGAGTTCCGTCTAGACGGAACTGCAATTTGCGCTAAAGTTCCGTCCAGACGGAACTGCATGTAGCGATGGGGTTCCGTCCAGACGGAACTGTATCTGACACCATACAGTTCCGTCCAGCATTATCTGCCACAAGAGTTATGTCAAGACGGAATTAAAGCTGTCGTTAGGGATTGGGAAACCAATTTGCTTGCAGACTTTTGCATGTTTATTTTAAAAAGTGGCAATCCTGTTCCGCCTAATGTGTGACAGGGTATTCTGCTGCATCATTTCTGCTGCATCTTTCTGCTGCATTTCTGCTGCATCATTTCTGCTGCATCATTCTGCTGCATCTGCTGCATCATTGAAAATATCGATATTGCGTGAGTCGTGCACCAAAGAAAAGGAGGCGTGCAATGCGTAAGAGAACAGTGATACTCACGGGGTGTCTCCGTACAGTTGGGTCGTCAGCGTTCTAATTCTGCTTGGACATTGAGTGGAACATTGAGACTACACAGCGGGATAAAACTGCGTGAATAAGCAGTCAGTGAACAGCTAGACGCCACCTGAACTGTTAAAAACTTTGCTCATTCTCTGTTACGCCCCGTGCTGATTCGACACCACGCCAACGTTGTCTGAAGTATTTATGTGGCGCCACAACGCGGTAACCGCGAGGAACCCGACCGCGTGGTGCGTTTTTTTTCTTCTCTTCTTTTTCTTTATTCAATAGTGCCATGTGCCTTTTGGTGGCCAAGGCAGGATTGAGTACGCTATGTGCAAAAAAAAAAAAAAATTTGGAAGCGCTTAGATATCTCTTAAGTACGGGAAGGCGAAAGCCGTTTGTGACTCAATGCACTGATTTCAATTCGCCGTGCTTGAATTCATTTTACGACACAGCAAAGAGCGTGGCGAGAGAAAGTAGTGACGTCGCGCCGCGCATGCGCAGCGCGTCGACATTTGTTGCTTGTCGGCGGATCACACTGCTCCGATGTCCCTTCGTCTGATGTGACGTCATCATGTAGTCTTCCTCACTTTTGAGCAATTTTTACCCAAATTATAGGTGTTTCGGTGATATTAAGTGCTATTTATGCTTAATTACCCATTTGCAATCTAATTTGACACAAATTCGGCGCTTTTCGGCTTATATGTATCAGCAGCGCGAACACAAACCAGGAAGGAGGACAAGATATTACACAGTGCTGAACTTCCAACTTTTATTTGAGCAAAAACTGAACCCGCTCTAACATACACACACCGGGTAAAAGCCCACCAGGGGAAGTAATCAAGGCGCGCGATCGAGCTGGTACCCACACCATGTCCAGGGCATCAAAATATAACAACAATCACACTGTACACTGCGCTGCATGAAATGAAGCACGAATGAAATCCGGAAAAAACAAAGAAAGGAGATGAGATGGGAGAAAAAAAAAACTGGGTTGAGTGTGCACGAATGACAAAAAAGAAGGGAAAAATGGAAAAACAGGGCAGAGTGTACGTGATTGAGAAAAAAGATGGAAAAAATGGGAAAACAGGGTTGCCGGCGCGAATTTTAATAAAAGCATGAGGAGGCGAGAAGACGGTGGAAAGGTTAGCGATACGAAGGATGAGCGCCAACAATGAACACGGCTAGAAGGAAAAGCAATATGTAAAATGTGCTTCTAAAAACCAGATAAAATCAGACAAAACCAGAGAGAAAGGGGATTTCTTTTTCAGATAGCGAGATAGATGGGGTGCTTACGCCACCTTCCTTAAGCCCTGAGATGTAGGCGGCTTCAACGATTTCGTGCGTCAGTTGGTTTTTATGCTTTTTTAAAAACGGTTGCTTTCTTAAAATTAGGAACACATTTCTTTTTGTTGTCACATACCCGGCAATGAGCCGGCATGTTCCTCAATGGCGCCCCAGTTAAATCATTCTTATGTTCTATTAACCTTTCATTTTAACACCTTCCTGTTTGGCCTCTGCACGCCTTACGCAAGTTAAAGGGATGGAGTATACAACCCCCTCCGCACATGGCACAAGAGGGTCTTGTTGCCTGGTTGTGCAGCTACGGTTCTTTTTCTGTTAACTCTGCTGCACCGGCTTGACAGGCGCATAGGGGCTGAAAAGACTACGTGCAGGCCTGCCTTTGTACCAATTTTCTTCATATTATGCGATATCTGGCGCAGGTAGGGCAGAACGGCGACCATTTTGTTCCGCTGTCGGGTATCATCCGGAGCTTTACTTTCGTGCTTCATGCCTATCAGGACTTTTTTTGCTACAGACAAAAGGAGGGATTGCGGTTACCCTGATTGCGTCAGCCTCACCACCTGGTTCGAAAAGTTGTCTTACAACTTGTGTTCACAAGATTTTGTGAGTGCATTCCTAAAAGTTGATTTCACGCTGTTCCTCTTTACAAGTTTTGAGTGGGCTGAATTGTAGGCTAGGATAGGCTTAATACCTCTTACCTTGATCACTTCTGCGCTCTTTGTAGTGAGTATTGCTTGATATATCTTTAATAAATGATGTATCACCTGCTGGGGAACCCTGATGTGACCACAACCCCTTTTATGTTTGTTTGCATATTTGTTCTTTTTATTGTTATGCATGTTCCCATCATCGCCGTTGTAAACCAATATGCCCCCCCCCCCCTTATGTAAGGACTTCGGCCCTTAAAGGGAACAATAAATGAAATGAAATGAAACACGGCAGACGCATATCGACGGAGGCGACACACGTGTGCTGTGCAATTTCAGATCACGTCAAAGATTCCCAGGTGGTCGACCTTATTCCGGAGCCCTTTACTTCCGCATTTCATTTTCATTGCGAAAGCAATACTACTCGCACTTTCAAGCCTTCGCGGCACCCGGCCGCAGTTACGTTTGACCCTTAGCGGAGTGAATATGGGCGACCAACTCGCTCAGATAGCCCGGCTGCAGTTACGCCGCGCCGTGCACCTGTGGCGCTACTGCCGCTGTGACGTCATACCAGCTGTAGATTATGGGCGACCAACACGCTCTTTTAGAGAGCCCAGCTGCAGTTACGGTGTGTGTTTGCCGCGCTGCGCACCTGTGGCGTTATTGCCGCTGCGACGTCATACCAGCTGTACATTATGTTTTCGCAACAACAACAAAAACAAAATATAAAAAAATTACCGAAGGCGCTTTGAGTCGTCGCGCAGCGGCGGCCGGTAGCCACGCTTGACCTGTAGACGCGGCGCATTGCATTCCTTCAGTTGGAGGCGCTGCGCTTTTGCTTTCGCAACCTACCAGGCTTAACCAAAGCTAACCCCCGCCAATTTTTTCCTTTCTTCTTTCACTCCCTCATTTATGCCTCTTCTTACGGCGGGGTTCAGGTGTCGACAAAGATAAGCTGATTGATTGAAAGAACTTTTCCGGCACGTAGGCCTGGTAAGACGGGGAGTCATGCGCCCGCGGATTAGAGGCTGGCAGGAAGCTCTTGGCTTGTTGCGGCCTTTTCCACCAGATGAATGCTGCGTCGCTGGGTGGTAGGGTCCACGCTTCGAAGCCAGTTCTTCCAGGCTTCTGTACTAGCTATATTTTGTGCCACACCTGGGCACTGTGGGAACTCCAAAATTATGTAGTCGAGGGTCCCTCTCGCCCCACAGTGTTGCCCCTAAGCTCTGGTAGCACGTCAAATGCCCAGCCTGAGTTCGTGAAGGTATTAGTCTGGAACCGCCTCCACGCGACAGCGTCTCTAAGAGTTCGGCAAACATCTGGCGGGGGTCTGTGGCCCAATTTATAATGGTTGATAATTTCCCCGCAATTTTTCAGACGTTCTTCGTATGCCCAGTGTGTGCGGGGACTCACGAGCTAGGTCGAGCCGCCTACTACAGAAATATGTGATACTGTGTTATCTCCTTTCCTCAAAACACATCAACCAGGCCCTGTTGCTGGATCCCTCATCGAAGTCACCTGTGTGGGCGCTGCCTTACCGCACCAACTGACAACCATGGCAGGCAGTAGCAGAGCGTAACTCCACCTGCCACGCGCAGAGCGGAGAAATGGACAACCGGAGGGTGGCTTCCTTGGGATGAAGAGCTGCGCTGAACTTTCGCATTACCGACTATCGTAGTCGTCTGTCAATTTTTTTACTTTATTCATTTAACCTTAACAGGTGTGAGCATGCGCTTTACTCGTCCCCTATGGTTCGCTTCCCCGTGATGCACTCTCCTAAGCCTCGTTAGTTGCTTTAACTAGCAAAGGGGGGCGGCGGTGTCGCAGCGCCACGAGCGCCACGGATGGCGTGTTTGCTGCGCTCGCACAGGGTGGGAGACGGCCCCTCTTTGGCAGTGTTGCAATTTTAGCGGTTTTTTGGCTAAATTTAGCGAATTTTGTTGCCTCTTAGAGGGAAGAATGTTCGTCTAGCAGTTAGCGGATTTCTTAGCGGATTTTGAATCTTTAGCTGGTGGGTCTTATTATTTTAGCGGATTACAAGATTTGTAGTGGATCTGAAAAAAATGAGAAATTCTGTCGCCAGGGCTTTTTATTTATTTATTGTTTATTTATTTATGTCTATAGTAAAAGAAAAGTGACCCGCGAGTTATGTGCGCTGAAGGGAACTTAGCAGCGGCGCCGGCAGCCTGCTCGTTGGCTGGCCAGTTAGTTGGCATGGACCGTTATATGACACACGTTGAAGAACCCCACGGAGAGATTCGCAGCCTGCGTCTCTCTGCACCTGGGTGCTGTAGGGTGTCCACTGATGCCATGCATGACCCCGTGCATCGACCCTGCGAGGCGCGGCGAAAGGCGACACGCCGCCGGCGCATAGGCGCCTCGGTCACTTTTGCTATCCTACCTCGCAGGTTACCTCGGCGCCAGCATCTTCAATCTTAGAGTCGCTGTGCAGAGTGAACGCCCTCTCTTAGTGCTTCCTCACTCCCCTTGCTTCCGTGCAGAATAAAGCAGTCCGCTTGGTATATCGGCATTTCTGTGGCGCTACGCCAGAAAATGACCTCTTCCAGACGGTGCACACGAGCATGGGAGATTATCATGCCAAAAATACCAAAATTGAAGTACGCTCAAAAGTTTCGAGACGCGTGG
The DNA here is from genome assembly GCF_055824585.1 of Amblyomma mixtum. Lineage (NCBI taxonomy): Eukaryota > Metazoa > Arthropoda > Arachnida > Ixodida > Ixodidae > Amblyomma > Amblyomma mixtum. Next base: position 136,174,202 of record NC_143018.1, on the reverse strand, counting down.
CTTAAAGACCCGGATGTGAGCAGATAGCCCCAGTGGATTGAAGGTTGCCGAATGCAAGTCCGATGCCAACTCGGATCCAAATACAATGATCTGAAGGCGCACAAAAATACAGAAAAGCACCAGAACGCTGCTAGCATATTGGACCCGTGGCAAAAGCAGATTACCTTCCCGAGAAGAACTGAAAGCGATGCAGCGAGAACAGCAGAGGGCAGGGCGCCGTTGTTCATAGCTGAACATTGCAGAATTATAACTGCCGAAACATCTGGCAGAATTCATCAAGAAATCATTCCTAGACAGTGCGGCTGCCAAAGGCTACCGAATGAAGAGGACAAAATGCGCTGCCGTGCTGAAAAATTTTGTTCTGTACACGCACGTTAAAGAGGACCTTTCATCTTACACTGACCACAGCAAATATAGCACCAGTGTTGACGAATCAACTGACATAACAGTAACAAAGTATTTGTTAGTATGTGTCATTTACCACAGTGAAGTAACGTCGCCAATTTGAACAACATTAGTGTCCCTGTGCGTACTAGAAATATCCGAAGCGCGCGGAATTGCTAACAGCTTAAAATATGCAGTGGACGATCGCAGTCTGAAACTGGAAAATTTTCTTGGTATTGGGACAGAGAACGCCAGCGTTATGACAGGCGTAAACAACGGCGACCCTCAGAAGCTCAAGGCTCAAGCTCCCCATTTGGTTTTGATTCGCTGCGTCTGCCATTCGCTCCAGCTGTGCGACATCAGCCGCTGTGGGAGAAGGGCTCCCAAGAAGCTTAGATTACCTTGTGAGCGAAACTTACAATTAACTCGCTAGGTCCTCATAGCAGCTGCAAGCGTATAAAATTTTTTTTAGTCGCCTGAAGAGCGGAGAAGCGCCTTTAATGATAGTTCAAGCTTGCTCGACTTGCTGGCTTTCTATCGCGACAGCAGTGGAACGAGTGCTGGATCAGTCCTGAAAACGCACTTCCAAATAGTTAGGTTAATGGAAAATGTTATGGCGCGAAAGAGCTTCACTCCACGTACCGTGAAGACGCGAACAAAGCTTATTTGCTATTCCTAAAGCCAGTACTGCGTTTTGACGTGACACAGTTTTTATGTGGCTTTGCTTTAACGCTAACATAGAGTTCCTTTGGGCTAGTCGTGACTAGTCCGAACTTATTTACACTCCTGCCACGTTTTTTTTCTTGCAATTACGCAAGCAGTGTGATTGATGTACTCTTAAACCCTTGTTGCTATCTCCTAATGTTTGTATACAATAAACCCATGAAGAATGGCACCTTGTGGAGTACTTTTTATGCAGGTTATTGCAGAGTGTGCATTTTAGAAGAATAGAATTACCTTATAGCCTATTTATATTTGCTTTGCTTCAACCACGGCTTTAAATAAAATTACTGGCAGGAACGCTCGCTGAGTACGCAGCAGGCGCAAAAGGATGCGGTACGATCTACCTGGACGCTTCCAACAAATGTTGAGCAAAAATAATGTGACTGGACGCTTGACTGCTAGCCACAGTTGCGGGATAAAATGTGCCACCTTTTCCTTGACCTCATGCTCATGACTGGTAATGATATGCGCACAAACAGACACCGCTTCAAACGACGCTGAGAGCATTCTGGTTTCGTTTTTGCTTAACCACTTGTGATCATAGTTCCGACACTGGATCACTACATTTGCTTGCAGTTCTGAGCCAAAGAAAGTCGCAGTGCAGGTATTCTTACATCTTAGCATCACAGTGCATATTAACAGATTTATTGGTGTTTTCCGACTATATTTAGCGGATTTTTGGACCCATTTTGGTGGAATAGCCTGGCGTGGGCGAACCTTTGATCGTAACCGTGCTGGTGAGTAGGACGTCCTCGATTCCTCAGCGTATTTTGTTGCTAGCTGCGTTATTGTTGCAGAAATAAATGCCTTGTTTGTGTCAGCCAGAGTGTCGTTCCTTTATTCCCTCAAAGCAAGGCCCGCCATGGTCGGCGTGCACTCGGTAGCGTACGCAATCAAGGGAGGGGCCCGGCGGTTTTGAACCGAGTCAGCCGCGATGAAACAGAGAAAATGTGTTTATTTCCCCCCAATTAAAACCCCACACGGGGAGTCACTTGTACGCTTTTAAGTGGCTCTGCGAATAAGCTAGCGGATAGACGTGCTGGATATGCATAGTGTACTGAAGCAAGTTTGAAAACTGTGCTCTATATCCAACCAATGTCGAGTGGTCTGGTGATTTCATTGTAACACATTTTTCAGGCATGTACTAAAAAAACCTGTTCTTTATTTGAAGGTCGAAGTGCAAAGGAGCAGCTTAGATAAAAGTACAGACATCATAGAATGAACTCAATACACGGGTCTCGTGGCGAACAGCGGCGCCAGTTACATTGCAACATGCAGATTGTCCGCAGCCCAACTTCCTCATTCTCCGACACTCATTTCGGCTGCAATGGTCATGGATCTTTTGCATCAATTTACTCCCTCTTAGAAACGAGGCGTGTGCTCAGCAGCCAAGTCAGCTGTAATCTCTGCTGTTTTTCGATGCGAAAGCATCATTTGGCACATCGAGAACGAAACCTGGTGTCAGCGTTGAGCAGCAGCAGTGGTCACAAAACTGCCAGATGAAGTCACTGTGGTGTACGCAGAAAACTAACAATTCTTCCAAAGATGCAGGGGATTGAACCCAGGACTTTCAGATTGTGATGCGAGCATACAACCCATAGGTAGCAAAACCCCATTGCTTCGAGTCGAACATAGGCGCGCGTAGAATGCGCGTTTCCTGACGACTGTATGGTAACGAATAGGTATCCAATTACAAAAGAACTTAAAATGACAAATATATATATATATATATATATATATACAAATAAAAATTCAATAAAAACACAAATATGGATGCTTTTAAATTCTAAACAAGCAAGTAGTCTTAAGTGCCCTCCGTAATTTTTGCTCCATACCTCCTTCTGTATATAACTTTTACACTTGGGACAAAAATCAAAGCACTGATGCTGTGTCCAGTTCTAAAATATCACTTATCAATAAGACAATGGAGCAATGCGAAGAGCCAATAGAGAATAAAAGGGGTGGAAAGCTTGCATTTTATCTCCCTCCGTTAGGAACCGAGTAGTAGTGTACGGATGTCCGTCGGATTTTAAGAACAACACGCCTCACGTCACGACTCATCGAGGGGTCTTATTTATCTGGGAAGAAGCATAGGAGTGGACTCCATCGGCAAGTATGTTCCTGAAATTGGCGAACCCATCTGAAGATTTCAATGCCTGTGACCGGACACGTGCTCTCTGAGGCTCTCCTTATCTGAACAAGTGAATGAGCACAGGGTACAGCGATAGCCCTCTGCGATAGCGTGCGTCAGCTTATGGCGCTTTAAATTCCCTTTCTGAGACGATGCATAAGGGCATATGTCACACTTGAAGGGTTTTTTCCGAGTGTGAATTCGCTGGTGTCGACCTAAACTTCCAGAGTCTCTACCTCTAAACGGGCACAAATGGCACTTGAACGGTCTTTCCCCTGTGTGTGTAAGCTTGTGTCGAGCTAAACTTGCAGAATCTGCAGTTGTAAAAGGGCACACGTCGCACTTGAAGGGTTTTTCTCCAGTGTGAGTTCGCTTGTGCCGAGTTGAGTGTGAAGGATGTGCAGTTGTAAAAGGGCACTTATCGCACTTGAAGCGCCCTTTCCCTGGGTGCGTATGCTTGTGCCGAATTAAGGTTGAAGAGTCTGCAGTTGTAAGAGATTCCAAATCGCACTCTGCAGGCTTTTCGTCGGCGTGTGTACTATCATGTGGAGTGGCATTTGTAGACTCTGCAGGTGTAGACGGGCACGGGAGGCGAGTCAAGGAGCTTTCTCCAGTGTACGTACTACACTGTGGAGTGACATTTTCGGAGTCTGCAGCTGTAACAGGACAGGTGTCGTAATATAAGAGGCTTTCGCTTGTGTTCGTAATACGCTGTGAAGTGACATCTCCAGAGTCTGCAGCTGTAAAAGAACAGGTGCCGCAATTTAAGAGGCTTTCGCCAGTGTCCTTACTACCCTGCGAAGTGATATTTCCGGAGTCTGCAGCTGTAAAAGAACAGGTGTCACAATTTAAGAGGCTTTCGCCAGTGTCCGTACTACCGTGAGAAGTGACATTTCCGGAGTCTGCAGCTGTAAAAGAACAGGTGTCGCGATCGATGAGGCTTTCAGTAGTGTGCGTACGATTGTGCTGAGTTAGCGTCGTAGGGTCTTCAGTTGTAAAAGGGCTCATAAGACACTTGCACAGTTGTCCTCCTGACTGGTGCGGCATATCTCCCTTACAGTCACACTTCGCAAACACCGCTTGGTCCTCAGAGCATTGAAATGGCTTTCCTCTTGTATGAAGGGGCAAGTGTCTCGTTACATCGGCGAAGAATGGTGAAACGTAGCCGCAGGATTGCCAGGGGCAGCTGAACACATCTCCTTTCAATGCAGGTGGCTGCCGCCCGACAGAATTCGGTTCCATGAGCGAATACGGCGCTAGGGGTTCTCTGCTGGTAGTGTTCACTGCCCTTCCGTGCTGGTCCTTGTCTTCGAATGAGCCCAGAACACAACCTTCGTCGTGGTAGTCAGCAAAGCACACCGCTTCTGCGAATAAAGTTAATAGATGTGTGGCGTTAAGGGAAACCAGCTTTTCTTTTTTGTCGCGCTTACTCTGAACGCAATATTTTCTTGCGATGGTTCAAGCATGCCAGACTGTTCGTTGCATCGAATAATATATCTATGCAAAGATTGATGCTAAAATAACCCACAGGATGTGGTCATTTTTAGGAAACGCCCTGCGTCAAACACATCCTGAACAATAAGGAGTGCATTCATACAAGCTTTCAAAATAGTGCCCGTCGTATGCTGACGTACGTGGTTTCTTGCGGCGTGTTAAGGCAGCTCGCGTATCATAGCCAATGTAGGCAACGTTATCCAATACCTTGTGCTGAAAAAAACCACAATATTTGATCGAGTTTGACGCTGACGTCATTCGTAACGCTCTAGCCCTTAAAGATTGAATCGATGAGTTGTCCATGTGTTGCGCAGAACATTGTGTATTCTAGGTTGCATTGATGCGAAGAACTTGAAGCTATTTTCCTCGCGCATGTCAACCTTAACAAGAAGAAAACAGCTCGCATTTAGGTTGAGAAATTTTTTTTCAGGAGAGAATTCACAAATACAATAGGCACTTAGCGGTACCTATCTACTCATCAAAATCTGAGATGAAGCCTGAAGGCTTGCTCTATAAGAAATTTCTGGAGGTCACAATCCAGACTTACAAAAATATACAACTTGTCAGCGTACGTAGCAGACAGGAAAAATCTGAGCACATCTCAGTAACGATTAGATCAAAAAGCGCTTTAAATCAATATGAAGAATAGAAAGATTACGAAGGAAAGAACTGAACATTGAAAGAACGGATGAATCATCTAGCATGTCGTCATGCATGTGAGCTATCAATATATCGAGCGTGGCTGCTAAAGAACGTGATAATTAAAACTTAGACTCGGTAAACGTCGCTCAGCTGTTTGCGAAAGTATGAACCCAAACATAACTGATTGAAAACTGGAAATAAGATCTCATGTTGTGTGAGATACGAGGGCATTAGGTTTGTGAACAATATACAAAAGCACGACACCCGTGCAAAAGCTGTGGTGGGTTCTACTTAGCTGTGTGAAAAAGTTTGAACTTGTTATTTAGCGACTTCATTTTTAGCCATCTTCGCCTGAACTTGGGATATGGTAAGTTGATATGTGAGGTTATGACTGGACCAACTTTACATTGGATCTGCATTTAGTGCACTTCCTTTGTGTGTGTGGCGGGGCAAAAGGGGTTGTGGGTCGGGGACAGCAAGTTTGCGCAGAAGCTTTGCCTTACGATATTGCAGGTGTTGCAGGGAAGCCGGGGATATGAACATGCTTCAAATTTGCTTTTAACCCGTGTAAATATTACAGGCGCTCATGACCCGCTGTCTTGGCGCAGAAGCTATCTCGAACCCTGGCTCCGTGTGATAGCGCGTTGAACTTCGGGCCGAGAAAACACTGAAGGTTCGAAGTGTGGGAAAACGAAAACAATCATGTATAATGGCGCAATAACGAAACTTATTTATATACTGATTATAGAAGAGCAAATAAGCAAGAATTAAAAAATTCACTGCCTGCTTTCCAAAGCGTCCAAAGCGTCCTTTCGCATTCAGCACCGACCTTACGAAACGTCTGCTAAGGTTCCGCCCCTCTATGAGGCGTTGGTCAATCCAACAGGATGCACGTTTCCCTAATATCCGCACCAATGAAAGTTGCACAGCATCGTAGCAGGCGTAGTCACTCGTTGCAGACTCAACCCGTGGGAACGGGACAGGAGAAACTGCAAGACCGCTGCTAATTTATGTAGTGCTGGAACAGTGTTGCAAGCGGCTCCGTGTCATCTAAAACACATGTGGTCCTTGCGACGCCGCGGCCCTCAACGGCGGCGAGCTCTCTACGACGGGAACAGATCCTGAGGGAAACGGGTAATGACTCGATGGCTCCATCCCTTCGTTTCCTCCGAAAACTGATACGGCCATCAATCATGGCCTGCTACAAATCTTTGATTGCAGTCAGGTGGCTATCGGTCACACTCAGGAAGTGAACTAGAAGAGTTCGTTAAACAATTTACTGGTGAACACGATTCGAATAATTTAGACGTACGCCAACACTGATATACTACACAGCAAAGAGCTTCGCTTTACACAAGAACCCTGCTTTTAAAAATTTATAGCCGGCTTCCCTGAAACGCCTAATATGTCTCCAAGCGCGACATGGTTAAAGAAGGGAAGAAAGAGAGGGGTTAATGAGAAAACTCTCTGCTGGCTGCCGCAGACTCTAGGGCGGTGACATGGGAATTGAAAACAATCAGAAATAGTTAAATACACTGTATTTTGATGCACAAGACGCCGTAGGTCTCTATATTCAGTAAACACCTTTATGGAGCTGGGCGCGGCATAGCCTGCGTAAATAAATGCCAGATGATTTTTTCAAACTTCTCAGATTTGTATTTAAAATATTGTGACAAGTGATTCGGTGCGGTACATCCAGGTAGATTGTAGAGCAAAACATATATTATGGACTCATAATGTAAGAATAAGTACACAACTAGCTAACGTTAAGTAATCACCTTTTTTTTTACACTTTAGGAGCAAAAGTCAAAATTCAAAATTGATTAATTTGGTTCAGTGGATCTATTGTCCAAAAGCGCCCGAGTCATAAGGGATGCCGTAGCGCAAAGCGCCGGATAATGTCGACCACCTGCGGTTTTTTAACGTGCACTTACGTCGTATCTTGGCTTCATTTATATGCGACTGCCTTGGCGAGGATCAAACTCGCGTCTTTCGGGCCAGCTGCCGAACAACATAACCACTGAGAAACAGCGGCGGCTGGTAGGAAACAATAGAGTCGTGCCCACTTATAGCGAACACAATAGTAGTGCTCATTCCGTTCGTTGTATCCGACGTTCGTAGTAAGTGTACTTTTAGTTTCCGGCCAGAAATACGAGGTCCGACGAAAGAAACTCGTTTCTTAGAGACGTTCAATATGCACGTCGCCTTCTTCGAAGTACACGATATCACGACGCTTTCCAAGCTCTGAAAAGCGTGCGTAAGTATGTTTCCGTCCGAGGCCAAGCAAGGAGCTGCTTTAAGAACGTGATTTAAGAAATCGTGTTTAAAGCGTTTATGGAAACCGGTGGCAGCCCGGCATCTTTCGTAGCAGATTCTTCAGAGTCGGGGAGCGATCGTACTTCGCGAACAATGGCTTCGGCACTGTATCGCTTTGCAGTGTCGGCGTCATGATTCGCATGTCTCGAAGTCAACCCAGGCGAACTCATGTCCAGCCATCTGTGCACCAACAATGCGATGTTACAATTCAACATATGTTGAATCACGCGCAACTTTCGCCGCGTCTTCTGTAGCTTCTTGGCCTATGAACTGTGTTTCAGGGAAACAATTTCCTATGCACGCCGCCTCATTCATTTCCACGGCGGCGAACAAAGATATCTGAAACGGAACATCGTCACCCTCAGCATCGTCTGGTATGAGCACGCGCTGCATGCAGAGCCGATGATGAGACATACACAGCCCCTGAACTACGCGCATGTACGGTGGCTGAATCATGCAATTTTTATTCGGTGGCGAGGAGACCACTGGCACAATATTCAGAGAAGGCAACAAACACGTGGTGCGCAGCAAATTTGTCAAGAACGAACAGAAGTTCCTATATTTTTCGCCACGTCACGGATGATTTCAGAAGCCACTCGACAAGATAATCTGCATCGCCCTTATAAAACGCGTTTCTTGTTCCACACTCCACGAATAACAACATAAAGACAGGCATTATGCAGGACTTCCAATTCGGCTCGAAGCGTACGAAAGCGCACGCCCCAAAGTATCAGTTGGCTCGTCTTGCCGATGAGAATGGAGAGCCGCCAGTTCGCAGCCGGTATTGCTCGTTAACGCGAAAGTTTGCGGCACCTTCCACCAGCGCAGGTGTCGCCTTTCAAGGCATTTTTTTGACAGCTCGATTGGGTAAAACTGTCGCTTCGTTGTGAACTTGTCGCTTTCCCTACTGCATTATTTGGAAACGCAATCGTTCAGAGGGCGGGTGTCGTGAGTGCTCGGAGCCAGTATTCAAACTCAACGCTTAACAAATAAGCGGGTTTCCGGACTGTGCGGCCGAATCTGCTGCTCCTCTCCGTTCATTACGGTGTCCTCAGTTACGGTGTCATGGTTGTTCGTTGTATTTGAAATGCTGTCCCCATTGCCCTAATGCTAATTATAAAGATAGCACTACCCTTGTTCGTAATAAGCGAGCGTTCGCTGCGATTCGGTCGTTATGAGCATGACCGACTGTTTGTGTACCGGCATAAAGTTTTCACAATCGATACATAGGCACGCATCAGGTAGGAATGGAGGTACAGAGACGCCTGCATGGGGTGAAAGTGCGGCCTTGCGCGTTAGGTGGCGCAGAACGTTGTTTTGCCATATTTTGCCACATTTTCCCAATTACCACAATACTGTGACTGCCACTATACTGAACAGCTTTGCGACGGCGATAGCAACAAGCGCGACAACAACAACGATAGCGAAACAACGATCGCTGCTCTTAGTTGCACTAAATGTAAACCTGAGAAAGAACAGTCTAGGTAAGGTGCAAAAAGCAAGTAGCTACAATGTCTCACGACGTAGTACCAGTAGCGCTTAAATGGGATAATTCCAGATAAGTATGGTCCCGCTTCGCGAAATATTATGAGGTCCGTACCGAGGTTATGAAACAAAACATTACAAAGCTTTACGGCAATATGATCGATATACTAATAATGGCACAGCTTCTTTCTTAAGTTCACTAGGCGCTCTAGAATTCGACCTCCCGCAGCTAAAGATATACGCTAACTTTGCAATACCCTTAATGGCTCGCTGTGTGAGAGCTGATGAGCCAGTTCTTTAGGTGAAAGAATGCATATTCCAGGAAATTTCCACTTCTATTCCCGAACCGGACTTATCGTGAATACTCTGCGGAGAAAACGCGATATTTTATGAAAGCTGCCTTGATTTTGACAACGCGTGCTGCTAGTATGGGGCGCGTAGAAATTCATGCGGCTTTCTGTGACACCCGCACAAAGAACATCAACCAAGCTATATGCAAGAAAACAATTGTACTCACGTGGGGACTCCTCAGAGTTGTGTCGTCGGCGTCAAAGTCCTACTTGGTCGTGCAAGGTAAAGTAGGCGTTGTACAGCCAGGTAGAACATCTTGAGTTGGCTGCCAGTGAAGTGTCTAGAAAAATTGCGAGGTCGAGAAATTTCACCATTTCAATGCTGCAACCAGTAAGTTTTCTTATGAGTATTGTCATGCTTTTCTCATTACATGTGCCTCAAGAAGCCAAGGCCAAGCCAAAAGAAACAAAACTGCGGGAGGCGTGCTGGCCTACATCTGGTTTTGCAGATGTAAATTGTGTGGACAATCTAGTATTTCTTTTTAAAACAGAGCGCAAAACAACGGATAATCGAGCATATAGGCAGAAGCCACACTACGTTCGACAAAACCATTCATGTCAGGCAACCTGGAATACATATTAGCGTTGAAAATATCGATATTGCGTGAGTCGTGCACCAAAGAAAAGGAGGCGTGCAATGCGTAAGAGAACAGTGATACTCACGGGGTGTCTCCGTACAGTTGGGTCGCCACCGTTCTAATCCTGCTTGGACATTGAGTGGAACATGGACACTACACAGCGGGCTAAAACTGCGTGAATACGCAGCCAGTGAACGGCTGGACGCCGGCAGAACTGTTAACAACTTCGCTGATTATCTGTTACACCCCGAGCAGATTGTCTGAACGCCACGCCCACGTTGTCTGAAGTATTTATGTGGCGCCACCACGCGGTAACCACGAGGAACCGAACTTCGTGGTGCGTTTTTTTTCTTCTTTTGTTTTATACAACAGTGCCCTGTGCCTTTTTCTGGCCAAGTCAGGATTGGGTACGCTACGTGCAAAAAAAATGGTTGAAAAACAGCGCACAAAAGACTAGACACAAGAGTAAAGGCGACGACAGGACAAGCGCTTGTCCTGTCGTCGCCTTTACTCTTGTGTCTAGTCTTTTGTGCGCTGTTTTTCAACCATGAACCTATACCAACTCGCCCAACTTAACGTTCTACTAAGTGCAAAAAAAAATTGTTTGGAAGCACTTGGATATCTCTTAAGTACGAGAAGGCCGAAGCCGTTTGCGACTAATCGCACTGATTTGAAATTCCCATGCGTGAATTCATTTCATTATATAGCGATGAGCGTGGCGAGAAAAAGTGGGGACGTCGATCTGCGCATGCGCAGCGCGTCGACATTTGTTGCTTGGCGGCGGATCACACTGCTCCGATGTCCCTTCGTCTGATGTGACGTCATCATGTAGTTTTTCTCGTTTACGAGCAATTTTTACCCAAATTATAGGTGTTTCGGTGATATTAAGTGCTATTTACGCTTAATTACCCATTTGAAATCTAATTTGACACAAATTGGGCATTTTTCGGCCCATATGTACCTGCAGCACGAACACAAAACCAGGAAGGAGGAGAAGATAGTACAGAGCGCTGAACTTCCAACTTTTATTTCAGCAAGAACTGAACCCGCACTAATATACACACACCGGGTAAAAGCCCACCAGGGGGAGTAATCAAGGCGCGCGATCGAACTGGTACCCACGCGATGTCCAGGGCATCAAAAGATAAAAAGAATCGCGCTGTACACTGCGCTGCATGAAATGAAGCACGAATGAAATGCGGAAAAAACAAAAAAAGGAGATGGGGAAAAAAAAACATTGCTGAGTGTGCACGAATGACAACAAAGATGGGAAAAATGGAAAAACAGGGCTGAGTGTGCATGAATGACAAAAAAGATGGGAAAAAAAGGGAAAACAGGGTTGAAGGCGCGAATTTTACTAAAAGCATGAGGAGGCGAGAAGACGGTGGAAAGGTTAGCTATACGAAGGATGAGCGCTAACAATTAACACGGCTAGAAGGAACAGCAATATGTGAAATGTGCCTCTAAAAACAAGGTAAAATCAGACAAAACCAGAGAGAAAGGTGATTTCTTTTTCAGATAGAGAGATAGATGTCATGCTTACGCAACCTTCCTTAAGCCCTGGGATGTAGGCGGCTTCAGCGATTTCGTGCGTCAGTTGGTTTTTATGCCTTTTTAAAGACGGTTGCTTTCTTTAAATTAGGAATACATTTGTTTTTGCTGTCACATACCCGGCATGGGCAGGCATGTTCCTCAATGGCGCCCCAGTAAATCATTCTTATGTTTCATTAAACTTTCATTTTAACACCTTCCTGTTTGGCCTATGTACGCCTTATGCAAGATAAAGGGATGGAGTATACAACCCCCTCCGCACAAGGCACAAGAGGGTCTTGGTGCCTAGTTGTGCAGCTACGGTTCTTTTTCTGTTTGTTAACTCTGTTCCACAGGCTTGACAGGCGCATAGGGGCTGAAAAGACTACGTCTACGCCTGCCTTTCAACCAATTTTTTTCACATTATGCGATATTTGGTGAAGGTACGGCAGAACGGCGACCATTTTGTTCCGCTGTCGGGTACCATCCGGGGCTTTACTTTCATGCTTCCTACCTATCAGGACCTTTTTTGCTACAGATGATAGCAGGGATTGCGGATACCCCATTGCGTCAGCCTCACGACTTAGTTCTAAAAGTTGTCTTGCAACTTGTGTTCACAAGATTTTGTGAGTGCATTCTTAAAAGTTGATTTCACAATGTTCCTCTTTACAAGTTTTGAGTGGGCTGAATCGTAGTGTAGGATAGGCCTATTACCTCTTAACACGGCAGACGCATATCGACGGAGGCGACACACGTGTGCTGTGCAATTTCAGTGCACGTTAAAGATTCTCAGGTGGTCGACCTTATTCCGGAGCCCTTTACTTCGGCATTTCTTTTTTATTGCGAAAGCAGTACTACTTGCACTTTCAAGCCTTCGCGTGACCCGGCCGCAGTTACGTTTGACCTTTAGCGGAGTGAATATGGGCGACCAACTCGCTCCTTCGGATAGCCCGGCGGCAGTTACGCCGCGCCGCGCACTGTGGCGCGCTGCGCACCTGTTACGCTACTGCCGCTGTGACGTCATACCAGCTGCAGATTATGGGCTACCAACTCGCTTCTTCAGAGAGCCCGGCTGCAGTTACGGTGTGTTTGCCGCGCTGCGCACCTGTGGCGCTACTGCCATTGTGACGTCATACCTGCTGTAGATTACGTTTTATTTCATACTTTATTTCAGCATCAGACGAAACACAGAGCATGATGCAGGAACAGATGCTTAAGGCTAATGGTGCCTGAGGAGGCCTCTTTATTGCGAAAGCAATACTACTCGCACTTTCAAGCCTTCGCGTGACCCGGCCGCAGTTACGTTTGACGCATAGCGGAATGAATATGGGCGACCAACTCGCTCCTTCAGATAGCCCGGCTGCAGTTACGCCGCGCCGCGCACCTGTGGCGCTACTGCCGCTGTGACGTCATACCAGATCTAGATTATGGGCGACCAACACGGTCCTTCAGAAAGCCCAGCTGCAACTACGGTGTGTGTTCGCCGCGCTGCGCGCCTGTGGCGCTATTGCCGCTGTGACGCCATACCAGCTGTACATTATGTTTTCGCAACAACATAAAAATATATATAAAAAAATTACCGAAGACGCTTTGAGTCCTCGCGCAAAGGCGGCCGGTAGCCACGCTTGCCCTGTAGACGCGGCGCATTGCGTTCCTTCAGTTGGAGGCGCTGCGCTTTTGCTTTCGCAACCTACCAGGCTTAACCAAAGCTAAGCCCCCGCCAATTTTTTCCTTTCTTCTTTTGCTCACTCATTTATGCCTCTCCTTACGGCGCGGTTCGGGTGTCCACCAAGATATGTTGATTGATTAAAACAACTTTTCCGGCACGTAGGCCTGGGAAGACGGGGAGTCGTGCTCCTGCGGATTAGAGGCTGGCAGCCAGCCCTTGGCTTGTTGCGGCCTTTTCGGCCAGATGAATGCTACGTCGCTGGGTGGTAGGGTCCACGCTTCGAGGCCAGGTCTTCCAGGCTTCTGTATTAGCTATATTTTGTCCCACTCCTGGGCACTGTGGGAACTCCAAAATTATGTAGTCGAGCGTCCCTCTAGCCCCACAGTGTTGTCCCTAAGCTCTGGTAGCACCTGAAACGCCCAACCCGAGTTCGTGAAGGTGTTAGTTTGGAACCGCCTCCACGCGACAGCGTCTCTAAGATTTAGGCCAACATCTGGCGGGGGTACTAGTCTATGGCCCAATTTATAATGGTTGATAATTTCCCCGCAATTTTTCAGACGCTCTTCGTATGCCCAATGTGCGCGGGGACTCACGAGCTAGGTCGAGCCACCTACTACAGAAATATGCGATACTGTGTTATCTCCTTTCCTCAAAACACACCAATCGGGCCCTGTTGCTGGATCCCTCATCGAAGTCACCTGTGTGGGCGCTGCCTTACCGCACCAACTGACAACCATGGCGGGTAGTAGCAGAGCGTAACTCCACCTGCCGCGCGCAGAGCGGAAAAATGGACAACCGGAAGGTGGCTTCCTTCGGATGAAGAGCTGCGCTGAACTTTCGCATTACCCACTATCGTAGTCGTCTGTGAATTTTTGTGGTTTATTCGTTTAACCTTAACGGGTGTGGGGATGCGCTTTACTCGACCCCTGTGGTTCGCTTCCCCGTGATGCACTCTCCTAAGCCGCGTTAGTTGATTTAAATAGCAAAGGAGGGTGGCGGTGTCGCAGCTCCACGAGCGCCACGGATGGCGTGTTTGCTGCGCTCGCACAGTGGGGGGAGAAGGCCCCTCTTTGGCAGTGTTGCAATTTTAGTGGTTTTTCTGCTAAATTTAGCGAATTTTGTTGCCTCTTAGAGGGAGCAATGTTCGTCTAGCAGCTAGCGGATTTCTTAGCGGATTTTGAATCTTTAGTTGCTGGGTCTTATTGTTTTAGCGGATTACAGGATTTGTAGTGGATCTGAACAAAATGATAAATTCTGTCAACAGGGCTTTAGTAAAAGAGTTGTGTTGTGTTGGGTTTTATGGCACATAGGCAGCTAAGGCCATCATGCGCCAAACATGTTTTAATATGTCTATTTGGTGTGAGGAAGTTTAAAAATTATTCTGTAACCCTACAAGAGGTTTAGGACGTTTTCATCTTTTAGGAACGAAACAAGAGAGGAGGTGTTTAGTATTGAATTTGCTCCTAGGAGTAAGCAAGGGTGTGGTGGGTTGTGCTCTTCATAAAACTGTCGGAAATGCTTTCTTCTAAGTTGATCAAGTTTTGCAGAGGATATTAATATGTGGTTTGTGGCGACAATCTCACCACATTGTGCGCATGTAGGTTTGTCTTTTTTTGCAAGAATAAAATTATGTGTTAAGTGCGTGTGTCTAATACGAAGGCGACATAAAATTACTTCAATAAAACGCTCTTGATGACTGCATGTTTGCAATTCTTCTATAACTGCTTTTACTATGTGTAACTTGTTGTTTACTTCATTATCCCATGCTCCCTGCCATTTTTCTCTTAGTTTTCTTTGTACAAATCTTAGAGTGAGTGAGTGAGTGAAAAACATTTATTGCTCCAAAAATCAGGTTTTAGCGGTGGGCCGATGTTGTCATGTCTTCGGCCTCTTCACAAGGTCGGCGCCCCTATTCCAGGGCACCGCTGAGTCTTGCTGCTTCGCAGGCGTGCTGCACCAGTGCCCTTTGGGCCGTGAGCTCGCTGCTGGTCAGCAGGCCCTCCCATTGTTCCGCATTCGGAGATTTTGTTATGCGGCACTTTCACTTTCTGTATTTTAGCATTACAGGCGGATGCGGCACACACATCGGCTCTCTCGTTACCGTAGATTCCTACGTGACTTGGTACCCAAGCGAATTTAATTTCAAGCCCTTGTGTTTTGGCGGCTACTACATTGTGGACTATGTCTCCTATTAAAGGCTCTGTTGCACTTTTGGGATTTAGTGATGTAATTAAGCTAAGGGAGTCTGTAAAAATGATACTTTTTTCAATGTTTTTCTTCAGTATTTTTTCTACCGCTAAAGATACCGCGTAAGATTCGGCGGTGAAACCTGACGCACACTGAGGCAACCTTACTATTTTTTCTGGTTTGTGTTGAACTACAGCGCAACCTACATAAAGCGTTGTTTTAGAACCACCTGTATAGAATGCTGTATGGTCACTGTATTTCTCGTTCAGTGCTAAGAACTCCTGTGTAATCTGTTGTTGAGGTGTATGTTTTTTACGAATGTGTGTTAGTGTGCGATCACATACTGCAGGGAAGTTGTACCAAGGTGGCAATGGGTCAGGTCTCTGTGCAATATCAGGTAGTGCATTTATTATGTTAATTTCCTGGCACAGCTCTTCAAAGCGGATTATGAGTGGTCTGATGGCTTGGGGTTCGTTGTAAAACAGTGTTCGAGAGGGACATTTTGTAACTATCGGGAAACAGTTGTGTTTCGGTAACGAACGGATTTTCAGAATGTATGAACATGTAAGGGTGGTTCTTCTGTCAGTTAGTGAAGGTTCATTTGTTTCTACGTATAGACTAGTCACAGGTGACGTCCTGTATGCTCCCGTCGAAAGACGCAAACCTAGGTTGTGTACAGGATCTAGTCTTTTCAGGTACGATGGTCTCGCTGAACCATACACCACACACCCGTAATCAAGACAGGAGCGCACTACTGCACGATAGATATGGAGAAGACATGTCCTATCAGAGCCCCAGTGTCTTCTTGAGAGAACTTTAAGTATGTTTAGAGCTCGAGAGGCTTTTACTTTCAATTTATTTATGTGCGGGAGGAATGTGAGCTTTTTGTCAAATGGTACACCTAAAAATTTGTGTTCTTGTTTTATTGGCAGAACGGTTTCATTTAAATGCAGGGTGGGATCGGGATGCACGCATCTCCGTAGAGAGAAAAGAACGGCAACTGTTTTTTGTGGGGAGAACCGAAGCCCATTTTTGTCTGCCCAGTTACCAAGTCTCTTTAATATCACTTGTACCTGTCTTTCACAGGTTGATAAGCTGGACGATGTGCATGCAATCTGGAGGTCATCGACGTAAACTGAGTACATAATTGACTTTGGGATTACTTTGGCTGTGAAATTCATTTTTACGGTGAAAAGTGTAGTGCTTAAAATGCATCCCTGAGGTACACCGTTCTCTTGAGTGAAGTTCCTCGAGAGGGTTGAACCGAGACAGACTTGAAATGTACGGTTTGACAAAACATCTTTCAGGCAATTTAACATTCTACCGCGGATGCCCAGATCTCCCAAGTCGCGTAGAATCCCAAACCTCCAGGTGATATCATAGGCTTTTTCCATATCAAAGAAAACAGCCAGACAGTGTTGTGTATGTATGAACGCTTCTCGAACAGTGCTTTCGAGTAGGACAAGATGATGCAGTGTCTAAGAACCTTTCTGAAACCGCACTGGTGGAGGTCAAGCAGTTCGCGAGATTCGAGAATAAACATTAATCTAATATTTACTATTCTTTCGAAGGATTTGGCAAGACAGCTTGTAAGGGCTATTGGCCTGTTACTAGTAGGAGAGGTTGGGAGTTTCCCTGGTTTCAGAAATGGTACTATTACTGCCTTTTTCCAAGCCTCAGGCATTTTCCCCGACACCCAGATTTGGTTGATAAATTTCAACAGTGGTTTTACCGAAGGTTCAGACAAATGGGCTAGCATTTGATAATGTACCTGGTCGGGCCTTGGTGCAGTCTGTTTGCCACTAGCTAGTACTCTGAGAAGTTCATGAAGTGTAATCAAACTATTGTAGGGTTCGTTGGTGTAGCCTCTAGTTGGAAGTCTTAGTTTCTCTGCTGTGTTTTTGTGCTTTAAGGAAGAGTCAGTATAGTGTAATGAACTGGAAACATGTGAGCAGTGCTCCCCAAGTATGTCGGCCTGTTCGTGAATACTTGTTTGTGCATCAGGGGGGAGGGGGGGTCAGGAAAAGAACTGTAAAAGGAGAAAAGTTGCCATCAAGTTTGCGAACTAGCTCCCACATGTTTTTTGAAGTAGTGGAACTATTTATAGAAGATACATAACCATGCCATGAAGTAATCTCAGCATTGCGCCGGATATATCGAGCTTTGGCCCTTGCCCTATTAAAATTTATTAGGTTTCCTGTGTGGCGTATCGACGGAAAATTCCCCAGGCTTTGTTTTGCCTCTTCTTTGCTTCCCTACATTCCCGTGTATACCAGACCTTTCGGTTTTTTCGCACAACTCCAGAGGTCTGCGGAATGGGTAGGTGTGCAGCGGTAATGATACATGTTGTGAACTTCGCATTTATGTCATCAACATCAAGGCCGTCTGAAAAAATTTCTTCCAAAGCGGCATTTTCTTGGAAGAGCGCCCAGTCGGCCATGGCCAACTTCCAACGCCGTGGTTTGGTTAATGTGATTCATGGTGATGATGTTAGACTGATAACGACTGGAAGATGATCGCTCCCGTAAGGGTTGTCAACAACATCCCATTTAAAATCTGTAAAAACACTTGGCGAACAAAAAGATAAATCTAAGCAGCTCATTTTCCCACTGCTTGGAGAGCAGTAAGTTTGTTTCCCCGTGTTCAGGAGGCAGACATTGTTGCTGAGGATAAAATCTTCTATAATCCGGCCTCTGACGTCGGTTTGCTCACTTCCCCAAAACGAGGAGTGAGCATTAAAATACCCAACTAAAACATATGGCTCTGGTAGTTGTATTAAAAGTGCTTCTAAATCATGAAGTTTGACGGTTAGATGAGGTTCAATGTATATGGAACATAATGTTACAGTTTTAAAATCAAGGAGGGTGACCGCAACTGCCTCGTATGAAGTTTTTAGGTCAATTTTTTGCGTTGCAACACCACCCTGGACCACAATAGCAGCGCCTGCAGAGAGCCTGCTTGAATTCTGTCGGTCACAGCGGAAGACTTGATATTTTTTAACAATATTCTTTTTGTGTGGTCGTAGATTAGCCTCCTGGAGACACAGTGCTACCGGGGAGAATGAATTTAAAATATCTGTTATGTCAGTGTAGTTCTTTAAAAGTCCACGACAGTTCCAGTGAACTAGAAATGCCGCCGTTTAGACCAGTTGGGATAGGTTAGGTTGTTGGGTCTTTTGGACCGGTTATTGGGACTTTGTCCCTTTTTTTGCGCTCGAGAGAGCTTTGCCGCCTCTGCAGCGGGGGCGAGGGAGGAGTTGTATCCACCGCCTCTGCAGAGGCGCTGGACGACCGTGCAGGAGGCACGTTCACGTTCGAGTTTGGCCTCGACCTGTGAGAAGAGGTCTTGAGGCCCGCCGACTCGGTGGTCTGCGCAGCCTGACTTGGAGTTGGCGGAGTAGCGTTAGCTGCTCTGCCTTGAGGCGCGGATGGCCCCGCCACAGGCTCACTGCGTGTGACCTGGACGGGTGCCGAAGCCTGGTGTGGTGCGCCGCGCCCTCGCACCACCTAGGCGAAGTTGGGTTTTGTTGTGAAGGAGAATGAGTTGGTGAGTTCAAAACGTCTTCTCGCTTCTTTAAATGAAATGCTTTCCGTTGTCTTTATGGTGATTATCTCTTTTTCTTTTTTCCAGGACGGACACGCCCTGGAGTATGCTGCATGGTCTCCTTCACAGTTTGCGCAGTGCGGGGCTGCGTCACATTCATCAGAATGATCCTTCGAGGCGCATTTCGCGCATGTTTTCCGACCGCAGCAACTTTGTGAGCTTTGGCTGAACCTTTGACAGTTGAAACATCGGTGAGGGTTGGGAATGTATGGTCTTACGTTAACTTTCAGATATCCTACTTCGACTGTGTCGTGCAGTGTGCTGGTGTTGAACGTCAGGATCATGTGTTTTGTGTCAATTTCCTTATTATCCTTCCGGATCTTGATTCGGTGAACGTCTATCACGTCTTGGTCACTCAGACCTCCGAGCATCTCTTTTTCAGTGATGTGGACAAAGTCATTTTCGGATATAACGCCTCGGACGGTGTTCAGAGATCGGTGTGACGTCACGGAGACAGAAATGTCCCCAACAGACACCTTGTTTACGAGTTTTGAGTGTTGTACGTTGTCACGCAGTTCGAGCAGTAAGTCACCGCTGGCCATTTTAGATACCTTGTAGCCAATGCCCAAGGCTTTTGTCAAACACTTTGATACTAAGAAGGGGGACAGGATTCTTGCTTGCGTATCTTGTACTTCACTATGGATGATATGGTATTTCGGAAAACGGACTTTTCTTTTTTGGAAAAACTCTTCTGCTTCGTTTCGCCCTCTCTTGAGAGAGCGATCAGGTTTGGGAAAAGGGGGAGCCATAAAAAATTCTAGTTTTTCGGTCATGGTGTCAGCCACCCACCATGGAGCCCAACAAGGGGACGGGACAGAAACTTGCGAGCAAGTCCTGCCCACGCCAGCTGTACACCTCAACTATAACCAAATATGACAACTGAGGGTAGTTGGCCACACAAGGTTAACCCTAGCCGCCTATGAAAAGTGAAAAAAAAAACCAAGAAGAGAGGAGGAGACAGGAGAGTTGTAAGAAAGAGATAAGAAAGTGAAAGCTAGAGGGGAGGATAGGAAAAGGTGACTGCCGATTTCCCCCGGTCGGGTCAGGCCGGAGGTGCCGTCTACAGGAAGCTAGGGCCAAAGTGGTGCGTTGCCTCCGCCGAGGGGCCTTAAGGGTCCAAACGCTCGGCAACCACCAGGATCCCCTTTTCCCCGGACACGGCGATGCCACGCACGGATAAGCGTGGGTGCTCGGGTCCGTGGTGGCGCACTGCTCACCATCACCCCCCTGCGGGGATGTCCCTGCGGATGCTCAGGTACCCGTGGTGTCGCAACTCACCATCGTCTGCATGAATCAGACGCCCCTGCGGGGAGCGTTAGTAAAAGAAAAGTGACCCGCGGGTTATGTGCGCTGAAGGGAACTTAGCAGCGGCGCCGGCAGCCTGCTCGTTGGCTGGCCAGTTAGTTGGCATGGACCGTTATATGACACGCGTTGAAGAACCCCACGGAGAGATTCGCAGCCCGCGCCTCTCTGCACCTGGGTGCTGTAGGGTGTCCACTGATGCCATGCATGACCCCGTGTATCGAACCTGCGAGGCGCGGCGAAAGGCGACACGCCGCCGGCGCATAGGCGCCTCGGTTACTTTTGCTATCCTGCCTCGCAGGTTACCTCGGCGCGAGCATCTTCAACATAACAGTCGCCATGCAGTTTGAACGCTCTCTCTTAGTGCTTCCTCACTCCCCTTGCTTCCGTGCAGAATAAAGTAGTCCGCTTGGTATAGGCTCCCAAAGCATCGCCGGGTGGCACTGCTGCGCCTGATGTGCAGCGCCATCTATGGGAGAAAAGTAAAAACTGGGGCGCTGCTCGCTGCTCGCGCTGCTTTCAGCACGCTTCTTTGCACGCGCGCTTTCTTGCACGTGCGCGCGCTAGCGCTGTCGCTATGTGTCGCCTGCATGAGCCACAATACGATCGTTCAGACTGACGCGCAGTACTGCAATGCAAACTTAATTAAAGGAGGGAAACTGATTAGTCGCGTCTACTGTGTGGAGCAGACGATCGACGATGAGGAGGCCCATTTGACTGTAAAATGCGTTTCTCGAGTGAGTATTAACGTCGTACTGTATGACATGTAACTAGAGGTAAGTCCCCTGTATAATTATGTGCTCGAAATATGCGAAGTACTATCAGCTCTGCGAAATAAAGCGAGACACTTGTTGATCGTAGTTGTCAGTTGTTGCATGCGATGCGCAGGGCGATCCACTTACGTGCGAGTCGAAAGGACATGCGACCAGGCAACAGTTCGTCAACATTCTACTCCACCTTGGGGGAACCCCCTAAACATTTGACCACCATTATTCACACTTGCAAGTGCGACCTGCGAGTCGCTTTCTCGCTTGAAAGGAAAACTCTCCGGAATAACATTGCTTGTTCGCTTTCGAGAATTTCGTCTGCTTTGACCGCGTCTCCTGCACTCGCGCTCGGTGCGATTCGCAATGCACTACGGCGACCAGGAGGATGTCGTGACGGTATTTATGTGCACCGCAGTCGTATAAGCGTCATGATGACAGCGACAGCGGCGCTCTTCTCAGGGCCGGCCTGCCGCCGCCGTCAGAAAAATACGCTAATATTGCTTGTTCGCGTTCATACGAAACCCTGGAGTAGAGCAACGTCAAAAATGAATCATTTTTGAGGATCGTTGGCCAATACCGAGCTGCTGGTAGAAGTGATAACTGCGATACAAGCATATTTCTTTTCCAAAGCCGCTTTGCTGATGCCCAGTGCTGCTCGCCTGTTGTCACCTGGCTCCGCAGTTAAAGGCATCACGGAAATCGATCACGTCTTTGTTTTATTATGTGACGGTGAACATAGTAAAACGGTGACGCGAGTAGCACCTTTATTACAGCGCTGGCCAGTTCCGAAGTGCCCTCAGCTGCAGCATCGATGCGAAATGGTTAGGCTTAGCGACGACTACGGCAGCGAGGGAGCAGCGCAGCTCGTCGCCCGGCGTGGCCGCGGGCGACGTCGTTGCCGAAAGCTCGACTGTCGGCGGACGGCGTCATTGCCAAAAGCTCGACTGTCTCGCCGATTAGTTCAGCGGCTTGCGACTCGCAGTCGCAAGGCTGGAAAATCGAGCAGCGAGCGACTTGCCTGCGCGTCGTCTGCTACTTTTTTCGTGGATGGTAGGGACAGACTCACTGGCTCTCCGAAGAGCGCGGCCGCATACTCGCGTGTTCGCGGTAAGAGTGGATCACCGTGTACATACGCTTCGGTTTTTACATTACGGCCTTCGTACTACCTCCTTTTTGATTCGCCGAGACCGCGTCTGTCGAAGATTGCGCCTCGCGCGACTCTCCCGTCGCGCGTGCACACAAAGCTAGCAGGGCGTCTGCTACGGCGCCGCCCCGAGTTTCCGCTGCTCGCCGCTGCGGCGCTGGCGTCGCGCTCCCAAACTTGAGCTTGGGTTCCCTATACCGGCATTTCTGTGGGGCTGCGCGAGAAAATAACCTCTTCCCGACGGTGCGCACGTGCATGGGAGGTTATCATGCCAAAAATACCAAAAGTGAAATACGCTCAAAAGTTTCGAGACGAATGGCTTAAAGACCCGGATGTGAGAAGCTGGCTTCTCTGCAAGACAGCACCCAATGGATTGAAGGTTGCCGAATGTAAGTCCGATGCCGACTCGGATCCAAATACAATAACCTGAAGGCGTGCAAAAATACAAAAAAGCACCAGAACGCTGCTAGCATACTGGACCTGTCACAAAAGCCGATTACCTTCCCGAAAAGAACTGAAAGCGATGCAGCGAGTACAGCAGAAAGTAGGGCGGCGCTGTTCATAGCTGAATATTGCAGCATTATAACTGCCGACCATCTGGCAGAATTCATCAAGAAATCATTCCCAGACAATGCGGCTGCCAAAGGCTACCGAATGAAGAGGACAAAATGCGCTGCCGTGCTTAAAAATTCTGTTCTGTATACGCACTTGAAAGAGGATTTTTCATCATACACTGGCAACAGCAAATACAGCATCAGCGTTGACGAATCAACTAATATATCAGTAACACACTGTTTGCCAGTATTTGTCATTTACCACAGTGAAGTAATGTCGTCAATTTTAACAAAATTCCTGTCCCTGTGCGTACTAGAAACATGCGATGAGCGCGGAATTGTTAAGAGCGTAAAATGGGCACAGGACGATCACAGTCTCAAACTAGAAAATAACGTTGGTATCGGGACAGAGAACGCGGGCGTTATGACAGGCGTAAACAACGGCGTCTCTAAACAGCTCAAGGCTCATGCTCCCCATTTGGTTTTGATTCGCTGCGTCTGCCATTCGCTCCAGCTGTGCGACATCAGCCGCTGTGGGAGAAGGGCTCCCAAGAAGCTTAGATTACCTTGTGAGCAAAACTTAGTTGGTTCGCTAGTTCCTCATCGCAGCGGCAAGCATACAAAAAACTTTATGGTCTCCTGTAGAGCGGAGAAGCGCCTTTGATGATTGTGCAAGCTTACGCGACTTCATGGCTTTCCATCGTGACAGTGCTGGATCAGTGCTCAAAACGCACCTCCAAATAGTTAGGTTGACGGAAACATTTTATGGCGCGGTAGTGCTTCACTACATATACTGTGAAGACGCGAACAAAGCTTATTGGCTATTCCTAAAACTAGTACTTCTGGAAATACAAATAGTGAACAACTAGCCTTTTGAAGCGAATAGTGCGGACCAGACAAAGCTGCTGGAAGACCTCGTGCGACTTTTGTCTACCCTAATAAAAAAAGTGGTGATTTCAACTGGAAACGTCGACGCAGTCAAGACTGAAGTAGAAAACTGTTAGTCCAAAAACCGTACTTGGGCTACTTGTTCGAAAATCACATAAAAGAAATGAACGAAGCAGGTTTTAGTTCAGAAGACGAGCACATGTTAAGAAAGATGTGCATAATCTTCGTGGTTTCCTTCATCGAACAAATACGATTGAGGCTTCCTAACAAAGTTGAAACGTTAGAAAACGTAGGACAGTTGTCAGTAGGAAAAGCCTTGTGTGTACTGAAGCCCTCTCTAGTCCCACTGATGGAAGTGGTAGGTGTACCGCCAGACAAGTAGATGCGGCGGAAAGGCAATGGAAGAGCATCACGACTGTCGCATGGGCGAATACCTCAACTACTCAGCGCTTCTGTTGCGAAGTAAAAAACTATTGAGACTCTTCTGGCGAGAACCCATTCAGTCAGAGAACTAGCGGACTTTGCCATCTCAATGCTGGTCCTACCTTACTGGAACGCGGAGGCTGAAAGATCGTTCAGCCAGATGAACTTGCTCAAGACAAAACTGCGAAACTGGTTGGCGCCATCTACAGACAACGCCATAATGGTGATCAGAGAGTTGCTGAAGGGAACCGTAAAGGCTGTTTAGACAACCAACTTCCAAAAAAAGTTAGCCCAACTCATTGGAAGTGATACGAGTTACAGTGGACAGAGTGAAGCATCAACTTTCTAAAGTGCTACGTGTCAGCCACTTTACCTGCTGGTGGATGACGAAGATTCTGATGAAGATGCTGATGCATTTGGGTTTTGACGTCACGCAGTTTCTCTGTGGCTCTGCTTCAATGCTAACATAGAGTTCCTTTGGGCTGGTCGTGACTAGTCCGAAGTTATTTACACTCCTGTCATGTTTTTTTTTCTTGCAATTTCTCAAGCAGTGTGATTGATGTACTCTGTAAACCTTGTTGCTATCTCCTAATGTTTATATACAATAAACCCATGAAGAATGGCAGCCAGTGGAGTATTTCTTATGCAGGTTATTGTGGAGTGTGCATTTTAGGAGAATAGGATTACCTTACAGCCTACTTATATTTGCTTTGCTTGAACCACGCCTTTAAATAAAATTACTTGCAGTAATGCTCGCTGAGTACGCAGTAGGCGGAAAACGACGCGGTACGATCTACCTGGACGCATCCAACGAATGTTGCTCAAAAAATAATGTGACTGGACGCTTGACTGCTAGCCACAGTTGCGGGATAAAATGTCCCACTTTTTCCTTGAACTCATGTTCATGACTGGCTATGATATGCGCACAAGCACACACCGCTTCAAACGACGCTGAGCATTCTGCTTTAGTTGTGGCTTAACCACTTGTGATCATAGTTCTGACATTGGATCCCTACATTTGTTTGCAGTTATAAGCCAAAGAAGCACGCAGTGCAGTTATTTCTACATCTTAGCATCACAGTGCATATTAGGAGATATTTTGGTGTTTTCCGACAATAATTAGCGGATATTTGTACCCATTTTGGTGGGATACTCGGAAACAGAGGTGGCAACACTGCTCTTCGACTCGGGACCTGTGAAACGCGCTGACGTTCACGCACAAGGCTCCGCTCTGCGCTGGCCGGCGGCCACGTGGTGGGAACCCTCTCCCGCTAGCTCGTCCCGTCCGGCCTCGGAGTTTCCCCCTTAGCCTGGCGAGGGCGAACGTTTGCTCGTAACCGTGCTGATGAGTAGGACGTCCTGGATTCCTGAGCGTGTTTTGTTGCTACCTGCGTTATTTTTCTTGTAGCAATAAATGCCTTGTTTGTGTTAGCCAGAGTGTCGTTCCTTTATTCCCTCAGAGCAAAGCCCGCCGTGGTCTGCGTGCACTCGGTAGCGTACGCGACTACGGCAGGGGCCCGGCGGTTTTGAACTGAGTCAGCCGCGATTAAACAGAGAAAACGTATTTATTTCCCCCAATTAACCCCACACGGAGAGTCACTTGTACACTTTTAATTGGCTCCCCGCATAAGCTAGCGGATAGATGTGCTGGATATGCATAGTGAACTGAAAAAAGTTTGGAAACTGTTCTATATCCAACCAATGTCGAGTGGTGAGACGGTTTCCTTGAAACACATTTCTGAGGCACGTAGTAAAAAATCTGTTCTTTATTTGAATGTCGAAGTGCAAATGAGCAGCTTAGATACAAGTACAGACATCGTAGGATGAACTCAATAAACGCGTCTCTTGGCGAACAGCTGTGGTAGTTTTATTGCAACATGCAGATTGTCCACAGCCCAACTTCCTCATTAGGTGTCTTCAAAATAGAACTTCAGAATAGGTGTCTAATCACAAAGGAAGCGGAAATGACACACTTATATATATATATATATATATATATATATATATATATATATATATATATATATATATATGAGAGAAGCCAACAGCCACAGAAACCAAGGGGCACAGGGGATTTTTTTGTAATTTATTTATTTATTTCGAGGTGTTGATTAGTTTAGAATATTACTGAATATGTTATCGCTTAAAGCTCATTGATTAGAAAAGCAGAAGAAAAAACAACCGCATGCCGCCGGTGGGATCCGAACCCACGACCTCCGAATTACGCGTCCGGTGCTCTACCTCTGAGCTACGGCGACGGCTGTCAATTCTTCTGCTTTCGGGGGTATTTATGTTTACAAATAACCTAACCTTGAGAGTGTTCATCAGCGCCACCCACGTTCGTAAGCGGCGGACGTAGAACGTCCTGAGTTACCGCTGGTGTGACGTGAGTGGCGCTGATGAACACTCTCAAGGTTAGGTTATTTGTAAACATAAATACCCCCGAAAGCAGAACAATTGACAGCCGTCGCCGTAGCTCAGAGGTAGAGCACCGGACGCGTAATTCGGAGGTCGTGGGTTCGGATCCCACCGGCGGCATGTGGTTGTTTTTTCTTCTGCTTTTCTAATCAATGAGCTTTAAGTGATAACATATTCAGTAATATTCTAAACTAATCAACACCTCAAAATAAATAAATTAAAAATAAAAAATCCCCTGTGCCCCTTGGTTTCTGTGCCTGTTGGCTTCTCTCATATTTATAACGAGCCCCTCATTCCCCTTACCTTATTTGCTTAATTGCTAAGCGAGGGCCTCGGTTCTGGCAGCCTTGATGCCATAGGAAGCATAAGAGGGTTCTCACACAGCTTCCACCCTCGCCGTTCGATGACGTTCTACGTCACACCAGCGGTAACTCAGGACGTTCTACGTCCGCCGCTTACGAACGTGGGTGGCGCTGATGAACACTCTCAAGGTTAGGTTATTTGTAAATATAAATACCCCCGAAAGCAGAAGAATTGACAGCCGTCGCCGTAGCTCAGAGGTAGAGC
Organism: Amblyomma mixtum; assembly: GCF_055824585.1. Classification (NCBI taxonomy): domain Eukaryota; kingdom Metazoa; phylum Arthropoda; class Arachnida; order Ixodida; family Ixodidae; genus Amblyomma; species Amblyomma mixtum. Next base: position 136,147,047 of record NC_143018.1, on the reverse strand, counting down.
ACCGGACGCGTAATTCGGAGGTCGTGGGTTCGGATCCCACCGGTGGCATGTGGTTGTTTTTTCTTCTGCTTTTCTAATCAATGAGCTTTAAGCGATAACATATTCAGTAATATTCTAAACTAATCAACACCTCAAAATAAATAAATTAATTAAAAAAGATCCCCTGTGCCCCTTGGTTTCTGTGGCTGTTGGCTTCTCTCATATTTATAACGAGCCTCTCATTCCCCTTACCTTGTTTGCTTAATTGCTTAGCGAGGGCCTCGGTTCTGGCAGCCTTGATGCCATAGGAAGCATAAGAGGGTTCTCACACAGCTTCCACCCTCGCCGTTCGATGACGTTCTACGTCACACCAGCGGTAACTCAGGACGTTCTACGTCCGCCGCTTACGAACGTGGGTGGCGCTGATGAACACTCTCAAGGTTAGGTTATTTGTAAACATAAATACCCCCGAAAGCAGAAGAATTGACAGCCGTCGCCGTAGCTCAGAGGTAGAGCACCGGACGCGTCATTCGGAGGTCGTGGGTTCGGATCCCACCGGCGGCATGTGGTTGTTTTTTCTTCTGCTTTTCTAATCAATGAGCTTTAAGCGATAACATATTTAGTAATATTCTAAACTAATCAACACCTCAAAATAAATAAATAAATTAAAAAAAAACAAAAAAAATCCCCTGTGCCCCTTGGTTTCTGTGGTGTTGGCTTCTCTCATATTTATAACGAGCCCCTCATTCCCCTTACCTTGTTTGCTTAATTGCTTAGCGAGGGCCTCGGTTCTGGCAGCCTTGATGCCATAGGAAGCATAAGAGGGTTCTCACACAGCTTCCACCCTCGCCGTTCGATGACGTTCTACGTCACACCAGCGGTAACTCAGGACGTTCTACGTCCGCCGCTCACGAACGTGGGTGGCGCTGATGAACACTCTCAAGGTTAGGTTATTTGTAAACATAAATACCCCCGAAAGCAGAAGAATTGACAGCCGTCGCCGTACCTCAGAGGTAGAGCACCGGACGCGTAATTCGGGGGTCGTGGGTTCGGATCCCACCGGCGGCATGTGGTTGTTTTTTCTTCTGCTTTTCTAACCAATGAGCTTTAAGCGATAACATATTCAGTAATATTCTAAACTAATCAACACCTCAAAATAAATAAATAAATTAAAAAAAATCCCCTCTGCCCCTTGGTTTCTGTGCCTGTTGGCTTCTCTCATATTTATAACGAGCCCCTCATTCCCCTTACCTTGTTTGCTATATATATATATATATATATATATATATATATATATAGCTATATATATATATATATAGCGAAGTATACGCTTCGTTAAAGGAAACATATTTATTCAACTCGACATTTCGATCGGAAGACCGATCTTCTTCTTCACTCCTGAAGAAGATCGGTCTTCCGATCGAAACGTCGAGTTGAATAAATATGTTTCCTTTAACGAAGCGTATACTTCGCTATATATTCTTATAAGCAGTTTAGTACTTCACGATTTCGCAACCTATATATATATATATATATATATATATATATATATATATATATATATATATAAACGAATAAAAATACAAAAATGGATGCTTTTAAATTCTAAGCAAGCAAGTAGTCTTAAGTGCCCTCCGTAATTTTTGCTCCATACCTCCTTCTGTATACAAGCTTTTACACTTGGGACAAAAATCGAAGCACTTATGCTGTGTCCAGTTATAAAATATCACTTCTCAATAAGGCAACGCAGCAATGCAGAGAGCGAATAAAGAATAAAAGGAGCGGAAATCTTGCATTTTATCTCCCTCCCTAAGGAACAGAGTAGTAAAGTAGGCATGTCCGTCAGATTTCAAGAACAATACGCCTCACGTCAGTACTCATCGAGGGGGCTTATTTATCTCGCGAGAAGCGTAGGAGTGGACCAAGTATGTTCCTGAAATTGGCGGACCCATCTGAAGATTTCAGTGCCCGTGACCGGACACACTCTCTGAGGGCCTCTCTATCTGAACACGTGAATGAGCACAGGGTACAGCGATAGCCCTCTGCGCTTGCGTGCGTCAGCATATGGCGCTTTAAATTTCCTTTCTGAGACGTTGCATAAGGGCATGTGTCACACTTGAAGGGTTTTTCCCCAGTGTGAATTCGCTTGTGCCGAATTAAGCTTGAGGCTTTCACTTGTGAAAGGGCACTTCTCGCACTTGACCGGTTTTTCGGTAGTGTGCGTAAGCTTATGTACAGTGAGGTTGATAGACCTTGCAGCTGCAAAAGGGCACATGTCCCAAATGAAGCGCTTCTCTGCAGTATGCTTTCGCTTGTGCCGAACAGCGCTGTCAGAGCGAGCATCTTTAAATGCGCACAGGTCGCATTTGAACGGTTTTTTCCCAGTGTGAGTTCGCTTCTGCCGAGTTAAATCTCAAGAATATGCAGTTTAAAAAGGCAAATACTGCAATTGAACGGTTTGTCGCCAGTGTGCGCACGTTTACCTCGAGTTAAGGGTGAAGAGTGTGCAGTTGTAAGAGTTTCGATATCGCACTCTGAGCGTTTGTCGTGCCGGTGCGTACTATCATGTGGAGTGACACATCTAAACTCTGCAGCTGTAGAAGGACGCGCGTCGCAATTTGAGGGGCTTTCGCCAGTGTGCGTATTATTGTGCCGACTTAGCGTTGTAGAGTTTTCAGCTATAAAACGGCACGTAACACTGTGATACGGTCGTCCTCCTGTGGGACAGCGCCTATCGCTCTTACAGTCGCACTTCGCTAACACCGCTGCGTCCTCGGAGCATTTCAATACCTCTCCTCCTGTCTCTGGGTGCATGTATCTCGTAACATCGCCAAAGTTCGCCGAAACGTAGGCGCTGGAGGGGCAGTTGAACAAATCTCCTCTCAACGCAGCTGGCTGCCGCTCAACTGAATTCTGTTCCATGAGCGAATATGGGTCTAGGGGTCATTGCTGGTAGTGTTCACCCTTCGACGATGGTTGTCCACAAGTGAGCCCAGAACACAACTTCTGTCGTGGTAGGCTGGAGAGCACACCGCTTCTGCAAATGAAGTTTTAAAAAACGTTGCGTTAGGGAAAGTCAGTTTTTTTTTTTGTAGCGGAAGCAACACTACGCTAGGTGTGGGTGATATCGCGTACCTCGGAGAGCCCCAGCTGCGCATGCGCGAGGAGCGAGTGTGAGAGTTCCTGCGTAAATTTTTTTCCTAAAAAAAAAATTTTCATTTTCTTCACTGCGGCAACTCTTTTTCTTCTTTCACTCCCACTTCCTCCCTTCCTCTACAAAGGATGACTGGTGTACACCTAGGTATGCGAGACAGTTACTGCGTGATTTCCTTTCCTCAAACACAATTTTCGTTTTAAGGCGAAAGGCTTTAATGCCTCATGCTGTCGTTAGCAATCCGTGTCGGCAGCCGTGTCTGCGTCCGTGTTGGCAGCTGTGTCGACAGCCGTGTGGTGGTGAAGGTGACAACATTTATTCAGAACGGACATGAGATGTTTGGATCAGCCCGTATGGGACCGATCCTTACAAACACTAGGTGGAGGTCCCTAATTTGGGACCCTAGTGGCGGTAGCCGCCGCCCGGGCGCGCCCGACTAAGGCTTGTTGGGCCTGTAAGTCGTCGCAGCCGAGCAGGGTCGCCTCCCGGAACTCCCGGGTTGAGTTGGGGATGGGGTAATGGCCGGGTTGGAGGGGCAGGCCCAAATCATGTGATAGGTGTCCGAAGACACCGCACTACAGTGCGGGCAGTTGCAGCTAAAGGAGGGGTCGAAATGTTTTAGGGCTGCCGGGCACAGCAATGTATTGGTGGAGAGGCGGAAAAGGAGCCGCTCATCCGCCTTCTTGAGGCCTTTACATGGGCTAGGCTAAAGGCGATGGCTATCTTGATAATATGTTGTAATATCTTTGAATGTATATACCGGATTAAAATCGGGTTCCTGATCGGATGGGGAGGAGAAAACCGCCCGGTGAGAGAGCGCGCGGGCGGCTGCGTCTGCTGCCTCGTTTCCTGCCAATCCCTGATGAGCAGGGGCCCATATAAGGTAACGGTGTGCGGGGTCCGTATCCCGTTTGCAATTTTGGTATATTCGATAGGCTAGGAAGGGAGTGCAGCCTTGATCGACGTTCCGACAGGCCCCTCGCGAGTCGGTGATTATGTATTGTGAATTGGAATATGAGGCCGCGAGAGCAATCGCGACCTCTTCTGCCTGTGTTGCACTGCTGCCTCTGAAAGTGAGGCCGTTCTCTTTGTTCTCTTCTATAGCCAACTATGGATGTATGGTGTGGTTAACAACAACAACTGAAAATATTAACAAACTCACAGCGTTACAAAAACGAATTATACGCATTGCATGTAAAGTGCCATATTTCTTCCACACTGCGAGCCTTTTCCATCGACACAACGTCATACCAATGAAGTCCATGTATAACTATAGGCTGTGCTATAAATATAAACTCGCCATAATGAAAAATTATGACTCCTTACTTACACTGGCTGGGCTAGAGCAAAGCAGAACTGTGTATGATACCCGCGCAGCAGAGCCTTGGAATGTTAAGAAATGCCGCACAAACTATTCAATTCAATTCAATTCAATTTTATTCAACATCTTGAGGGTGTTGGGTGCGCTGACAAAAAGCCAGAAAGAAGGCTTGACAGAGGTCGACGCACCCTAGAATAACTTGACAGCAGCACCAGAATGTTGTACACTCCACGGCAAGTGAGCTCACAGGAGGAAAAAAAGTACAAATCATGAGTAAAAATCTCCGTGACACGAAGTGCCGACGGTACCTAGGGTTACAGGAATTTAGATGCCTTATTTAATGAGCACGGAAGGGTATAGCAAAGCATTTGGCGACCGTAATTCGTTCGAGTTTTTGGCACGAACCATGTGAAACCAGTACGTGTGGTGTACTTCTGTTCTTTACATTTTAAGTTCGACAGGTTCATCATAAATGGATTGTTTTGCCTAATACTTGTTTTATACCGCCTTAACAGTATACTTTCAAAAACTTGTGGGAGGGGAGTAATGCTAAGAGATGCAAAAATCGGTATGGCAAACAAATGTTGCAGCATACCTTACCGACACTTCTGAACCAGTTGTACTGCCACAAGAATCTTGATCTATCCAATATTTCTCTGAAAGAATTGCCCCAAATGTTCATGTAGTTTTTTTCTTCCTATTACCACTTTGAGTGCACCTGTCAATTTTGCTGTCATTTATTTTTTCCTCCCTGTGTTTGCCTTTATAGGCTCTTTGATCTAATGCAGTTCTTTTTTCTTTTATAAGCACAATGTACTGCGTATTGAACGTACATGTCTCATTGTCTGTACCGAACACACTTACATTTTGTTTGATGTCGTACTCCGCCACCGTGAATCCTGCACTGTAAGAGGAAGCCCGGACCTCTCAAGCTGTCTATACAGCTTTTTCCCTGGCTGTCCTCGCAACACCCAGTTGCGGAAATAAACCTTCAACCTTAACTGCGTTGCTGTTGTGAACTACCGCGGCCATGTACAATCCCCCGTGGTGAGGGCCGGAGGCGTCCACGTAGTATACGAGGGGGTACCCAAAAGAAACCGGACTTATTTTTGTTTGAACTTATTTGTTCACATTTTAAGCACGGACCTTCAATCTCCTTCAAAGTATTCCCCACCTGCAATGATACGCTTGTCGAATCTTTCATTCGATTTTTCAAAACATTGTTTAAATTCATCTTTTGTGATGCTTGACAGTGCCTCCGTCGTTTTTTTCTTCACCTCTGCAACATCAGCGAAACGCTTTCCATTCACCTATTTTTTTCATTCTAGGAAACAAAGAAAGTAGCACGGGGCAAGGTCGGGAGAGTATGTGGGTTGAGGAATAGTGGTCATGCCATTTTTGGTCCAAAATTGTCGTAGAGACAGGGCTGTGTGAGCAGGGGCATTGCCTTGATGGAAAAACCAGTCACCCGACCGCCACAAATCTGGCCGCTTCCACCGCACACTGTTGCCCAATCTTTTCAAAACATCCAAGTAGAAAGCCTGGCTAACTGTCTGACCCTGCGGAACAAATTCTCAATGGACGACTCCTCTCACGTCGAAAGAACAAATCAGCATTGTTTTGAGGTTTGGTTTCACCTGACGAGCTTTCTTGAGGCGAGGGGAATTTGAAGTTTTGCATTGGCATGATTGTTGCTTTGATTCAGGATTTGATTCAAGAACACTTGAGTTGTCCCCGTAGCATCGTCCTTGTACGTCTTTCTTAATATTTCAAGAGTTTCCATTCTACTTTTTCCGAGCAAAAATCAGGATTTCACCGGTGCACGCTGTTCACGAAAATCAGCCATTGCAAAAACGACATTCACACAAAACAGTCGTCACTCTAAAACTCTGCCTAAACTAGTCTGACCTCCTTCAACGACGGCGCTCGGCTTACTGACTCTGGAATGTTCGTTCTATGCGTTCCTAGTGGCGAAACGCGGTACCACAGAAGCATTGCCGACCAAAAAATTTAGTCCGGTTTCTTTTGGGTACCCCCTCGTACACCTGTTTTTTGTCATAATATCGGCCTAGCGCTTCCGCTCGTGCCAGGCGCCGACCATTATGGTCTCCATGTGACATGTTTGCTGGAAGAGGCCGCACGTGGAGGGCACGTCTCCACAGTTCCGGGATGTAAAACCTGTCTTCCATTGGAGGGGTGTGTTGGATATGTAGTCGAGCAAGAAGGCGGCGACCCGACTCCGTTAGCGGCAAGCGCGTGTACTGGTTTGTAAGGTGCGCCTCCCGCAGCTGCCGGAAAGTATCCACCACCCCAAGGGCCATAAGCCGGTTGTTTGAAGTAGTGATGGGGAGGCCAAGGGCACGTTTAACAGTTTTGCGAAGGATGACCTCAAGGGCGTCCTCCTCTTGTTTCTGTAGGGGAAGATAAGGAGTCGAATAGAGAATTCGAGTAGTTACGAAGGCGTTTGTTAGCCGCAAGGCATCCTTACTTCGTAGCCCTCCGCGTTTGTTGGAAACCCGGCGGACGTTGCGGCCCACCTGGTCCCCCACCTTACGGAGTTTGGCCAATGTAGTGTCTGGCCGCCTGTGTTTGTGGATGTAGAGTCCGAGTACCAGTATCTCATAACTTTCGCGTATGGGACCACTCTCAAGAGAAATGGATATTTTAGTTGTGCATTTGTGTCAGCGGCGGAGGTGCACAAATTCCGATTTTTGAGGGGAACATTGAAGACCGCAGCGGCGGGCGTAGCGGTCTACTATCGTGGCCGCTGTTTGCAGGCTGGTTTCAATGTCCCCTGTGCTGCCCTGCGTGGCCCACAGAGGGATGTCATCGGCGTACAGGGCGTGCTGCACGCCGTCGACACCACTCAGCTGGGCCGGCAGGTGCATCGTGGCCAGATTGAAGAGCAGCGGGGAAAGTACCGCGCCTTGGGGGGTTCCCCGCGTGCCTAGTAGGTATAGACCATGCTCTTTATCTTGAATTCGAATGTAGGCTTGACGATCCATTAAAAATTGGCTTATGTATCGGAATGTATTGAGGCGACAGTCGGTGTGGCTTAGGTTCGTGAGTATGATCTCATGTGTTACATTGTTAAATGCCCCTTTAAGATCCAAGGCGAGTACTACCCGGCCATTATGGGGGCATTCGAGGGGGTCAAGAACATCCTGTGCGGATTTGTGTGGACGGAATCCGAAAATCGTGCTCGCAAAGACATGTTTTTGTTCAAGATATGTAGATAACCGATCTCGCACCATCGTCTCCATTAGCATGCCCACACATGAGGTGAGAGAGATGGGGCGGAGGTTATCTGTGTCAATTGGTTTGCCAGCTTTAGAAAAAAAAGTGACCAAAGCCGTTTTCCATTCTATTGGAAGGGGGGGGGGGGGGTCCCCGCGCCAAATCGCATTGACGTATTCCAGGAGGGACTGGTATGCCAAGTCGGGCAGGTTCGTCAAAAGCTTGACGGTGACTTTATCCCGTCCTGTCGCAGTGCGCCGTTTCATTTTGGCGAGAGCCGCCCGCAGATCATGGAGCTGGAAAGGTTGATCCAGCGCCGTGTTCTCTCTGTCTGCTTAAGAGTAGGTGGTGGTGGACACTTTTATTGCCAGTGATGTAAATCGTGGGGTCGAAGCCCCCTACATGGCACTTGGATGCCTCCTCAATGTGAGGAGGAGGCACCCTTACAACGCGAAGGATAGCCCCTGGAGCGCAATCCTTCTGTGAGCGCTGGAGATGATCCGGCGCTGGTCTTGAGCGGACGAGGTGGTCAGTAGAGACTCCCAGTAAGACTCCGCCGCGGTTGGTGAGGGGAGATGAGGGAGGGTGGGGCATGTGAGGAGGGTGCGTAAGAAGTCTCCTGGTTTGCCGCAAAGTTTGCATGATGACGGGAATTGGTGTGGGTATCGGGCATCGGGCCTCTGTGGGTATCGGGCCTGCGCTATGGTGAGGGATGGAGCTGGGGGTGCATATTCCCTTCGTTTGCCTCGGTAGTACGAGAGAATATCACGGAAGGAGAGCAGGCGCTCCGATGCTCGTAGAGGGGGCTCGACTCCTGCCCGGAATGTGAGACCTCGGGTTAGGGAATGAGCCTCCTCGCTGCCAGGGAGGCCAGCATGTGCTGGCGTCCAGATGAGGGTGATGAGCGCCGGGGCTGCCAGAAACGTAGTTAACGAGCAGCGGTGCTGGATATGTAGCCCTTGGCATAATTTAAAATTGCAGATTTGGAATCTGAGATAATTTTTGTGGCCGATGTAGAAATGAGAGCAAGCGCGATGGCTGCCTCTTCTGCTTCTGTGGTCGAATTGGTAATGATTGAAGTGGAGGTTAGAAGCTTTCCATTATTTTCGCCTCCCGCCAGGGCCATACGGGAGCCTGTCGTATATTCCGCTGCGTCCACGTAGACCACCTCATGGTCCTTGCTATACTGTTTGTGAAGGGGCCGAGCCCTTGCTACTCTGCGTTCCCTGTCTCGCTCAGGGTGCATGTTCTTGGGGATGGGGGTTATGTTGAGGTTAGAGCGGAGGGTAGAAGAAAGGAGGACCCCCTCGGTAGGCTCTGTAATTGGGGTCAGGCTCAACTAGGACAATAAAGTACGATCAGCCTCTGAGCTGGATAGACGGGTTAGTTGTGCCGTAAAGGTAGCTTCTTTTAGCTCCTCAAAGGTGTTGTGTACACCGAGTTTGAACTCGAATTGATCTATAACTCAATGAGTAATTACTCCCTTATTACAAATCTACTCCACCTTGGGGGATTCCCCTAAAAATATTTGGTCAAGTTCCCACTTCGAGTTATAGATCAATTCGCTCTCGCCCTACCATAAGCTTGCCGTCCCGGTTAGCTCAATTGGTAGAGCGACTGCTCCGGTGTGGCGGTGTCCCGGGTTCGAACCCCGGACCAGGACGAATTTTTCTTTAACTACGAAGTTATTGTGAAAGCTGTATAGCTTTCCTTTGTGGCCGTATGGCTGCGCTCGGGTGGACGTCAATGAGTAATTACTCCCTTATTACAAATCTACTCCACCTTGGTTAATTCCCCTAAAAATATTTGGTCAAGTTCCCACTTCGAGTTATAGATCAATTCGCTCTCGCCCTACCATAAGCTTGCCGTCCCGGTTAGCTCAATTGGTAGAGCGACTGCTCCGGTGTGGCAGTGGTCCCGGGTTCGAACCCCGGACCAGGACGAATTTTTCTTTAACTACGAAGTTATTGTGAAAGCTGTATACCTTTCCTTTCTCCGTATGGCTGCGCTCGGGTGGACGTCAATGAGTAATTACTCCCTTATTACAAATCTACTCCACCTTTCAGGATTCCCCTAAAAATATTTGGTCACGTTCCCACTTCGAGTTATAGATCAATTCGCTCTCGCCCTACCATAAGCTTGCCGTCCCGGTTAGCTCAATTGGTAGAGCGACTGCTCCGGTGTGGCGGTGTCCCGGGTTCGAACCCCGGACCAGGACGAATTTTTCTTTAACTACGAAGTTATTGTGAAAGCTGTATAGCTTTCCTTTGTGGCCGTATGGCTGCGCTCGGGTGGACGTCAATGAGTAATTACTCCCTTATTACAAATCTAGTCCACCTTGGGGGATTCCCCTAAAAATATTTGGTCAAGTTCCCACTTCGAGTTATAGATCAATTCGCTCTCGCCCTACCATAAGCTTGCCGTCCCGGTTAGCTCAATTGGTAGAGCGACTGCTCCGGTGTGGCGGTGGTCCCGGGTTCGAACCCCAGACCAGGACGAATTTTTCTTTAACTACGAAGTTATTGTGAAAGCTGTATAGCTTTCCTTTGTGGCCGTATGGCTGCGCTCGGGTGGACGTCAATGAGTAATTACTCCCTTATTACAAATCTACTCCACCTTGGGGGATTCCCCTAAAATTATTTGGTCAACACTGTAGGTGTTTTTCTTTTTCGGCATCGCTGCCATGGTTTGCCCAGACAGTGATGTCATGGGCGTAGAGGCTCAAATGGATGTCGGGAATTTGAGCTAGCTGTTGAGGTAGGTGAAGAAGTGCTATGTTGAATAAAATAGGGGTGAGGACGGCTCCCTGGGGCGTACCTCGTGCTCCCAGCGTGATCCCTAGTAGGCTGTGGTCGCCGAAGGTAAGCGCGGCTGTGCGGTGGCTGAGGAAGTCTCGGATGTAGTTGTACATCCTGGCGCCGACTCCCAGGGTCGCAAGGTTTTCTAGGATAGCTGAGTGTGTAACGTTATCAAATGCCTTAGTGGGATCCACCCCTAGGATAGCTTTAGTGTCGGAGGTCTCTGAGTCGAGAATGTGATGTTTTAGCTGCAAGAAGACGTCCTGTGTGGAAAGCCCTGGTCGAAATCCAAACAAGGTAGTTGGCATGAGATTGTCGCTTTCTAGGTATTGGCAAAGCCTGCGCTGGAGTACATGGTTCATGAAAGCACGAGCTGATGGGCGAGTTGGTTGTACATGATATGATTGAAACAGCGCAAGGCCGAAGGCCAAAGAAGAGCTGCGTTGTCCATTTCCGCCTTTCTTCCGCTCTCTTCTTTGGCCTTCGGCCTTGCGCTGTTTCAATCATATCATGCTCCATCAGTTTGCCAACAGAAGATGTGAGGGAGATGGGTGTGAGGTTGGAAGTAAGCAGAGGTTTGCCAGGTTTGGGTATGAAAATGGCTCTCGCCTCTTTCCATTGTGGTGGGAGGGTGCCCAGTCGCCAGCACTCATTAAAGTATTCTGTAAGTGCATAATGGATTGTGCGTCGAGATTCCTGAGAGCCTTGTTATGTACCACTCTGGGCCGGAGGCTGAGGACGTGTTAAGCGTCTGGAGTTCAGCCTGGACCTCTGCTTCTGTAATGGGTTGGTCAAGCTGGTCGTTGGGGGGCCTGCAAATCAGGGTGGTGTGCAGGAGGGTATGTGGGGAAGTATTGATTTCGAAGGTCTTGGAGGAGGTCTGGTGTGTGTATATCTAAAGTATGTATGAGTTTGGTGAGGGCGTTTCTCTGGGCAGTCTTAGAGTGAGTGGAGTCTATTAAGTGCCAGAAAAGGTTCCAGGTCTGAGGCACACTCATATTGCCATCAAGCTTGTTGAAGATAGATTCCCAGTTTTACGTGAAAGATTCGCTGCGTGTGTTTCTATCTCTTTGTTAAGGCGGGCGAGGCGACGCTTAAGTATCCGGTTCCATCGCTGCCTTTGCCAGCGGCGCTCTAGGCCTGCTTTAGCCTCCCATAAATGTAGGAGGCGGGAGTCAATTGTGTCGTTTGGGCAGTCTTCGGGTAGAGTACAAGTTATGGATCGGACATCGCTTTTTAGCTGCTCGGTCCATGCGGGGATGTCCGTGATGGGGACGAAAGTGCGTGCTGTTCTACATGAGCGGTAAGAGTCCCACTTTGTAAGAGTGGAGCCTCTGGGAGGCCTGCAATGTAGTTGAATGTGTAAGAGAATCTCGATGATGAAATGGTTGCTACCAAGATTCTCTTGTGTGTTGCACCATGTGGCGTGAGGGAGGCGATGTGCGAACGTGAGGTCTGGCGTAGTGTTTTTACAGACACTGTTTCCCGTGCGTGTAGGAGAGGTGAGGTCTGTGAGCAGGGAGAGACCGGCTTGTTGCGTGGCTAACCATACCCGACGTCCTTTCGGTGTGTCGTGTGGGTAACCCCAGGCTGTATGTGGGGCGTTAAAGTCTCCCACGACGAGTAAGGGGCACTTGTTGGCTATGCGCTTCGCGAGGGCAAAGAGGCGTTCGAAGTTACCTTGAAGACACTTAGGGTGGCTATATACATTTAGGATGAAGACAATGTTCGCTCGAGCGTGTTGCGGCACAAGCTCAATAAGAAGGTGATCAATGTCTTAAATCACTATGGAATGGGAGATGGTGGTGATGGCACGACGAACCAGAAATGCTACCACCCGAGGGGGTGGGGGGAATGTGGGCAGAACAGGAGCATAGCCGGGTAGGGTGAGTGGGTTTGAGGGTTCCTGCAGGGCAAGGATGTAGGGTCCTGTAGCGCAGGACAGCAGTTGATGGATTACGTGACGCTTCTGACCAAATCCCCGGCAGTTCCACTGCCAGAGTGTCAGATTACGGAGTGGAACTGCCATCATGACAATCTATAGAGGAGGGAGCTGTAACGGGGGGTTGGGAGCCCTGAACTATGGTAGGGATAGGGTTAGCCTGTTCCTCCGGTGCTTTGGGCTTCTTGCGTCTGCTTGGTGTTGGGTCACGCTTTGAGAGTCGTGACTCAAGATCATTACAGCGTTCAGAGAATCGTTGCGTTAGCACATCGAATCGGTGGTTAAGAATAGAGTTGCCTTGTGTTATGCGCATTACTGCGTCTTTGATGGGTGTGCATTCCTCGCTGATGCGAGTTATAGCGTCCTGCAATTTTGCCTCAAAGCGAGCTGCAAATGATCAAGCAGGGTTGGTATGTTGTTTAGTGAGGTGGGTGTGGAGGGAGGGGGCGTTGTGCACGGAGGTGAATTTGTAAAGGGATCAGTGTCAGCCTCCATTGCTAGCAAATCAGGAGATGAATTAGGCTCGGAGTGGTAGGACGAGGTATCGGCGGTAGGCGCGTTGGGAGGAGGAGTTTGTGATGTGGTAGGAGCGGGAGCAGGTGGAAGGGTAGAACCAGCGGCAAGAGCACTTATCTGGGCTTCCAGCTTGGCGATGTGTTGACGCAAGGCGACGGCTTCTGCTCGGGCTGCTGTAGCTTCTGTTTTAGCCGCTGCTGCCTCCTCCTGAGATTTTGCCAGGGCTTGTTGGACTGGGTTGTGCAGTCAAGGATGTCGTGTGCCTATGTGAAGAGGCGGAGGTGTCCCAGACTTGTTTCAACGGCACTGACCAAGCTGGTTTGTTTTAGTTGGGCTGTGGGAGTCCGGATGAAAAATGGGGAAAATTTTCTCTGGATAGGACCAAGTCGTGCTGCTGCGTTTATGGGTGGTTTGGCTGTTTCCGTGGCAGGTGGAGGTTTCGTCCCTTGCAGGATCCCGTGCCTTTCAGGTGTGGGCCCTCGCACAGAATGGACTTGGGCGTGCAAAGTGTGTCTTCTTGGGAGTGTTGTGTTCCACAACGGGGGCAGATATTTGTTTTGGGACTCGGGCATACGTCGTGGCGGTGACCCGGCTGTCTGCAGTTTGTACAGGCATCCGGACGGCCACGGTATGGGGTGCAGCGGTGGATGGCTCCCATGTATTTGATGGAGTGAGGGACTGTGGTTTCGTCGAAGATGATCAGGATGGAGTGTGTCTTTCCCATGCGTCGTGCAGCTAGAATGGTGTAATCAGGATTTCTTTTGACCAGGTCGTGGTACAGTTGCGTCGGCGTCTCGTCGTCATAGGCGTTCGTGATGACTCCTCTGGTAGCCCCCGGTGGTGGTGCTAAGTATGCCGCGCAGGGATATGATTTGCCTCTGATGGTGAGAGAGGTCGGCGTCTTGAGAGTCTCGGCTGTTGGGAAATGTGTGGTTGCCATGGTGAAAGTATTGTTGGTCGGGTGGATGCGCAGGCAGAAGTCGTCCGGTGGAATGACATCGAGCTGGGTCTGCACTGTCTTCAAGAGCCGGGGTACTGGGACATCTATACTCCGTTTCATACATTATGTGCAACGCTGTGAAGGCTACGGAAGTACTCCGCAGAAAAAAATAAAGAGAGGTGTATCACTCCGCGCTGTTTTGTGGCCGTGTGGTCTAACGCGTCGCTCCCTCCGGAGAGTCGACAGGCAGTTCGGGTGCGCGGGTTCAAATTCCCGATGGTGAAACTTTTTTTTTCGCACATTTTTTTTTCATCGCAAGTTGAATTTCGCGTGACTTGAATGAGAAAACTGGTTTTGTTCAGAATCGCTTGAATATTATGGCGTGTTCTGAAATGAACTGCATGCATCTGTTCATTTGATGCATACCGCGTTAATGTGAGCTCGCACCGGCTTTTGGTCACCAGTAGCGGTTTTCTTCCCGATTCTGCAGCATTGTGAGTATACTTTTTAGATGCAAGCGAGAGGTTTATGCGAAAGATGACATTCATTCGTCGGGCTTAGTTAATTAGCACAGTGGCGAGTGCTCCGCCGTGGCCCGATTAACAAGTGGCCGTCTGCAACTTTCGGGTCAAATTTATTCGTACACACACCTCCTCGATATAGCCTGTTTTCTCGCGTTAAATTTAGAACATAGTGTTGTTGTGTTGTGTTGTGTTGTGTTTAATGGCGCATAAGCGGCTAAGGCTATCATGAGCCAAGAACAAGGTTTAGTAAAATTGGCTCGAGCAAAGTTTGAAGACAAAGTGTATAAAAACGGTGGTGTAAAGGGCCTAAAAGTTATTTTTATTACCTGGCTGATTAAATACAAACACTTTAGAAATGGCTGTTTGCAGCAGCTTTTAAAAGCTGCTGCAAACCGTGGATATCCTTGGCTTGCCAAGGATCTCGAGGCCACCAACTACTCAGATAAAAACCTCAGCCTTCTTCTCAGGACTGAGAAAGTGGCTGAGGTGTATCGTTTTAAGTAGAGAAGCACAGGGTAAGACCATTACAGTTTTTGAAGAACACCGGCTTCCTTTAAAAAGCTAAAAACATCAAGCATACTAACGGGTGCATGTTCAGCTAAAATCAACGCTGGATGAAATGGAATATGTTCTTTGTACAATGTAGCAAAATATTTTTTCCTTACTGATTCAAGTTTTGTGCATGATAGTAGTATGTGGTTTACGGTAAGTTCATGTCCGCATTGCTCGCAAACAGGTTTGTCTTTCTTTGTTAACAGGAAGTTGTGTGTGAGATGTGTGTGTCCAATACGGAGACGGCATAAAATAACTTCGATGAATCGTTTTTGGTGTGAGCATGATTTCCATTCGCCTAGGATGGGTTTTACTAAATGTAGCTTATTATTTCTTTCAATATTCCATTGCGACTGCCATTTATTTCTTAGCTTGCACTGTACCAACTTCATACAATCATTGTAGGGGATGTTCACTTTCTTTATTTCTTTGTTCCGAGCTTTTCCAGCACATTCATCTGCTTTCTCATTGCCAGCGATTCCAATGTGGCTGGGAACCCAGCAAAATTTTATGTCTTGTCCCTGTATTATCGCGCTTGTTATGTTATGTATGATATCCCCGATTAGTGGTGTCACTGCAGTTCTATGGTGAAGTGAGGTTAGTATGCTCAGAGAATCAGTGTAAATGATACTGTTCTGAATGTTCTCATTTATTATTTTTTCTACAGCCACCAAGACTGCGTAACACTCGGCGGTGAAAATGGATGTACACTCAGGTAGCCGTACTATTTTTTCCCAATTATTCTGAACTACAGCACTTCCCACGTAGTGCGCCGATTTTGATCCATCGGTATAAAATGCTTCGTATTCTCCGTATTTTTCGTTGAGTGCTAAATATTCTTGTAATATCTGTTCATGTGGAGTATGTTTTTTCTGAAATTGTGTTAATGTGAAGTCGCACACAGATGGTAGGCAGTACCAAGGCGGGAGTGGATCAGGTTTGCGGGCAATATTAGGTAATACGTTTATTATGTCTAGTTCTTGGCATTTCTCTTCAAAGCGGAGAAGAAGTGGTCTGATTTCTAGAGGTTTGTTGGTAAATAGTGTTCAGGATGGGCACTTTGTAACGAGTTGGTAACAGATGTGTTTAGGCTGGGAACGGATCTTTAAAATGTATGAGCATGTGAGCATTGTTCGTCTGTCTGCAAGTGGTGGTTCATTGGTTTCGACGTACAGGCTATTTATGGGTGACGTCCTGTATGCACCAGTTGAAAGGCGCAATCCAGAATTGTGCACAGGATCCAGTTGCTTCAAGTACAATGGCCTTGCTGATCCATACACTATGCAACCATAATCTAAAACGGAACGTACTACAGAGCGATAAATGTGTAGAAGACATACCCGATCAGCTTCCGATCGGCTTCCTTCTCATTTCCTTACAATATTTCATCTCACCTTCTGACCGAAGTGAGCGAGTACAAGTATCTAGGAGTTACAATAACTAAAAACCTTAGCTGGAATAAACATGTATCAAACGTATGCTCCTCAGCATTTCGTAAACTCTGCTTTCTTAGACATAAACTAAAACTTGCCCCACCTGAACTTAAGAAATTAACCACTTTTCGATAATAAGACCATCACTAGAATATGCGTGCACCGTCTGGGATCCCTACACTAAACGTAACATCGAGGCCCTTGAAATGATTCAACGCAAAGCCGTCCGTTTTATTTCTTCAAAGTACCGTGTAACTGACTCACCAACGACCCTTATGCGAACTCACGGTATTGAAACATTACAGCTGCGGCGGAAAATTCAAAGACTGAAACTACTTTTCTTACTAAAAAACCATAAACTGTCTATGAATGCAGACCCCTTCCTCAAACCTAACACTACGCGCCAAACACGAAATCATCATACACAATCATTAACCCCTTACAGTGCTAGGATTAACGCCTTTAAATACTCATTTTTTCCACGCACCATTGAGGAGTGGAACAGGTGTCCGCCTGATCTCTTAACCAGAGCTGATTCTTTTGACTCTATATTTTCTTCACAGCATTTAATTTGAGAGCCATTTATTTCTACGTTTACTTTTTGTATTTTGCATCTGAGCCTTGTATTTATTGCTGTATTTTGTGTTACAACTTGTATTTAACATTTTTAAATTTTGCTAAACCTGTTCTTTTTTGCATATATTATATATTCACCCCTCCTGCTTGGGCCTACTGTAGGCCTGCAGTATGTTCTAAATAAATAAAATAAATAAACCCCAGTGTTTGCGTGATAGGACTTTCAGTATGTTCAGTGCTAGCGACGCCTTCTTTTTCAGTGCGTTTATGTGAGGCAGGAAAGTAAATTTTTTGTCGAAGGTGATGCCTAGAAATTTGTGTTCGTTTTTGAAAGGCAGCTCGGTTTGGTTGAGGTGTAATGTTGGATTTGTGTGCAAGCCTCGTTTGAGTGAAAAAAGTAAGGCCACTGTTTTCTGTGTTGAGAACTGGAAACCATTCTTGTCTGCCCATGTTGCCATTTTGTTGATTGTAAGCTGTACTTGTCGTTCGCATGTGGATATATTGGAAGATGTACATGCTATCTGAAGATCATCAACATACATTGAATACATAATGGACCTTGGGATTATTTTTCTAATAGAATTCATTTTTACAACGAAGAGAGTTGTGCTTAAAATGCACCCTTGAGGAACTCCATTTTCCTGAATGAAGTCCCTCGAAATGGTCGAGCCTAGGCGGACATTAAATGAGCGGTTAGACAAAAAGTCTTTAATGGAGTTGAGCATTCTGCCACGGATGCCGAGCTCAGCTAAGTCCTGGAGAATCCCGAACCTCCAGGTTGTATCATATGCTTTTTCTAAATCTAAAAAGACGCTAAGACAGTGTTGTTTGTGTATAAAAGCTTCTCTAACAGTATTTTTAAGGCGGACTAAGTGATCTGTAGTGGAGCATCCTTTTTTAAATCCACACTGATGAATATCAAGCAGTTCACAGGATTGAAGAACAAAGGTTAGTCTTATATTTAGGACACTTTCGAAGGATTTGGCGAGGCAACTGGTTAAGGCTATGGGTCTATAACTGCTAGGAGAGGTTGGGGGTTTACTAGGTTTAAGAAACGGTACAATAATAGCTTTCTTCCAAGATTCCGGTATTTTCCCAGATATGAAAATTGTGTTAAAGAATCTTAAAAGTGCGTCCACGGCTGGCTGGGAAAGATGTGCAAGCATTTCATAATGTATTTCGTCGGGCCCTGGAGCAGTTTTTTTTCCGGCAGACAGTACTCTGTTGATTTCTTGGCGGGTAATTAGACTATTGTATTTTTCATTTGCACCTCCAGTTGTTGGCAGCCGCTGTTTTTCAGCTGTATTTTTGTATTTTAAAAAGGACTGCGTGTAGTGTGATGAACTTGAAACTGCAGTGAAATGTTCCCCCAATATGTCTGCCTGTTCCTCTATGCTTGTTTGTGTGCCAGGTGTTGTTAAAAGCGGAATTGTGAATGGTGAAAAGCTACCGTTTAATTTTCGAACCTGCTCCCACATTTTTTGGATGGGATCTGACTGTTGATAGATGAAACATAATTCTGCCATGAAGCTTTCTCGGCACTGCGACGGACGTACCGAGCTTTAGCTTTTGCTTTTTTAAAATTTAAGAGATTCTCATAGGTCGGATACCTACGGAATTTACCCCAAGCTCTATTTTGTTGTTTTTTAGCCTCCTTACAGTCTTTTGTCCACCATACTTTATGGTTTTGTCCCGTTACTCCTGACGACTGAGGAATAGCTGTGAGTGCGGAAGTTATGATACAATTAGTAAACTTTTCGTTTATCTGGTCGATAGTAAGATTTTCTAAAACTATATTTTCTAAAGTTGCCTTTGCTCTAAAAAGTGACCAGTCGGCGAGGTGGAGCTTCCAGCGACGTGGCCTTGTGGGGATTATTTCCGGTGGGGATGTTAAAGTGATTAGTACAGGGAGGTGATCGCTGCCATATGGATTGTTAATGACATCCCAGTTAAAATCATTAAAAACAGAAGGTGAACTAAACGACAAATCTAAAAAGGTCATTTTCCCTGAGGTGGGGAGCAGTATGTGGCTTCTTCTGTATTTAAAAGACATACGTTATTTGTGAGGATAAAATCTTCAATTATTTGACCCCTAGAGTCACGGTGCTCACTTCCCCAAAAAGGGGAGTGAGCATTAAAGTCCCCAACTACTAGATACGGTTCTGGAAGTTCATTGACAAGTTCTTGTAAACCGTGGACTGTTAATGTAAAATGTGGAGGAATATATACAGAACAGATAGAAATTGTTTTATGGCTGACAACACTGACCGCAACAGCTTCAAGCTTTGTTTTGAGTGTGATTTCTCCAGCAGGGACGCCGCTTTGCACGACAATCGCGACGCCTCCAGAGAGTCTATTTGCCTGCTCACGATCGCGTCTAAAAGTTTTATAGTGTTTCAGGATATTTGCATGTTGTGGACCAAGATTGGTCTCCTGAAGACATAAAGCTACGGGCGAGATTGACCCTAGAATATCTTTTATGTCACTGTAGTTCCTCAACATTCCTCTACAGTTCCACTGAACCAGAAAAGCCATATTTATGTTTGGGATAGGAGTGATTGAGAGTTTACTTATTATCTGGGGCCGTTATGACGGTCCTGTCTTTTTTCCGCTCAAGGGAGCTGTTCCGCCGCTGTAAAGCAGGCGGGCTGGGAGTTTGGTCCATTACCTCGCAAGAGGTGCTGGACGACCGCGGGGAAGCCGCGGGTGGGTGAGTGTCAGGCCTTCCCCGACGGGGGGAAGTCCTGCGGGATGTCGACCCATGGGCCGGCACTCCCTGGCTTGGAGCTGGCAGAGCAGCCTTCGCTGTCCCTGCCTGGGGCGTGGGTGGCCCTGCCACAGGCGCAGTAGAACTGGCCTCGGCAGGTGCCGGAGTGCTGTGTGGTGCTACGGCCCCGCGCACCACATCAGCGAAGTTAGGTTTCGCTGTGAAGGAGAATGTGTTGGTAAGCGCAAAACGCCTCCTCGCTTCTTTGAATGAAATGTTTTCTTTGGTCTTAATGGTTATGATTTCTTTTTCCCTTTTCCAGGACGGACACGCCCTGGAGTACGCAGCGTGGTCGCCTTCGCAGTTTGCGCAGCGTAGTGCTGCGTCGCATTCCTGAGACTGGTGGTCATTTGATGCGCATTTCGCGCAGGTTTTGCGGCCGCGGCAGCTCTGCGAGCCATGGCCAAACTTCTGGCAATTGAAACAGTGACGGGGAGTGGGTATGTAATGCCTTACGGTGATTTTCAGGTATCCAACATCGATCGTTTCGGGCAAACTGCTGGTGTTAAACGTGAGGACCATGTGTTTGGTGTCTATTTCTTTGTTGTCTTTACGGATTTTGATTCTGTGCACTTCAATTACATTCTGATCGGAAAGTCCTTCAAGCATTTCGGTTTCTGTTAGATGGATGAAATCAGCCTCTGAGATTACGCCTTTGACTGTGTTGAGGGATCGGTGGGGAGTTACGGAGACAGAGATGTCCCCTATGGAACCGATGTTTGAGAGTTTTGAGCACTGGATGCTCTCGCGTAGTTCAAGAAGTAGGTCGCCGCTGGCCATTTTTGATACCTTATAGCCAGGCCCTAAGGTATCTGTTAAACATTTGGTTACAAGAAATGGCGATATTATTCGAGCTTGCTTTTCTTCACTGTTGCTATGTATCACATGAAACTTTGTGAATGTAGGTTTCTTTTTCGAAAAAAAGTCTGCTGCCTCGTTCCGCACTCTTTTAAGAGAGCGATCAGGTTTTGAAAGGGGGGGAGCCATAAAAAATTGAGGTTTTTCGGTCATGGTGCCAGCCACCCACCATGGAGTCCAACAGGGGGACGCGACAGGAACTTGAAAGCAGGTCCTGCCCACGCCAGCTGTACACCTTAACTATAACCTAATATGACTCAACTCAGGGTAGTTGGTCACACACGGTTAACCCTCGCCGCCAGGAAAAAGAGGAAAAAACGAAGAAAAGAGGAGGAGACAGGAGAGTTGTAATAAAGATATAGGAAAGTGAAAGATAGAGGGGAGGACAGGAAAAGGCGACTACCGATTTCCCCCGGTCGGGTCAGGCCGGAGGTGCCGTCTACAGGAAGCTGGGGCCAAAGTGGTGTGTTGCCTCCGCCGAGGGGCCTTAAGGGTCCAAACGCTCGGCATCGGCTCAACCACCAGGATCCCCTTTTCCCCGGACACGGCGATGCCACGCACGGCTAAGCGCGGATGCTCGGGTTCGTGGTGACGCATTGTTCACCATCATCCCCCTGCGGGGATGTCCCTGCGGATGCTCGGGTTAACCCCGTGGTGTCGCCACTCACCAACGTCTGCATGCTGCAGACGCCTCCCTGCGGGGAGAACATAGTGTTGATTCACACAGTGAGAGAAAATAGTACTGCCTCAATAATTAGATTTGTTGTCGTGCACAAATGTATATGAAGGCAATACAGAGGCAAGTCAGCTTGGCTTGATTACTCTGCTCTCCTAGAAGAGCAGAAGCTGCTCAGGCAGGATTTTCATGCAGCCAGGTAAAAAGAGTTTCAAGCTGTGGGAGCGTCAAGTAAGAATGCAGAAAAAGTTGTACAACGCTAGGTAAAAATATTTCGAAAGAGAAAACAATAAATGAGACAGGACAATAAAGAATGCTGACCCCGCAGTGTTTGCGAGAAATGGTTTATTCTGGAAACAGCGAGTGGTGCTTTTTCAAGAGCCACGCTATGATATGGAGCATTGTCCATGACGACAATGTTATTGGCCGGAATCTTTGGAAAAAAACTTGTCGGTGAACCACTTCTCAAAGTAGTTGCCATCCATCTCAGAGTGGTAGTCAGCGTGATTTCCCTTTTTTGCTCTGAAGAAGTCAGCAGTGTCTTCCACGAATCCTGTTGCACTGTTCCCACCATGTGCGAGGATCAAACGGGCCCACTTGCCCGAAGGCGCAGCCAATCCCGTTGTTTAACCTTTCAGGAAGGCATCATGAGATGATTTTACAGCCTTGTCCTGCCAGACGTATTCTTTTGTGTGGCCTGCGTTGACCCAGGTTTCATCCAGGTAGACGATGCACCTGTAAATGCAAAACAACCGAGTACACGAGTCAATGCTTGTAAGTAAACAAACACGCTGGAGCATGTAAGTAGGCAGTGCACTGCAACAAACGCACTGATGACCCCTGTCTCACAAACAGCCACTCAAAGACACTCGAGAAAAAGAATTATCTCAGCTTAATTGCTCCCTAGTTCGGGCTTATATTTCACGCCCAGGCGGCATTTGGTAGCCAGTTTATATTCACTGTATGTTTGCATTGGGTACTTGACTAATTTGGCAACGTTTGAAATCTTTTCACTAGCGGCGACTGCGAACAAAAATTGCCAACGTTCGCAGCAGTAGCGCCAGGAACTCACACCACCGGAGCACTTGGCAGTGTACAGTGGGTGTCCATTCGTTCCTACGGTGACGACGAGATGGCACTACCCATTGCAGTGCTAGATTTTTGGCAGTTTTGCTGTTCTTGCTTGTCGCACCAATTGGGATTTAGCGATTTAATCTGACCCATGCAGACACGAGCCCCAGCGAAACGTAGCGCAAAACTGGTCGTGAAACATCACCACTACGCAAAAGGTCGGCAACAGCAACGTGTTTAAGACGATTTCTTCTAAATGTGTTATCCTGAAGCAATACTCACTGTTCCGACTACGAGGTTGCAAAGCTAACATCAAGCTCTATGCGAAGCCAGTCTAAACGTGCTGCGTAAGAAAATAAGCAAGGAACCACCCGTACCCGCCCTTCCTTGATCGCCCGCAGGTACCTGCGACGCCAGGCAATGATGTCTCTTCGCTCGATCAGTGCAAGATTCCGTTTTCTTTTATGAAATGTGAATCCGATGTCCTTCATCACCCTCCACAATGTGGTTTTCTTGAAGTTCGGCAGGTCGTCGTCCTCATTGCCAGTCTTTAGCACACTGCCCAGTGTTGGGACTTCCCTCTTCGCGTTCATACTGTGCACTTTCAGACGGATGGCATGAACTGTGAAGCTGTCATTCTTGACTATTCGCGAGCTTGAAATCTTCACGTCGCGAGGTCTTTTCTTCTGAGACGTCACAGGCCCGCACAGACGCTCCGCCTTGATTTTGGCAAAGCTACGGGGAGATACTCCGGTGTCTCCGCTCACAGCACTCAGTATTTCCCGAACAGACTTCTCCGGAAAACGGATCCTGGTGCGGCAGAACACATTCGCAATTACTTGCTTGGCGTGCACGAACCTTCGGGAAATTACGTACCGGAGAGCTGGCCGCGGCCACTGAGCTGGACGCCATTTTCTCGAAACTGAAAGGCAGGCGGACGGAAAGAGTAAACACGGCGGCCAGCGGGGACAGCGAAAAGGTGAAATGGAAACAGACGACTAACGCAAAATACAAAATCACAGATCTCAACCGATTCGCTCGCAATAACATCGTTTTTTTGTCACGCTGATGACAAATGTATTATCCACGAAGCCTGTCGGCAAAGCATTTGTTATTTTTCGCTCACCACAAGCAACGCACTATTTTCTGTCACGGATGTAGACTGCGCAAAAAAGAGCGCTAGCTTTGACAGCGTTGCACCTGATGTATGAAACGGAGTATAGGAGTCGTAGTTCACCTCGCGGGCGAACGACTACTCGAATAGCATTAGGTGGGAGTGGTGGCAGCTGCTTGCTGCGCTGTACTGCCAGCCGAGCCTCCTTAGTCGCAGGTGGTAGACGGGCCGGCGTCTTGCCGCTGCCGGTTACGGCTGCTGCGTGGCGCGACGCGTTGTTGGCGTTCGGGTGAGCTGCGTCTGAGGTAGCGTTGTCGGAGCGGTAAGGTTTCGGCGAACTGGCTGGTCGGGAGGTGTACGCTTTATACAGCGCCGGTGTCCAGTCGCTTGAATTTTGCTCTTCCGCGGTGATGGTGCGGCCTTCAACCGTTACCTTCATGAGAACGGCTGCCGTCGCCGACGGAGCCGGCGGAGGGGAGGAATCCTATACTCCGTTTCATACATAGCTGTCAACGCAGCCAAGGCTGCGGCGCCTGTTCGCGCTCCTCGTCCGCATCGTAATGTAGTGCGTCGAAAGTGAAAAGAGTAATGAACTCAAAATTAAAGTAAATGTTGGTTGATATTGCAGTATAATGATAATGGCGTTTTATTTTGCAAAAAGATTGTTTTTTCTTTAATGTTCTTCAAAAGAGACTGCCTTAGTTTTCTGGGTTTTTTTCGCCTCCTCCTGTATCAGGTTTTCGCAGCTAGGCCGGCCGGCGATGTCGTCTGCTTTCGTCTTTCGGTTTCCGAGTATGCGAAAATGGCACCGCTATCGCCTACTCGCTTGTTTTCTGCGCCCACTGCGGCTTCAAAAACATCTCCTGCTCGCCTGTTCTCCAAGCTGAAGTCTCCGAAAATTTCGAAAGACTCCAAGCAGGTTATTCTCAACGTTTACTCTAGCGTAAGGAAGCGCTTCCCGGAGAAGAACGTGCGTGAAGTTCTCGAAACTGTGGGCGAGATGACCGGGGTGAGCCCTCGGACAGTGGCGGGGTTCAAGAAGGAAGGTCTCGCTACAGGAATAAGATCACCGCAAAAACGACCTAGCAAGGTTACCATATCTAGCTCTCGCAGTGTTAAATATGACAGCTTTGCAGGCAACGCCATCCGACTCAAGTTACATCGTATGTATGCCGTACACTACACTGCCCTTTCCCTTCGAGACAAGTAAACAGCGCTGTGTTTTTCAAAGTAGGTATTAGAGTTTGACAATTTCGAGTTTCTACCTAATGAATCGTTTAAGAAAAATTAAAAAAATACTAATAAAAAAAGCCCAACCGAACCGTGAGTCGAACCTAGGCCCTCTGTAAATTGAACACACAGGCGCGCGCTTCGTACCACTCAGCCAGGACGCGAGGCGGACGGATACATTTTGCTTGTTTTTTTGCAGCGGACTACTTCCGTACCTTTGGCAGCGTTGACAGCTATGTATGAAACGGAGTATAGTACGGCCTAGCTGTGCGGCTTGGCGTCTCGGTCCGATAAATTTTATTCTCTCAGAATAGGTCGGATTTTGCCCGTAATGGGTGGCTTTCCTGTCCTCCTTAGGCAGTTATGTCGGTTTTGGAGCAGATTAGTGGCCGTAGGAGAGATTGGGTAGGAGAAGCACGTACCGTTTGCTGGAGCCGACGTTGCAGGCATCCGCTCCCGTTGGCCCCCTAGCGGCGAATCCTGCTAAAGAGTACGCAGATCCACGGGGGTCTTGGGCTGTACACAGATACTGGTCCCGAAGTTTCTGTGCCACTTGATCGAGTTGCCACGAAAAGCGTGCATGGCTCGCTACAGCCGTGTCGGCAGCCGTGTCGGCAGCCGTTTCGGCAGCCGTGTCGACCGATGAGTCGACCGATGTGTCGACAGATGTGTCGCCAGATGTGTCGACAGATGTGTCGACAGATGTGTTCGCTTATTGGCGGGTGTCCACTAAGATATGCGAGACAGTTACGGCGTAATTTCCTTTCCTGAGACACAATTTTCAGTTTCTTCATTACGGCCCCTCTACTTTAACTGCCACTTCCTCCCTTCATGTACGCTGCTGTTAAGGTGTCCACCGAGATGTCTGAGAATTACAGCGCCATTTCCTTTCCTCAAAAAGCGTTGCGTTCAAAGGGCAAGGCATCGCGCCGAACGGAAAGTGGCGTTCCGTGGACTCCCTGGCAGCGCTACAACACGCTGTCGCGTTCCACTCCTACAAGCGAAGCTTAAGCGCCATTAACTAGCAGTCAATTAGTGATGAGTGATTAATCAGTAATCAGTCATTCATCAGTAATTTGTCATTACTTCGTCAGCAATTATGTGTGACGTCACGAAGTGGTGACGTCACCACTGTCACATAGGCAATGTGCTGCGGAAAACGCTTCCGTATCTACACACTTTAGACAGTCAAAGTGCCCACTAAATTTTTTCTTCATTCCGGCCGCTCTTTCTCTTTTTTTATCACCCCGACTTCCTCTCTTCCTGTAGAGAATTCGACTAGTTACGAAGTCGTTTGCCAGCCGCAAGGCATCCTTACTTCGTAACCATCCGCGTTTATTGGAAACCCGGCGGACCATGCGGCCCATTTGGTCCCCCACTTTACGGAGTTTGGTCAATGTAGTGTCTGGCCGCCTGTGTTTGTGGATGTAAAGTCCGAGTACCCGTATCTCATCACTTTCGCGTATGGGACCACTCTCAAGAGAGAGAGATATTTTAGTTGTGCACTTCTGTGTGGGGCGGAGGTGCACAAATTCCGATTTTTTGGGGGAACATTGAAGACCGCAGCGGCGGGCGTAGCGGTCTACTATCGTCGCCGCTGTTTGCAGGCTGGTTTCAATGTCGCCTGTGCTGCCCTGCGTGGCCCACAGAGTGATGTCATTGGCGTACAGGGCGTGCTGCACGCCGGCGACACCACTCAGCTGGGCCGGCAGGTGCATCATGGCCAGATTGAAGAGCAGCGGGGAAAATACCGCGCCTTGAGGGGTTCCCCACGTGCCGAGTAAGTAAGGACCATGGTCTCTATCTTGAATTCGAATGTAGGATTGACGATCCATTAAAAATTGGTTTATGTATTGGAATGTGTTGAGGCCACAGTCGGTGTGACGTAGGTTAGTGAGTATGATCTCATGTGTTACATTGTCAAATGCCCCTTTAAGATCCAAGGGGAGTACTACCCGGTCATTATAGGGGCATTCGAGGGGGTCAAGGACTTCAAGATTGAGTTGCAGGAGGACATCCTGTGCGGATCTGTGTTTTGCGGCATCCGAACATGGTGCTCGCAAAGACATGTTTGTGTTCAAGAGATGTAGATAACCGATCCCGCACCATCGTCTCCATTAGTTTGCCCACACATGAGGTGAGAGAGATGGGGCGGAGGTTATCTGTGTCAATTGGTTTGCCAGCTTTAGGAATAAAAGTGACCAAAGCCGTTTTCCATGCCAAATCGCATTGACGTATTCCAGGAGGGACTGGTATGCCAAGTCGGGCAGGTTCGTCAAAAGCTTGACGGTGACCTTATCCCGTCCTGGCGCAGTGCCCCGTTTCATTTTGGCGAGAGCCGCCCGCAGATCATGGAACTGGAAAGGTTGATCCAGCTCCGTGTTCTCTCTGCCTGCATAAGAGTACGCAGATCCACGGGGGTCTTGGGCTGTACACAGATACTGGTCCCGAAGTTTCTGTGCCAGTTGAGTCGTGTTGTCAGGAAAAGCGTCCAGGGTTCGCTGCAAATGTTTTTGTGTTTCGGTTCGTGTTTGGGTTGGGTCGATTAGGGCTCGAAAGAAACGCCACGTGTTTCGGCTGGACATTTGTCGCGCGGCCGTGTTGCATCTATCTACCCAGTTGGAGTCGGCGAGTTGGGCCGCGTACTCTGCCGCTTTCTGGGTAAGCTCGGCAATTCGAGCTTTAAGCTTTCTATTGTGTTTCTGGCGTCGTCAACGGCGGACGAGGCTGCGACGGGCTTCCCAGAGGTGTAGAAGGTGGTTATCCACGTCCGTGACCGCCTGTGAGAGCTGGATGTGTGTTTCATGCGAGGAAAGGTGTGCCAGCAGCTGTTGGGACCATGCTGTGTAGCCTTGCGCGGAAATGGGTGTATTATCAAGTGAGTTAAAATTCCGCCTGAATTTCGTCCAATCTGGGATATGGGCTTGTGTTCTGGGACGCTTGAGGGGGCGTGTGCGTAGTGTAGTGTTAATGATGCAGTGGTCGCTACCGAGGGTCTCCTCGGTGTTGAGCCAGTCTGCGTGTCGTATGTTGCGAGTGAAGGTTAAGTCCGGAGACGTATCCCGTGTCACGGAATTTCCTAGCCGGGTTGGGTGGACAGGGTCCGTGTGAAGGGTGAGGCCCAACGTGGACGCAAGCTCCGCCAACTTACGCCCGCGCGACTCCTCCTTGCGATACCCCCACTGCTGACTGGCAGCGTTAGTCGCCCACAATCAGCAGGGGATCGCGGCCCGCTACTCTTAGCGCGCGGCTAAAGAGGTCCACAAAAGTCAGTCGCTTTAGTTTGGGAGAGCAGTACACGTTGAGTATATGTAACGGTGGGTCCCTGCGGCGGACTGGTAGGAGGGTCACCATTACATAAGAGTACTCTAGTTGGAGGTCGAGATCCACTAGGTTGGCTGTGTAGTCTTTGTGAACGAGAAGACAAGACGCGGGATCCTGTTGGAACGTCGTGTAATTTGAAATTGTGGTGCCCAGGCCTGGCTCTTGGAGAGCAACCACGGCTGGTAAGGACTCGAAAGTTTCAAGCTAGAGGCGGAAATTGGCCCGCTTAGGGCGGTCCTTAAAGCTTCTACGTTACACTGTGTTATTGAAGTTGACATGGCCGAATTGGAGATGGCGGAACTCCTTTGATTAAGGTGTCTCGCCATGATTTAAAATTCTTGGGGGGGAGGAGGAGGGATTGGCTGCCTCAGAGCCAGCTACTTGCGCCATCAAGGGGGTGATGACGGAAGGAGCGGGGCAGCTGTCCTCATTGTCCGAATCAATAATCAGACGGTTGAATTTTGAAGGGCGGGATACGTCCCTAATGGGGCCCGTCCGACGGAGGAGGCGGGGGTTGTCCGAGATGTGTTTTGAGACCACCGCGGGGACGGCAGATTTGACCTTTGTCAAGATCTGGTCCATGGCGGTCTCGATCATATATCGCAATTTAGAGGTTAAGCGCTCCTCCATCGCAGAGATGGCCGTCACGAGGGCAGGCGAGATCTCCGCGTCGCTCTCCATTGCGTCCGAGTTCTGCGGGCTCGGTGCGGCGGACGCCAATTTAGACTCTAAATTTTGAATTTTGTTGAGCAAAAGCTCATTCTGTGCCCGGAGCACGTCTATCTGCTTTTGTATTCCGCGTCGAGTGCGGAGACGGTTACGGGGGAGGGTGAGGGATGGGAGGAAGAGGAGGCGATCTCAGCCCAGCTGCTCACCTGTTTGTCGTGTTGAGGCGCTGATGCCCGGGCGTCGGCAGCGCCAATTGTCTTGAGGGCCGGGAAGTGGCCAGTGTCTCTGCCGCTGGGCGGTGTAGGCGCCGTCTTCTTCCCGGGCGCTTGCTTCACCGACGGTGAAGAAGGTGACGATGTCTTGGGTTCGGTGCCGTGAGCACCACGCGGCGTTCCGCCACCGGCACCTGGTTTGAATGACTTGGCTGCTTGCCAGGTCGTTGTTTTTCTGGCGCCTTTGGGCGTTTAGCCTTGGGGCCATACACCTTGAGCTGCCGGAATTTTCCCGTGCAGTCGCGGGAGTTGGTAGCGTGGGCTTGGCCACAGACTGCACAGGACAGCGTTCATTCAAGCGGCGCTTTGACTACGTCGACGGTCGGCGCCGTTTGGCCACACAGGCCGCACTTTTCATCGGGGCAGGGGCAGGTGTCTGCTCGGTGGCCCACAGTGCCGCACCGCACGCAGGTCGGAATAGTTCTCTTGTACGCACGCACAAGGGTCACCTCAGAGTTATAATGCACATATCGCGGCACCACTTTTCCCACGAAGATGAGCGACGCGACGTCGGATTTGCCAAGCTTGAGGATATCGGCAAGCTCTCCAGCACGCCACTGGATCTTGTTTTGGAGGGACTCACTGCTCTCGTGCTTGGCCACGGTGATGACGCCGCGGCACACGTCTCCAGTGAGTTTCAACTGGCCGTACATGGAGAGCTGGCCCTTCGGTGATGTTAGTTGAAAATCCCGCAGAAGCTTGTCCGCGACGTGCGGCTCTCTGGTGCCTGCGACGATCAGGTTTTGCTCCCATGTGGGGAGCAGACTGAGGGATGCTGCGGCCTTGGCGCCCAGGTAGGCCTTATCTCCACCTAGGGAAACAAGAGGAGGACGCCCTTGAGGTCATCCTTCGCAAAATTGTTAAACGTGCCCTTGACCTCCCCATCACTACTTCAAACAGCCGGCTTATGGCCCTTGGGGTGGTGGATACTTTCCGGGAGCTCCGGGAGGCGCACCTTACAAACCAGTACACGCGCTTGTCGCTAACGGAGTCGGATCGCCGCCTTCTTGCTCGACTCCATATCGAAAACACCCCTTCAATGGAAGACAGGTTTCGCATCCCGGAACTGTGGAGACGTGCCCTCCACGTGGGGCCTCTTCCAGCAAACATGTCACATGAAGACCATAATGGTCGGCGCCTGGCACGAGCGGAAGCGCTAGCCCGATATTATGGCAAGAAAACAGGTGTATACTACGTGGACGCCTCCTGCCCTCACCACGGGGGATGGTACACGGCCGCGGTAGTTCACAACAGAAACACAGTTAACGGCTCAACTTTCAGAGCCCGCAGTGCAACACAAGCAGAAGAGGTCGCGATCGCTCTCGCGGCCTCACATTCCAATTCAAAATACATAATCACCGACTCGCGAGGGGCCTGTCGGAACGTCGAACAAGGCTGCACTCCCTTCCTAGCCTATCGAATATACCAAAATTGCATACGGGATACGGACCCCGCACACCGTTACCTCATATGGGCCCCTGCTCATCAGGGGTTGGCAGGAAACGAGGCAGCAGACGCAGCCGCCCGCGCGCTCTCTCACCGGGCTGTTTTCTCCTCCCCATCCGATCAGGAACCCCATTTTAATCCGGTATATACATTCAAAGATATTACAACATATTATCAAAATTGTCATCGCCTTTACCCTAGTCCATGTAAAGGCCTGAAGAAGGCGGATGAGCGGCTCCTTCTCCGCCTTCTTACCAATACATTGCTGTGCCCGGCAGCGCTAAAACATTTTGACCCCTCCTTTAGCGGCAGCTGCCCACACTGTAGTGCAGTGTCTTCTGACACCTATCACATGGGGTGGGCCTGCCCCTCCAACCCCGCTATTCCCCCCATCCCCAACCCAACCCTGGAGGACTGGGAGACGACCCTGCTCGGCTGCCATGACTTACAGGCCCAACATGCCTTAGTCGGGCGCGCCCGGGCGGCGGCAACCGCCACTGGGGTCCCATACTAGGGACCTCCACCTAGTGTTTGTAAGGATCGGTCCCTTACGGGCTGATCCAAACATACCTCCTGTTCATTCGTAATAAATGTTTTCACCGCCACCCTCTTCCTGTACGGTGCGGTTCAGGTGTCCACCGAGATGACAGAGAATGACTGCGCCATTTCCTCTCCTCAAAATAAGTTGCGTTCACAGGGCAAGACAGCGCCGAACGGGTGGTGGCGCTCCCTTCCGGGGACTTCCTGGCAGTGCACGCTGTTGCGTTCCACTGCTAAAGGCGAAGCTTAAGCTGCATTAATAAGCAGTTGATTAGTATTTATTTTTACTTATTAGTATTTATTTATTTTTACTTAGTAATTAGTACGTAATTATGTGTGACGTCATCCAGTGGTGACGTCAGTGGTGGCGCAGCGGCAATCGCCACTGCGACTGCCGCACCGTTGTTGCCTCCGTAGTTCTGCTCGGGATGGCCATTGGTCAAACCGCAGCCAATTTTGCGCAATATTTTCTTCCAATAGTTCAAGCATGGCACATTTTTGGTTGCATCGAGGAATATTCGTGCAAATATTTAGGCTAACATAACACGCAGGACGCGGGGCATTTTAAGGGAACGCACCACGTCGACGACATCTCAACCATTAAGGAGTGGATTCATGAGAGATATCAAACCAGTGCCAATAGTGCGTGTACTTCCGTAAGGTAACTTACGGGGCTTCTTGCAGCGTGTTCAGGCAGCTCTGATATCACACTTTATAATAGGCTTTATTTCATGCGCTTTTTTTTTTGGGCAGGGGGGAGAGCAGCGGGGCTGGTTTGGAGAAAGCAAGTAGGCGCAGAACCCTTATCTCATGATATTCCAGGACTTCCAGGGAAGCCGAGGATGTGAATATGCTTTAAATTTGCTTTTTACCCATGTAAAAATTACCGCAGTCCATTATATGCCCAATGTTTTCAACATCGTGCGTCTAAATTCCTGCCGTTCCGAAAAAAGTTCTCCGGCCACAGTTTCTAATGTCAGCGAGCTCCAGTGAACCACTTTTCCGGCCCATCCTGGGGTTGATTTCACTTCACGGAGACATTCCACTTGGGAGCCGGAGCTTTTCCTTCCGACATGAAATCGCATTTGGCGCGACTGATTTGAATGGAGCGGCTGCTCTCTAGATTAGCTCGGCGCGGTGACGTGACAACAACGGTGACACAGCGTCTACAGTATCGGCGGATTAGGGGTGAGAAGTTTTCTCCTTCTGAGCAGCCCCATCCAGCTTCTTTTGTTTTTGCGATAACTACTCAGGCGTCGATAGATTATCAACCACGGCCACTTTCGCACCTTGCATCCATCAGAAAGAAATATAAAGAAAGAAAGCGACAGCCTAACTCCGAGACGTCAGTGGTAAAGTACAAACTCAGTAGGAGAGTGCTTTGACCAAAAGAAATTAAAGAGAGATCAGCAAAGCATGTTAAGCAGCCAGAATATTTATAAAAAGAAGGATACTAGAAATTTTCAGAAAAATAGTTCTATTGTTGAGTAGCACGGCAGCAGCAATCATAAATCAATTGCTAAAAATATAAAAATGGAAAAGGTAATAGATCGCAGATTAGCAGTCGTTTTAGGGTAGCGGGCACTAAATTTTTAAAACTTGGTTTTTGAAGTTTGTTAGCTATTGGTAGCTAACTATAAGAATCAAGCTAATCACTTTACTAGTTAACATGATTTACCAATTTTTTGACGTCCGCCAACAACGGAATTACTACCTCGCAAGGAGCTTCCCTTTGTACGTAAACCCTGCTCTCAAAAATTTATGACCGGCTACCCTGAAACACCGGGTATGACTCCGATGGCGACATGGTTCAGTTCTAAAAAAGCTTCAAAAACAGGAGAAAGATAGCGGTCAACGAGTAAATTCCCTCCTGGATGCCGTAGACCCTCGGATGGTGTCATAGAATTCGAAATACAAGGGAAAAATGGTTGAATTCACTGCACATTGATGACCATGATGCTGTATGCACCCACTGTAGATTCAATAAACGCCCTTCAGGAGCTGGGCGCACTGTAGTCTGCGTAATTAAATGCAAGAAGATTTTTCGAACATTACAGATCTTTTAATAAAAAATTGGGGCAAGTACAGAGGGCAAAACACATGCCTAGAACGGCCGAACTGTGAGTTCCGGAGTTCCCAAAATTACTGGGACCAGGAAGGCAAAAAATGGCAATGGAATCCTACGAGCTTAACTGCATATGCTTACATTCAGACCATTTTTAACCACATTTTATCGCTATATATCACGCCCTCAGCCTGAAAAATGCCCAGAACGTGTTCTAGACAAGCGCTTTGCCATCTGTACATCGGTGCGGTATGTGCAGGTAGACTGTAGAGCAAAGTGGACATTACGAACTCACTACATATGAATAAGTACACAACTACATAAAATGAACTGATAACCTAGTTTTTGCAATGCAGGGGCAAACGTGATAATTCATAATTGATTGGTTTGGTTTGGTTTTATGGGGTCCAATGTCCCAAAGCGGCTCAGGCTATAAAGCGCGCCGTAGTGGAGGGCTCCGGTTAATTTTGACCACCTGGGGTTTTTTCTAACATACACTGACATTCACTTTTTCCTCCATTTAAATGGTACCCGTTGGCCGTGATGAAACTCCTGTATTTCGGGTCAGCAGCCGAAATTAATAAGCACAGAGCCAAAACGGCGGCTCGTAGAGAGCAACACAGTCGAGCCCACTTTTAACAAAACTTAGGGCAGCGCGGATTGCGTTCGTTGCATCTGAGGTTCGTAGTAAGCGGTCTTCTCATTTTCAGCCAGAAGTATGAATTCCGACGGAAAAAACGTTTGTTCTCAGAAACATTCATTATGCGCGTTGGCTCCTTCGAAGCATACGCTATTAAGACGCTTTGCAAGCTCTGGAGAGCGGCCGTACGTATGTTTCCGTCCAAGGACAAGAAATGAGCTGCTTTAAGAACACGATTTAACTAATTGCGGTTAAAGCGTTCATGGCAACCGTGGTAGCTCGAAATCTGCGTCAACACACTCTGGGCAATCGGGAAATGCTCGTACTTCGCGAACAATGCCCTGTTCAGAGTTCGCTTTGCAATGACGGCGTCATGATCCGCACATCTCGAAGTCATCCCAGGTGAAGTCATGTCCGGCCATCTGTGCATCAACAACGCGTTGTTACAATTCCACAAGTGTCAAATGACGTGCATGTTCAACATCCTCTTCTGTCGTTTCCACGCCAATGAACTGTGCTTCAGGGAAGCAATTTCCTATGTACTCCACTGCAAGCCGCATCCACCTGGTCTTAATCATTTGTACAGCGGCGAACTAAGATATCCGAAACGGAACGTCCCCACCTTCAGCGTCATTCAGTAAGAGCACGCGCTGTATATAGCGCGGATGCTGGGACACCTTGAGCGCGTGAATAACGCCCATGTCCGGTGGCTGGATCCTGCACTTTCCATTGAGTGGCGAGTATAGCATTGGCACCGCACGAAGAGAAGACAACTCGTGCTGCTTCGAAAATTTCTCAAAAACGAGCAGAAGCTCATATTTTCGGCATATCATGAAAGAGTGCACAAACCACTCGACCAGATAATCGTGCATCGCCCTTCTGAAACTCGTGTCTGGTTGCACGCTTCACGAATAAGAAAAAAAATTAAGGATTATGCGGTACTTTCGACTCGGCTCGAACCGTACGAAAGAGCACGTCCCAAATTATCAGTTGGCTGAACTTTCCGATGACAATGGGTAGCCGCCTGTCGCAGCCGTTCTTCACTGTTAGCGCAAAAGCTTGCGGTGCCCTACACCAGCGCATTGTGTGCCCTTTCAAGAGATTTGTTTCTGACAGCACGATTCGGTTAAATTGTCACTTCGTGATCAACGTGTCGTCTTTGGTACTGAAATTTTTGGTTCCCGCCTTCGTTCAGAGCGCGGGTGTCACGAGGGGTCGGAGGCTCTTTTCAAACTACGCACCTACCAGATAAGCGGGTTTGTGGACTACGCCGCCGAATTTGTTGCGCCTTTCCGCTCATTCTTACGTATTTACGTTGTCACGGTTGTTCGTAGTATCTGAAATGCAGTCCCCATCACCCCAATGCATACTTTGACGGTAGCACTCCCCTCATTCGTGTTAAGTGAGCGTTCTTTATAACTGCGGTCGTTGCAAGCGTTTTCTACTCTATATCTATGGGTATAAAGTTTTCTAAGTCGCTACGTATACGGCGGGCGTAAGGTTGTATTGACGGCACGGAGATGCCTGCAAAGGGCGAAAGTGTGGGCGTGCAGTGTTGGGTGGCACAGAACGTAGTTGTCCCGCACTTTCCCATGTCCCGCAGTACTCTGGTCGCGACTGTACTTAACAGCTTGGCGGCGGCGATAGCTAGAAGCGCACTTTGCGGTCGTCGAAGAACACAGTGACTGCTGCTCTCAGCCGCACTGAATTTGAAGCTGAGAGAGAACTTTCTAGGTAAGGCGCAAAATGCAATGGCTACCGTCTCGCACGATGCAGAAACAGTAACGCATAACTACTACAAAACTTCGCGGCAATATGATCGATGCACTAAAAATGGCGCAGCCTCTCTCCTGTTCACTTCGCGCTACAAAATCCGAGCAGCCGCAGCTAAACATATACGCCGACTTTGCATCGCCCCAAGTGGCTCGCTGACTGACAGCTGATGCACCATTTCTTTGCGTGAAAGACTGCATATTTCAGGAACTTTTCACTTCTAATCCCGCAGCGGACTTCTCGAGAATATTCTGCATAAAAAATGTCATATTTCAGGAAGGCTGCCTGCATGTTAACAGAACACGGGCTGCTAGTATGGGGCATGCGGCTTTCCCCGACGCCTACGCAAAAAACACCAACCTAGCCATGTGCAAGAGAACAAATGCACTCACGAAGGTGTCCCCAGAATTTCGTCGTAAGCGTCCCACTCCTGCTTGGTCGTTCAGGATAAAGTGGGCCTGCTGTCCGAGGTAGAAAACCTTCAGATTGCTGCCACTGGAGCGTATAAACAAGTCGCGAGAGCGAAAAAGTTCAGTATTTGACTGCTCCACCCAGTACATTGTCTTATAAGTATGCTCGCACTCTTCGGATTATTTGTGCGGGGAAAAACCAAGGTAAAGCAAAAAGAAACCAGACTGCGCGACGTGTTTTAAGCCACACCGTTTTTTTGCAGATGTAAATTGCGTAGCAAGGTTCGTATTCCTTCATAAAACAAAGCGAAAAACAACCGGCATACAATAGACAAAATCTACTTTTAGTTCCACCAACGCATACATTTTATGTTGTGAGCACGGATGCATTTATTCTACCGTTGAACAACAGTTACAACAAAGGGGCTTGAAATACAGACGGCGGCGTCTCCGCTCGCGGCCGAAGGCTCTCCTCCACCTCGGCACACCGAGAGGGAACGCACGGAGCCAGTCAGGGTTGCCAGGCCACTTATGAGTTTGGCTGTTCCAGGCGGCGAGTGGCTTGCACCTCACATCCCACCCCGCCTGCAAGTCCAAGTCCTCTTGGACAGGAACATTAGTCTACTAAGGCAAAGTCGTAGTCAAGCAGTCGCTGGGTGGTGCGCGATGACGCTGAGGTCGCTGACTCGCTGAACCAGTTGGCTGATCCGGCTCATTGGTCATGGGTGGCATTTACTCGGCATTGTCTTCATCAGGACTCGGGATAGGTTGCACGGCTTCGCATGTGGGCTCCACTAGCACTGGGTCAAAGTACGGAGGGTGGTACAGTTTCATTTGACTTATGTGCACTGTACGCGCATCTGGTGAGGGTGTGGCGGAGTTCGTTATGCGCCGAACGTCGTAGGTGACGGGCGTCCTTTTCCGTGTCACCTGGTAGAGTCCCTTGAACTTTGGCGCGAGCTTTTCAGTTCCGCCAAGTACTGGCTCTTGTCTTCGCACCCAGACAGTCTCCGACGTCAAATGAGGCGCTGCGGTGGGTGCGGTCGTAGATTCTCTTGCGGTTCCTTTGAGCTTCCTGGGAGTTACTCGCAGCCTCGCTGTGAAGGTCTGGCAATTTCATAAGCCTGTCACGAATGTCGGCGGCTTGCGTTGTGCGGACTTTCTGATATGGGAGTTTCGGCAAAAATCCAAACAGAAGCTCGAATGGCGAAAATCCTGTACTTCTGTGGCGGGTTACATTGACAGCGAAAGCTGCTTCATCGAGTTTGGAGACCCACAGTGCCTGATCATTGTTGCACAGTTTTCGGTGGACGGTCACAAGTGTGGCATTGGCACGTTCCACCAGTCCGTTGCTAGCTGCCCTGTAAGCTACTGCGAAGTGTATGTTCACAGCATGCATATGCTTGAAGTTCTTGAACAGGTGTGATTCAAATGACTTGGCATGATCACACAAACAACGGTCAGGAGCACCGAACCTGTAAAAAACTGAGTGGAGATGTTTCAAGGCATCTTTTGTAGAGGTTGTAGGCACAGCAGTTTCATTGTGGAAGTGTTCTAGTATAGGTGCTGTTGTAAGTGCGGCACGAAGGGCTTCAAAGGCTTGTTGACACTCAACTGTCCACTCGAAGTCAGCCTTTCGGATGACAGCTTGCAGAGGTGCGGCAACTTTCGAGAAGTTCGGGATGAAGCGGCTCTTTTTGTCTTTCTGCGTCACGACAATGGCAGGAAATCCCCAAGGTCTAGATGAAGAACGGATGATGTCATTTTGAAGAAGAGATGCTGTTTGGGCTTCGAGGAACTTCCAATCACTGGCTGTGTAGCGGTACGGTTGCCGTCCATAAGGCATTGCATCCGGCAGTAAGTTGATCTCGTGCTCGATGCCTTCATACAGGCCAATGTCATCAGGGCTGGTAGCAAGGAGACGTGAGTGGCGGTGCACTATTTTCTTCACTGCTTGCTGCTCTTCGGGCTTGAGTTGGGTCCCGATGATGATATCAGGGAAACTGTTGGGCGTGGATGAACATGGCTCAGAAGGAAATACGCTGCATGAGGCTGGCTGGGCTGGGCTCTTGTAGTCTGCTGGCTGAGTTTGAGACTGGGCTGCCTTGTTGAGCTTGCTCCACACGGGCTCGTGTTCGTCTGGTTCAAAATCCACTTGTAGGGGTTCGCTGGTGGTATGCGGTGGGTCAAAGCGAGACAAAGTTGATGTTTTAAGTATCACTGCATTGGACATACGCGGTAACAGTTCCTCTTTGCACAGCACGACAGTGTTTGTAGAGGGCTGGCAGATAACAGGAAGGTGTGGTGGTCTGAAATGAAGTTCCGCTTGAGCAGCATAAAACCAGTCCTCTCCCAGGATAAGGGGAAGGGCATTTCTCTGATGGACTGCGGCTTCTACAATTGCAGAGAGGGGGCCTACGCTGATTCGCAAGAAGACAGATCCCTGAGGCACGACGGAGGCTCCTCCTACGACGAGAAGGGGTGGCTTTGTCCACGGCTCTATGCTGAGGTTTCCAGCTAGGCTGGCAGCGAGGATAGTGACGTTCGAACCACTGTCTGGGAAGGCTTTGATGTCTCCAATGCCCTTGACGTGAGCAGTGATAACCGCACACCTGAGCATGGATCCAAGCAAAGGGTCCTCAGTGCGGCCAACACAAGCTGTTGGCGTTTTAGGGATTGTTTGCGTCTTGTCTCGGGAGGGCTGTCCTTTCTCAGTGCAGTTGCTAGCCAGATGGCCCTTTTTCTTGCAGCTATAACATACTGCTTCGCTTAGGTCTTGCCCTCGTCTGTAGGCAGGTGCACCATACTTGGAAGAGATTGCCTCGTACCGATGTTCTTGGTCAGCAGGTGGCAGGTTGGATATTCTTGAGGGCGGCAGCCTTGCACGGTTTGGTTGCTGGTAGGTGCTATTTATAGGTCGGGAAGGCTGGCGGATGTCTGCAGTGCTCTCGGTCGTAGCTGTAGCACTGGAGGTGATAGGACGCGGCTGTCGACTTGAAATTGGCGCGGATGGCTTTGTCAGTCTAGTCATGCGGGAGTGGTCCATGGCACGATCAACTTCTGAAGCGATGCTGACGAAATCCTGGACAGTCTTCGGGCGTTGAACGACGATCGCTGTAGCCACTTGCTCATCACGGATGCCCCGAATTAAATACTCGATGCGCTCTTTGTCAGTCAATGAAAGCGGGCACCTTCCAATTATCTTGAGCTTGGCGAGAGTATAGGTAACCAGGCTCTTACCGGGGCTTTGCTCACGCGCACCGACAAGTTCCTGCCACTGTATAAGCGACAGTCGCTCGCCGAACTGCGCTATAAGCGCTTCCTTCCACTCTGACCAAGTTTTTAGCTGGTGGCCAGTGATTTCCTTCCAGTCCGCGGCTGGGCCACGAAGTTTTGAGAGGGCGATGGCTAGCAGGGTAGCGGGTTCCCAAGAGGCAAGCTGTTGGGTGCGCTCGAGATCGTGTATCCATCGGGTTACGGATAACCCTCCCTCGCCACTGAACGTCGGAAGCGTTGATGACAAGTCCGGCAAAGTTGTTACGTGCACTGCTCTCGTAGAGGCTTGTGACAGTGACAAAGCTAGTTGATTTTGAAGGTAGGTGGTCAAAATCTGCATATTCTGTACGGGGTCGGCGCTGAACACTGGCATAGGTTGGAAAAACTGGTCACCTTGAGTTGGAGCGGGCTGCGTCTCGGTGACTGATACAGTTGTTTCCGGTAGCAGGACTCGTTTTGCGGCAGTGTCAGCAAGGATGCGAGAAATAAGTTCGTCCTTGGAACCAGTATTGTCCAAATTGCGTTGCGATAGTTCATCTCGCAAGAAGTCCACTCTAAAACCAGCGAGGTCCGAGGCGGTGGCTTCCTCCCAGTTTATGAGCGGCATGGCGGCGGCGGCGGCGGCGGCGGCGGTGAGACGGGCGTTGGGCTTCGGCTGCTGGTGCTCGACACACGTTGACTCTGGCTTTCGATGAAGTGGCTTGCGGCTTCGAATGGGCGGGCTACACCGAGGTTCGGGACGTCGACTGCGCCATATGTGAGCACGGATGCATTTATTCTACCGTTGAACAACAGTTACAACAAAGGGGCTTGAAATACAGACGGCGGCGTCTCAGCTCGCGGCCGAAGGCTCTCTCTCCACCTCGGCACACCGAGAGGGAACGCACGGAGCCAGCCAGGGTTGCCAGGCCACTTATGAGTTTGGCTGTTCCAGGCGGCGAGTGGTTTGCACCTCACAATGTAACGTAGAATACATATTAGCGCTGAAAGCATAGTCATAACGTGCCTTATGAAAAAAAAAACATTAGGCGACAATGCGTAAAAGAAAAGTTTTACTCACACAGGTTCTCCCTAGAGCTGGGTCATCGGCGTTCTAGTCCTGCTTGGACGTTCAGCGGAGTACGGACAATGCATAGCAGGCTAAAATTGCCTGTCTAAGCACCCAGTGCGCAGGTTGACACCACCACAATTGTTGAAAAGTTCGCTGGTCCCATGTTACGCCCCGTACTGCTTGTCTGGACACCACGCCCACGGTCCCGCATGATTTCTTGTGGCGGCACCACGTCGTAACCACGAGAACTATGACTGCGTGGTGCGTTTTTTTCTTCTTTTTTGTATTGAATCCTGCCGGTTGCCTATTGGTGGCCAAGTCAGGAGTGGGTATGTGTTTAAATATTCTTGGTCCATCACAGACAGCAACAACAGCAACAAAAGAGAGCACTTGAGCACACTGTCGAGCATCTGCGCAACAAACGAACTCGTAAAGTATAAAAAGCGTCATATTCCAATGCACACGTCTAAAGCATCAAAAAACAACACTCGAAGAATCAAAACAAGCACATAAAACTTACTGGCTTGCAGATAAAAATGCTTTTGGCGATTATAGGTGACCACATCATGAGATAACTTATTCTAGTCGGCTATCGTTCTTGGAATAAACGACAGCTTGTTTGCAGTGGTTCTGCTCTGAGGCATTAGCTTTGTTTATGTCATGTTTGTGCCACGTCTGTCGCATTCTGTTGTGCTTCATATAAGCCTGAAATTCTATTTTTGTATCATTAGTGATCATGGCGAACGTTATTGTCAAATGATGCATTTGTCAACGAGGTTCCAAGGTGGGCAAACCGGTGTGGCTCAGAAGCTCTGGTACCGATACCTGTCTTCCGCAGGCGAAGTATATAATTCTGTGCTTCCCCCTCCCTCCATACTCATAAAGTACGTTATCGCGTACGCGTCTCGGATTACGTCTACACCATGCTGTTCATAGGTAAATATTCTATAGACAGCTAATATCCTGTCAATAAAAAAATGCAAGAAAGGATAGTCAAGGCGGAGAACAATACTATGGGGTCGCTTAACGCATCTTAAGAGGGCAGTCCGATGTGGTGTGTTCAGGATCTATTGAGCACGGGTGCGAGTTGTAGGGACTCGACCCGCGTCGACCTCTTTGCTTTGCATCCATGAGATGCATCTTTCCACCCAAAATGAAGATGCATATTATTTTTGCATATGTACGCCGACATTTCCTATGTACGCCGACATCACCATATGTTCGAACTCCTGATACGGCAGAGATATTGCAGAGTCATTACAACGAGCTATCGATACGGTACAATCTTTCGCGCAGGGGAACGGCCTCAAGATTTCACGGGGGGAATCGGGACCCTTAGCTATAAGGAACAAAAAAGCCTCACAGGCAGAGTCCGACCATAGGGAACCCATCGGTTTGCACACTGGCAACCATTCGATGACCTCAATAGCCATAATCAGGGTTCTTGGCATGTTAGGGGCATGAGAAAAAGCCGACCTGTGCGCGATCACGCAATCTTTCATGATAACTGGAATCACGCCCACATGCCTGTGTCGGAGGGACAAAGAGTCACTTAATCGCATCATTTTAACAGCATACAAGGCGGCCCTAGATCTGCCGACTTACGCCAACACAGATCAACTGCTGCCGTTGCGAATATTTATCGTTTATGGAGTGTAAGGTCCTAAAGCGACTGAGGTTATGACGGACGCCTTAGTGAACGCGTTCTCGAAATATCAACCATAAGGGGTTTTTTAACGTGCCATGACATCGCACAGTACACGGGCTTCTAGAATTTCGCCTCCACTGAAATTCTACCCCCGCGGCCAGGATCGAACCCGCGTCTTTGGGGTCAGCAGCCGAGCGCCATAACCACTCAGCCACCACAACGGCAGGATGGCTTATGGGGTTTGACGTACCAAAGAAACTTAGGCTATGAAGGACACCGTAGCGGAGGGCTCCGGATTATTTAGACCACCTGGTGTTCTTTAACGGGCAGTAACATCGCACAATACACGGGCATCCCGCATTCCGCCTCCATCCAAATGGGACCCCCGCGGCAAGGATCAAACCTGCGTCTTTCGTGCCAGCAGCCGAGCACCATAACCATTGCTCCACCGCGACACACACACACGCAGTCAGCGCCAGGTTTTCTTGTAATGGGACTAGGAATGCTTTCGCTCTAAATGAGTGGCCTACACTTCTAAGCAACCAACCCTTAAGAAGGTGCCGAGTCGGCACCGGGCGGGAGTCCTCTCGTGACAGTTTGGTCGGAGTGTTATTC
The DNA here is from genome assembly GCF_055824585.1 of Amblyomma mixtum. Taxonomy (NCBI): domain Eukaryota; kingdom Metazoa; phylum Arthropoda; class Arachnida; order Ixodida; family Ixodidae; genus Amblyomma; species Amblyomma mixtum. The sequence continues at coordinate 136,104,630 of NC_143018.1, read as the reverse complement.
TTTTCTTTACAATTCGGATCTCAACCACGCAGATCTCTCCCGAAATATTCTCCTTTCAGTGCTTATAACGTAGCGTAAAGGGCGTAATGAAAAAGCAGTAAAAACATTTTTTCCGTATTTGACTTGTACAGGCAATGTAGTTGTTAGAAAAATAAAGGAATAAAGAGGTGCCGTAGTTGAAGGCTTTCGAATATTTTGGATCACGTGGCTATTTTAAACGTACAGTAACATCACAAAGCCTACCGGCCCTTTCGACGCCAAGGAAACAAAGCCGGGAAGGCCGGGATTAAATCCGTATCCGCGGGCTCACCAGTTGAGCACCCTATTTATTCGCTGCTCCATTTCGGCGGGCGGATGGGATTCTAGTACCTTTACAGGTTCGGCAAGAAAGGTATGTTGACGCTATGAGAAACCAGGCAGCGCCATGACCAACGGATGTCCGAAATAATTTTCCGTCAAAATAGTGCGCAAATCAGGACCAACTTTGTGCAGGCGGAATGATGCACGCCTTGTTCGTAGCGCTTTCTCAAACGTATTATCCCGACCGATGCCAGGCCCTCGTAAGGAATAAGGGAGTAATTATTCATTGGCATCCACCCGAGTGCAGCCATGTGGCTACAAAGGAAAGCTATACAGCTTTCTCAGAAACTTCGTAGTTAAAGAAAAATTCGTCCTGCTCCGGGGTTCGAACCCAGGACCACCGCTACACCGGAGTAGTCGCTCTACCAATTGAGCTAACCAGGACGGAAAGCTTATGGTAGGGCGAGAGCGAATTGATCAATAACTCGAAGTAGGAACTGTGTTGGTCAAATGTTTAGGGGAATCCCCCCAAGGTGGAGTAAATTTGTAATAAGGGAGTAATTACTCATTGGCATCCATCCGAGCGCAGCCATGCGGCTACAAAGGAAAGCTATACAGCTTTCTCAGAAACTTCGTAGTTAAAGAAAAATTCGTCCTGGTATTGGTTAGCTCAATTGGTAGAGCGACTACTCCGGTGTAGCGGTGGTCCCGGGTTCGAACCCCGGACCACGACGAATTTTTCTTTAACTACAAAGTTTCTGAGAAAGCTGTATAGATTTCCTCTGTAGCCGCATGGCTGCGCTCGGGTGGATGCCAATGAGTAATTACTCCCTTATTACAAATTTACTCCACCTTGGGGGATTCCCCTAAACATTTGACCAGCCCTCGTAAGGAATTATGCTCAACTTGCTTTTTTTAGACCGCAGCTGTTTGGCTGTTGTTCCTGGGTTCCTCATCGTAGGCTTCTGAGTAGGCGTTGCCTTAACATACCGCGTACTCGTCTGTCAATTTTGTGGCTTTATTATAGCTAGCCAATAGATGTACTGGATATGCATAGTGTACTGAAGCAAGTGTGAGAACGGTGCTCCATATCCAACCAATGTCGAATCGTCAGACGGTTTCCTTTCAACAAATTCTTGACGCACGTACTCAAAAATCTGGTCGTTATTTGAATCTCGAAATGCAAATCAGCAGCTTAGATACAAAGGCAGATACCAGAGGCCGGAGTCAACGCACTAGCCTCGTGGTGAGCTGCTGTGGCAATTTTATTAGAACATTTAGAATGTCAGTAGCCCGACATTCTTATTCGCACTCTGAGCAAGTATTTGGAATCGAGCGCTGACTACCGACAACCAGCAGTGCTACCAAAAATATCCGATTACGTCACCGTAATATCAAAGACAAACAAAATTTATTCTCAGGTTGTTGGGAATTGAACCGCGGTCTTTATGATTGCGAGACGAGCGTATAACCACACGCCATAAAAACACGCTTGGCGAACAAAGGTAAACGTAGTGTACTCGTTACCGTACGACAGTGTGCTAATGAGTAGGTGTGTCTTTACAAAGGAATAGAAAATATTAATAAGGTAAATAAAATAAAAAGAAATTAAAAACGATGCTTGTGCATTCAGAGCACATAAGTAGACCTGAGTGCCCTACGCAACTTTCGCGACATCCCGCCTTCATTATGCAAACTTTGATTTTAAAAAAAATCGAAGCATTTATGCTGTCTCCTATTCTCAAATGTCACTGATGAGCAAGACAATGCAGCATTGCAGCAATAAAGAATAAAACCTGCGAAATCTTGCATTTATCTCCCTGCAGTAGGAACGAAGACGTTAATATTGCATGTCTTTCTGATTCCAAGAACAATGCGTCTCGCGTGACGGCTAATCGTGGACGCTTAATTATGTGGTAAAGCGTACGGGATTGTACACAAGAGGCAGGAGCATATTCCTGACATCAGCACGTCTGTCTGGAGAATTCACTGTCCCTGACCGCACAGGTGTTCTCTGAGGCTATCCTTATCTGAGCACGTGAATTTGCACTGGGCACAGCTATATTCCTGTGTGATAGCTTGCATCAGCATATGACGCTTTAAACTATCTCGCACTGACGCTGCATAAGGGCATATGTCACGCTTGAAGGGTCTTTCCCCAGTGTGAATTGGCTTGTGCCGATCTGCTTCACCCGAAGCGTGCGTCGCTTTTGCTTCGCTTGCGCCCCAAGCAGTCTTAAATGTTAAAGGCCAGATATTTTGACTACGCATACTATGCTGATCGGAAAGCTCTGCTGTGTGGGCGAAAAGTGTGGTTACATATTGCACGTAAAACTTCATTGTGAAGCAGATAAATCTCTTCATTAATGTGGGCGATGACTGGCGGCGCTTGCAAACGGGACTAAAGCTCTTTGAAGCCTACGATTTGCGGTTTTTGCCATTGAAACAGAATGTCTACTAATCTCACGTGTGTCAAAAGCGACGGCAATGTGACAAAGGCAATTTACGAACCGATCTGCATGGATAGAGGTGCAAGCCAAAAATATCTTCAAACACCTTCCTTGTCGGTTGTATTCGGTAAATATAAAATAGCGGCTGCTGTTCTTTGGCCTGATCCGAATACGTCCCTGCTGACAACGAGGAACAACATTAGGCAGGAGAATCGGAACCATTCTGGCTACAGCTTTAGCCAATAAAACAAGATTGCGTCTATCGCTTGCTTCAGCCTCCATAGGAGTTCGCCGAAACTCTTCACCGAAAACCTGTAGAACCCCTGCCCTTGATCCGTAGAAAAAAATTGGCAGAGGCTGAGCTTGGTTAAGCCCGGTAGATTGCAAAAGGAAACAGCAAACTATCCGCCGCGCTCCGGCGACGGATCGAGCTGTGGGCCTTTTTTTTATGCAGCTGGTATGACGTCACCTCAACTGTAGCGCCACGGCTGAGAGGAGCGCGAGGATCACCACCGTGACTACCGCCGCCCTCCACCGACGGATCGAGCTGGGGGCCCTTTTTTTCGCAGCTGGTATGACGTCACCTCGACTGTAGTGCCACTGGGGAGAGGAGCGCGAGGCTCGCCGCCGTGGCTACCGCCGCCATCCGCCGACGGATCGAGCTGGGGGCCCTTTTTTTCGCAGCTGGTATGACGTCACCTCCACTGTAGTGCCACTGGGGAGAGGAGCGCAAGGCTCACCGCCGTGACTACCGCCGCCATCCGCCGACGGATCGAGCTGGGGGCCTTTTTATATGCAGCTGGTATGACGTCACCTCGACTGTAGCGCCACTGGTGAGAGGAGCGCGAGGCTCACCGCCGTAACTACCGCCGCCATCCGCCGACGGATCGAGCTGGGGGCCCTTTCTTATGCAGCTGGTATGACGTCACCTCGACTGTAGCGCCACTGCTGAGAGGAGCGCGAGGATCACCACCGTGACTACCGCCGCCCTCCGCCGACGGATCGAGCTGGGGGCCCTTTTTTATGCAGCTGGTATGACGCCACCTCAACTGTAGCGCCACTGGTGAGAGGAGCGCGAGGCTCGCCGCCGTGGCTACCGCCGCCATCCGCCGACGGATCGAGCTGGGGGCCCTTTTTTTCGCAGCTGGTATGACGTCACCTCGACTGTAGTGCCACTGGGGAGAGGAGCGCAAGCCTCACCGCCGTGACTACCGCCGCCATCCGCCGACGGATCGAGCTGGGGGCCTTTTTATATGCAGCTGGTATGACGTCACCTCGACTGTAGCGCCACTGGTGAGAGGAGCGCGAGGCTCACCGCCGTAACTACCGCCGCCATCCGCCGACGGATCGAGCTGGGGGCCCTTTTTTTCGCAGCTGGTACGACGACACCTCGACTGTAGCGCCACTGGTGAGAGGAGCGCGAGGCTCACCGCCGTGACTACTGCCGCCATCCGCCGACGGATCGAGCTGGGGGCCCTTTCTTATGCAGCTGGTATGACGTCACCTCGACTGTAGCGCCACTGGTGAGAGGAGCGCGAGGCTCACTGCCGTGACTACCACCGCCCTCCGCGGACGGATCGAGCTGGGGGCCCTTTTTTTATGCAGCTGGTATGAAGTCACCTCGACTGTAGCGCCACTGGTGAGAGGAGCGCGAGGCTCACCGCCGTGACTACCGCCGCCCTCCGCCGACGGATCGAGCGGGGGCCCCTTTTATTATGCAGCTGGTATGACGTCACCTCGACTGTAGCGCCACTGGTGAGAGGAGCGCGAGGCTCACCGCCGTGACTACACTCTAAACACGGTAACCTTTGGGTAACCTTTGGAAAGGTGCACATTTTCACATTGAAGCATACCGATAATTTAAAGGTTACTTCTTTTTACGCATAGGTTACGAAACGTTTTTAGCACTGTAACCTTTACAAAGGTATACATCATTGAGTTACGCATAGGTTACGTGCTCCAAAATGTGTAACCTTTGTAAGCCACAATGGCTGGCCTAAATATGGCCAAAATGTCGAAACTTGCTGAAGGTGGTGAAATACAGAGCTGTGCTGAATTTCAATTTGATTGTAACAAAAATTGGCCAAACAAGAGAATGGTTTAGAAAGGAGAAAAATGACAAACATCGGCATATGATAGACAAATTTTTAATTGACTGCGACATCTTCAAGAGTACAGTAAATACAAAAAACCCCGCGCAATAGGTGAAAGAGGCACTCAAACTACTGAACCAGATTTCGCTTCGAAATGCGCTCAACGAGGCTAAGAAATGAAGCTGCTCTGGCAAACAAAGAAATTACGCACTTTGACTAGCATGAAATAAATGACTTCGCAGGTCGTCATTGTGCATATGGTAAAAAAAAGGCCATTCACCCAAGTCCGTCATTCTTCCAAGAACCCCTGGAACGTGACTGCAGTAGTCGCAACGAGTAGCGCTGGGCGCGGAGCTGTCCGCCGAGCACACAACGACGTAGCGTCTACAGTCACATTGAGGCTCGTTGCAGCTGCCGCGCAGCGTACCCCAGAGGTCCCTGCTGCTTAGCGGCATTACCCCAAACAAACCACTTCAGAAACGCCACCAAAAGACGGCGTGGTTCACGAACGGTTCCAACTCTCGGTTCCAACGGTCCCAAGAACAAAGCAGCTTCCGCAACGCTGCAACGTCCGAGCCTTCCCGCCGTCGAGACTTGTCGGCGTGCACCGATGCCAAGCGGAAACAGAAGCGCCGCTTTTCATTGGTTGAAGCGCCGGCCGTCTGCGCATGAGCATCTCACGCATACTGGAGCGGCCGCCATGCCATATTTTGAGTACGTCTTTGCCAATTACTTGTTTCTTATAGTTTCCATCGTTCATACCGTGGGCGCATTACGTTTTGATTTGTGATATATATTTTCCACCAGCACATTGGAAGTGAATGTAGAGAGCCACGTGAAGGGAAGCCGAATCGCGTACTCGGCGGCCCGCAAATGCGGTTACGTCCGCTGTCGCCTTCCCAGGCGCTCCCCTTCCATATGTCTGCTTTTTTACTATTAATTGCGACCATTGCTATCGCGTATCGGTTCGAAGATGAGAAATAGGCTCTATCCGAGTCAGCGAGAAATTACACGCAATTTGAAATATTTATTTATTAACGTTTATTCGCGCAATAAAATCGGTACAGAACATGCTTACAGAAGTAGCACGTTGGGTTTCTTTGCGAAACTCATTAATAGGAATCGAACATTCAAGATGTGTTCTCATATATATTCAGCCGCAAAATACTGCATTTGCATTGCATTCGCAGCCTGCTTTGGTAAATGGGAAGGCATCTGATAACGCACGATTGAATGTGGTTGCGACCCAAAACAGCAGCATCGGACTCATGCGATAGCTTAAGTTGATGTCTCCCCCTTGTGATCGAAACCACAGCCCCATTGCATCCGAAAAGCACATTCCCGCACATAAAGCAGCATACGTCCTCTATATGTGCATATCTCCTGGCTAGACGACGCATATAAGTTACCGTGCTGCCCAAGGGTTACTTTGCAAAGGTTACTTGGGAACTTTTTCATCGTAACCTTTGAAACGGTTGACTTTTGGCCATTGTAACCTTTAGGCTCCACAAAATTAAAGAAAACACAATGAAAAACTCAAAAAACATCAGTTGTAACCTTTGTGACAAAAGTTACTCACATTCAAAAGTTACGTTATAGGTTACTGTGTTTAGAGTGTACCACCGCCCTCCGCCCACGGATCGAGCTGGGGGCACTTTTTTTCGCAGCTGGTATGATGTCACTCCGCGAAAGGACAACCGTAACTACCGCCGCGCCACGCTGCAGGCTCAAAACCTAGCGTAGTATAGCTTTCGCAATAAAATGCTGCTGCGGAGCAGAGTACCAATTACATTCTCCTGGACTAACATACGCCGTATGGCGTGATACCCGAGAAGCACCGACGATAAGTACTTCGAGCTGAAGTCAGGCCTGGGTGTCGTGGATACACGTGAGTGGTGAAATTCTTTCTTGTTGTTGGGGCTACGTTAATTCACGAAGTACCGAAGAGTGCCACCTTTCTTCTTCACCAAAACAATGCGTGACACCAATGGTCCGTCAGACCTCTTGATGACGCCGTCCCACGTTTTTTCATCATCATATCTGATAGCGTGAAATTCTCGTGCTCTCACTTGCTATGGACATTGAGAGACAGGACGCTCGCACATTCGTCCTTTATGATGAGGCGCTTGGGGACTTCGTGGTGTATGCCGGCACAATTCTGATGAAGGTAGGCAGCATCTTTACGCCGTTAAGGGGTCTCTCAATTCATATGAATGTTCGATAGTCACTAGGCTACTGCGGTTGTTGGCTAAAGCTCAAGAAGGGTGCCTCCTTTGCTTTCCTCTCACGTGCATCTAACAAAGCAATTGTCGCGCATGCTGTTGCTGAGGTGTGGGGATTCATGGCCAAGTTTTTCGCCAGGAGTTCAGCTTAGCAATTTCCTAGACGTGCGACGCCTCTTGCAAAGCCATTTCCTCGGTCCAGGACCAGCTGCGTGTTTCGCTCTACGATCGATGCATTCAATGCAACTCTCTCCAACCTTAGCAGCCGTTGGCATTACGATGGTCAACCAGGGTTACAAGCTATCTGCTTCATTGAGCACACTTGGACAATGTTATTTGCAGCGTCGCCAGCGAAGACATGTCTTATTGCGTCCAAAAGGAGATGTGCAATTTTATTGCGAAAGCAATACTACTTGCACTTTGCGGGGTGACCACCATCGTGCCGCGGCGGTGACCACCATTGATATTCATTTGACCTTGAGCTGTTGAATGCTAAACAGACTTGTCTACATTGCTTATCGTTAAATGGAGGGCACCAGGGGTCACCTTCATTTGACCTTGATTGCATTAGATTGGATTACATTAGATTGGATTCGATTGGATAGGAGTGGATTGGATAGGAGTGGATTGGATTGGAGTGGAATGAATTGGATTGCATTGGATTGGATGACATTGGGTTGCATTGGAATAGATTGGATTGGATGGGACTGAATTGGAATGAATTGGTTTGGATTGGATCACATTGGATTACAATAGATTATATTGGAATAGATTGGACTGGATTGGATTAGATTGCACTGGATTGCACTGGACTGGATTGGATTGGAGTGGATTGAATTGGATTGGATTAGATTGGATTCGAATGGATTAGATTACATCACATTACAGTACATTACAATGGAATGGATTGGATTGGATTGTATAACCGATCCATCACCACAAGTCTAACCACAAGCACCATCACCAGCTACACTACCAGCTGTACCATGGCGTAGGTACGGATGTTGCTTTCGCAATTACCGAGCTTAGCCAAGCTAAGCAACTGTCAATTTTTTATGTTCAGTCAGGCAGCCTATACCTGCGACGAGGTACTGGAAAAACAGCCGCCGGACTACAAAAGGTCGCAGGGCAAGTAACTACGTCCGTTGAGAAATATTCGAGCAGAACAACATCCTTAATGCGTAACGAGGCGCTCTCAGCAGTGTGTATTCGGGGCCCGTCGTGGTGGTTGAGTGGTTAATGTGTTCCTCTAGTGGACCGAAGTACCCGGGTTCGAACCCACGAGCGGCAGCCGCGCTTCTATGGTGGCGAAGGAAGGAAGAGAAAACTATTTCCGCTAATGCTTTTTCCTGCGGTTTGGGTGCATCTGCAGAGACATCTTGGTTCTATCCCCGGGAGACGAAACGCAAAAGGCATCCCTGTGCTGTTCCATGTCAGCGCACCTTAAAGATCCCCAAGTGGTCGGCGTTATTCCGGAAACTTCCGCTACTACACCTCTTTCTTCCCTTCTTTCACTCCCTGCTTTAACCCTTCCCCTGCGGCGTGGTTCTGGTGCACACCGAGATAAGCGAAGCAGTTGCTGTGTCATTTCATTTCCTCAAAACAAATTTTCAAATTTTCCCCGTCGTGAATGAACATGACTTTAATCACGATGGCTTCTGAGAGACCGCTGATGGCAAGATCGGTTTTCTTGTCTAGCAGATCGGTAACACTGCGGCAATGAAATTCCACTTCAGTGTCGATAGTTGTCTTCAAATGCACGTTAGCCTCCGAGTAGGGCCAGTGCTCCGTCGAGTATCAAAGTACGGCTCGGGCATATCGTCGTAGTTTCCCTGGTTCGCGTCATTTGAGACTTGCCTCATGTCACTTTCGGGCCAATCTCTGTGTGCACAGTCGTCGCAGTGGAATGGGGCGTCGTCATATGTTGTCCTCGGGGAAGAACATTGGAAACTAAGCAGCTGGGACTGCCAAATCACGCAAGCCTGTATCCCGGTCCGCCAAGAATACCGTGCCATCCAGTCTCGTGACGCTAGTTTACCAACGGAATTTGAACCACATGACTTTTGCAATGCGTCACACGCTAAGTTTCCAGCTAAAGTGACTGTACTTGCAGATCCCGCAGGACCACTCTAGAGAAATATTTATTTACTTATTTATTTATTATACCCTCAGGGTACAAATGTACATTACAAAGAGGAGGGGCGGATGCAGGGGCGTACACATTGTAAACAAAAAAGTTATTAGTAAAAAATATACACAATCACTTAAAACAAGTATAAAAACAAAAGTAAGCATAAGAAAAAAAGAACAGAAACAAAGGTACAAAGAATAAATTACGAAATCGGTAACGGTGTTAATAAATACAGAAAAATATGAGAAAGAAAACAAATTATAAACAAGGAATGCAGTTCCTAATAAACAAACAGCCGTAATGGGAATATGAACGTCATCTATGAGCGCCATGATGATGATATGAACACCAGCTATGAAAAGAAAGTTTGTAACGCCGATTTAAAGTTCTCAATTTCAGATATGCTTGTTAGTGATGCTGGTAGGTTATTGCAGTGATTGTTTGTCCGAGGAATAAACGAGTATGAATATGCAAGCGTATTTGAGTGTGGAATATGTACCTTTTTGCTGTGGCCAAGGCGAGTTGAAATGTATGACGGTGGTTGAACCCAAAGATAGCGCAAGGTTGTGTTATGATGGTATATTTTATGAAAGAGAAACAGGCGAGATAGCTTTCTTCGGGTCGATAAAAGTGCTAGTAGGTTTTCATATTAGCAACACTAGCGGTCCTTTGGTAGTTGTTTAAGATAAACCGGGCTGAGCGATTTTGTATTGCCTCAGGAGAATGTATGAGTGTTACGTGACCGGGAACCCAGACAGATGACGCGTATTCAAGTTGTGGACAAATGTAAGTTGTGTACAATCATCATCATCATCATCATCATCATCATCAGCCTGACTACACCCACTGCATGGCAAAGGCCTCTCCCATGTCTCTCCAATTAACCCTGTCTTTTGTCAGTTGCCGCCACTGTATCCCCGCAAACTTCTTAATCTCATCCGCCCACCTAACTTTCTGCCGTCCCCTGCTACGTTTGCTTTCTCTTGGAATCCACTCCGTTTATATTAATCAATAGTTCGACGAAAATACGTCTGGTCAGGCATTGAGTTAAAGGAAAAAGAATACGGTCACTGACCAAGTCAAGAAATTTTAGACGTTTCGGAACCTCGTACGGGTTCCTTGATCACTGAGCGGGACAGGAAGCGCCGCCACTTATATACGCAACACATGACGTAACGAGCGCGTGTAGATTGGTGGCATATTTCCTTGCATCCGGTTCATGGTAGCTGGTGTCGACTGGATGATTAGAGATTCCAGTAGGCGCCGAGATGACACGTTCCTTTCCTTCGCGACGATAGTGGCGTGGTCCCAGTCAATCGCGTGACCATGTTCTTGCACATGCTGTGCAATGGCGTTAGTCGCGTGATTATTATTTCTTACGTCACGTTTGTGTTCACTGAGCCGTCTTGTAAACTTTCCCGTCTCACCAATGTACACTTGGGGGCAGTCAGCACATGGTATCTGGTATATCACGCCTGGATACTCTTCAATCTGCAGTCTATCTTTCACGTTCACGAGCTGGTTACGGAGCTTGCTGGTCGGGATGTGGGCAATGCGCAGGTCGTATTTTGAAAATACGCGCGATAGTGCCTCGCTGATTCCCCGCACGTAAGGAATGGCTGCACGCGCCTGGAACGTCTTGTCGGTCTGTGTTTCCGGCTTCAATATCCGCTTTTCAATTTTGGAGATAAAGCGACTAGGATAGCCATTGCAAGTCAGCTCCCGGTGGACCGTCTTCAGTTCGTTCTTTAATGAGTTGTCATCTGAGCAGATGCGTACGGCACGTGTTATTAAAGATGATACCACTGACGTCTTGTGGCCGGCCGGATGACAAGACATAAAATTGAGGTAGCGACCTGTATGCGTAGGCTTCCTATAGACCGAGAAGGTGAGGGCGCCCTCATCCCTGCGGACCAGTACATCCAAGGACCAGCAAGCTCCGTAACCAGCTCGTGAACGTGAAAGATAGAGTGCAGATTGAAGAGTATCCAGGCGTGATATACCAGATACCATGTGCTGACTGCCCCCAGGTGTACATTGGTGAGACGGGAAAGTTTACAAGACGGCTCAGTGAACACAAACGTGACGTAAGAAATAATAATCACGCGACTAACGCCATTGCACAGCATGTGCAAGAACATGGTCACGCGATTGACTGGGACCACGCCACTATCGTCGCGAAGGAAAGGAACGTGTCATCTCGGCGCCTACTGGAATCTCTAATCATCCAGTCGACACCAGCTACCATGAACCGGATGCAAGGAAATATGCCACCAATCTACGCACGCTCGTTACGTCATGTGTTGCGTATATAAGTGGCGGCGCTTCCTGTCCCGCTCAGTGATCAGGGAACCCGTACGAGGTTCCGAAACGTCTAAAATTTCTTGACTTGGTCAGTGAGCGTATTCTTTTTCCGTTTATATTGAAATGAAATTTAAGCGCACACGAAAAACGCCCACAAGAGGAGGATACACACACTGTTGTGTGCGTTTTTCGTGTGCGCTTAAATTTCATTTCAATATAAGCTATGCACCATCTAGCCCAAACTGAAGTTTTGTTAAATTATCCACTCCGTTACCCTTAAGGACCAGCGGTTATCTTGCCTTCGCATTACATGCCCTGCCCAAGCCCATTTCTTCCTCTTGATTTCAACTAAGATGGCATTAACCCGCGTTTGTTCCCTCACCCTTTCCATAGCTCGCTGCGTTGTTCTTAACAAGGGGAAGCTTTGGGCCAGTTGGTCAGACATGTTGGGGAGGAGGAAAAACCGCAAACTTGACAGGACTGAAGATCGAGAACCGCATGTCCTGTCCTCTTCTCGATCTTCAGTCCTGTCAAGTTTGCGGTTATTCCTCCTCCCCAACGTTGTTCTTAACTTAAGCTGAACCCTCTTTGTTAGCCTCCACGTTTCTGCCCCATAGGTGAGTACCGTACAATACAATGCACAATAATAATTTTAATGATGATGGCGCAAGGCGGAAATTACGGCGTATATATCCAAGGGTGCTACTGGCTTTAGAAGTGATATATTTGAAATGCGATTTCCAAGATAGATAGATTAATTTCCAAGATAGATGGTAATGAGAACTCCCAGATACCGGTATGATGTCACCGATCGCTATAGTACTAAACAGTCTGACGGAAGCAATAGCGACTAGCGCATTTTACGGTCGTAGAAGAACCCAACCGACCACTGTTCTCCGACGCGCTACATTTAAAGCGGGCAAATGAACTTCCGGGGTAAAGCCCAAATTCTATGGCTACCATCTCCGAACAAAGGCACCCCTGAACAAAGGCACCCCTGCACCTCCATTTCGGTTCTCAGGGGTGCCTTTGTTGTGCATATTGTGCATATTGTGCGATTGGTGATCCTGATTCCGCTAGACCAATGCTCGTTGCTCTGTTTGTTCACGTGATTATAATGTATATATGTTTCCTTCTTTTTTCAATAAAAAATTTAGTTTCGAGTCAGCGCTTGTCTTTGTGTCCTCTTGCTTCGTCTGTCATCTTGTTCGCGCTGTTCCCTCCTACGATGCATTATTACAAACTCGCCCAGCTATCCAAGCTTATGGCTTCAGCGCTGCGTTCCCGGCACAACGTTGTCAATGCCAACGCGTGCAGCGTACGCCTGTCGCTTCCGCCAATTAGCTTAAAGCACGGTTGAGGTGTCCACTGTTCCAAGAGGGCAGTTATGCGCCTTCTCTCTGGTTCAGGTGTCCACCGAGATGTGGAGACCTCGCCCTCACCTCACGCTAATATCCTGGCATAGCAGAGCTAAGCCACAGCCAATCTTTTGTCCCAATTTCTTTATTAACATAATTGGAATAGCATCCAGTCCTGTCGCAGTGTTACTATCAACCTTCTCTGCACTTTCCCACTCTTTTAGAGCGCAGCTCTTTGGCGTCCGTTCCTGGGTTTCGCGTCGGCGTCGGCGTCGGCCTCGTAACCAGCTCCGCCCCCAATGTCACGCTTTTCAATTGGTCGAAATGCTCGTGACGTCACAGTGCGCGAATTTCAAATGGGGCCAATTGTACTTTGGCTAGTAACCATGCAACCAATCAAAGGGATCGTATAGTGATGCTGCAACTAAGTTGGACTGAGTTTAGTTAATTGCTTAATTAATCAATTAGCCTAATTAATATAGAGGAGAATGAAGAGTCAGAAGAAAAGAAAAGACGCGCGCCGCAGCGACAACAGCGTCCGCGGAAGGAGACGCTGCTGAAAAAAACAGATAAGTACGAAGCCGCGTTCCCTCCACCACCACGCACTTCCCCACTCAGTAAGACGTTGCTCGTTTCATATACGTTGTGTCGAACATCCTAGACAGTTCCAACAATTGACAGGTTAATGACAGAACACGATGGATAGAAATGCAAGAATATAAATACGAAATAGCCTAATTAACCTTTGTAGTTAGACCGCATAAATCAATAAAACCGAGAACGAAATTGGTCGAGTTGGGGAATCGAACCAGGGTCTCCGGAGTGCGATACGAGCACGCTAGCCACTCCGTAATGCCAGCTGAATGGTTTGGAATGAACAAAGGCGCGTCTAGCTAATACGGCGTCTTCGTTCACTCCCATCTTCCCCCTTCCCCTTATGGCGAGGTGCAGGTGTCCACCCAGATATGCGAGAGAGGTACATTTCCTTTCCTCAAAAAATAAATTTACCGTCCAGCAAGGCGTACAGCCGAATTGGCGATGGCGTTCTGTGGACTCCCTGGCAGCGTTGCAAGACGCTGTCGCGTTCCACTCTTACAGGCGAAGCTTAACATGTTAACCACACATCAGTAACACACGCAGACAGCCAATGGACGCGTCATTCGCTGGCAGCACTTGATTCATCATTCACAACCACATTCTTAACGTACGCTCCCTTGCCGCACATGCCAAGGACGTACACCACGATCACATTCTGCGCCATTCCTCTGTACTTTGCTTTGCTGAAACCTGGATGGATCCCGAAGAGCCTCTCGAAATCATAGATTTCCTATACTGCTGTGGTGCTCGCAGAGACCACAACAGAGCGGCGGGAGTCGCTATCTACTTGCGCACAGGTCTCTCTGCAATACCAGTCGAAATGTTTGGCACGTCACATGAAGTTGGCGAACTGTGCGCCGCAAAGTTGCCCAACGGCTTGCTGGTAGTAGCTGCCTACTTCGCTCCTACCGCACTCACGAAAGACGTCGTGCACTTCCTGCAACTCGCATTAACCGTCCATCGATCCACACCGATGTTAGTAGTGGGGGACTTTAATGTTGACATAAAGACAAACAGCAATTTCCTAACACTTATGCGGGAGAACATCCCGTTCCTCTCGCTCGTAACGCGTCCCACGCCTGTGACAACCTCGCGAGGCACTTGTATAGATCTCGTCTTTGAGAATCAAGCATTGGTGTACCAAGTCGAACATATATCAGTCTATTTCTCCGACCACAAAACTTCCTTCATGACTGTCAAGAACTGTTAGTGGAGTCTTTGTTAAAGGAATACGTGTGAAAAATAAAAAAAAAATTCTGTGATAGCGCATACATGTGTTGCTGGATTACTTTGCCCCAATCTATCGAAAAGGTGAAACAGCTTATTTGCTGCGCTCAAATTTCGCATTAGGAAGTAACGTAATCGTCGGTAATTTTTTCTTCAAGTGAAAGCATTGCAGTAACCGGCCTATCCACCTTTGGCAGGTTACGGACTTTCTTAATAATAAATTTTCAGTCATCATTGTTCTTGCATGATCACTTCTCTCATCCCCTTCTAGTCGACTACCTTGTTCGGCAATTATATACCAGGGTTGTTGACACTAATGTTAATCTCTTCAAGCGGAAGCTTATAGAATCCCGGCACGCCCGAAAATAGGTCCAAAGGCTCCTTTTCGTCAGCGGCTTTCCCACATGGCCTTCGCCTTATCGCACATTCCGCCCCCGAAAACTCGCGATGGCCTCTTTTCAGGACCTTACTCATGTGGCAGCTGCACCTTTGCGATGACTCATTGTTCGCCCACTGCCACTAATTATGACCCGTTGTGACTGTCGCCTTCCCTGAAGAGTGGCAGTGGGCCAAAAGAAAAGAGGAAAAAAATAACTGTGCTTACCCAAGAAGCACAAGTAATCGGCCAAATATTGCAAAAGGCCGGTCATACAAACCACCAGAGTGAAACCAACCATTTGCAAATTGGGCCAATTACCTGTGCTACTAGGGTGCATTGCCACAAACCGGCACACACATAACACCCACACGCACACACAAGTGCGCAAATAGCATCTTCAGTAACACTGTGCGACGAACTTTGCATCACAATTTTGATACGAAAAGAGTTGTTCGAGAACAGTAACTGGCGCAGCAACTATCAAATCTCAGTGGACGCCTAAACCGCGCCGTGCCTTAAGGGTAGAGGCAAAGACTCCTGGAAAGCATACGCAAATTAGACTAAAGCTTGGTTATAGCCGGATATGCGTCAACAATAAAAGCGGCTTTGCACCGTCGAAGGGCCTCCTCCCAGTCCACTGCGTCGCCCAATTGTAAACAACTTGCCGGTGAGAGAATGCAGGGAGTGGCACATGAAAAGGGATAGGTTTGGTTTGGTTTAACGGTGTTTAGCGTCCCAAAGCAACTCAGGCTATGAGGGACGCCTTAGTGGAGGGCTCCGGAAATTTCGACCACCTGGGGTTCTTTAACGTGCACTGACATCGCACAGCACACGGGCCTCTATAATTTCGCCTCCATCGAAATTCAGCCGCCGCGGCCGGGATGGAACCCACGTCTTTCGGGTCAGCAGCCGAGAGCCATAACCACTAAGCCACCGCGGCGGGGCTCAAAAAGGGTTAGTCCGATCCCAGAACTGTCCGCGATACTCGCCTCCCTGCTCTCTCTTGCCACTTCCTGTATTGTCTCGCTCAGGTTCATAAAAGCGGGCCGACGCGAATGGCTGTGAAGGCGTCCTGTGACGGAGAAAGGCAGCTTTTTTTTCTTTACTTGAATCTGTTTATAGCATATGTAAGCAATCTGCGGGATGGTTTATGGTTTGATTAAAGGTTTGGTTTGGTTTCATTCGTAAGGCTTAATGTCGAATATCCTCTAATGCCGGTATTCAACCCATATCTTCGGGTTCACGATCCAAGCGCCCTACTCACTGAGCCATATCGGAGGGCGGAAGCGATGCTAGTACCACTGCAGGTGCTACAAGAAGGTATTTCGACGCTATGAAAAGCCGGGCAGCGCAATGATTAAGGGCTGTCCCAAATACTTTTCCACCTATATGGTGCGCAAATCAGGCCCATGGGCTGGGGGAATGAAACACGTCTGCTTCGTAACACTTTAAAAAACGCATTATCCAGTGCAATGTCAGGCTCCCACAAAGAATTACGCTCAACTTACTTTTCAAAACCGCAGATCTTAGGCGGTCGTCAACTGAACCGGAGTAACCGGGTTCGAACCCAACTGTGGCGGCTGCATTTCGATGGAGGCGGCGCCCGTTCGCTGTGCGGTGTCAGGGCACATTAAATATCTCCAGGGGGTCATGATTATCCCTGAGACGTCTACTATAGCACCTTTTTCTTCCTTTCTTCTTTAACTCCCTCCTTTAGACCTGCCCCTACTGCGCGGTTCGAGTGTCCAGCGAGACAAGCAAGACAGTTGCTGCGTCATTTCCTCTGCCCAAAACTAACCATTTTCATCCTGTTCTAGTGTTCCTGATCGTAGTCGTCAGAGTCGGCGTTGGCTTAACACATCACCTGACAGCCATGGCAGGCAGTAGCAGAGCGAAACGCCACCTGCCACGGCGAGAGCAAAGTAATGGACAACCGGAAGTTGGCTGCCAAGGGAAGATCCCGGAACGTAGCTAGCTGAATAACGCACCACCTACCAGCTGTGGCATTTGAAGAGTGCGCACAAATTTTTCATTACCGACTATTGTAGTCGTCTGATAATATTTTGGTTTTCTTCGTTTACCCTTAACGGGGAATCGATGTTACGCTTTCAACTGGCTCCCCGCATAAGATAGAAGATACCGGATGTGCTGGTTAAGCATAATGTACTGAAGCAAGATTGAAAACTGCCGAGTGGTCAGACGATATTCTTCTAACACATTCTTGAGACATGTACTGAAAAATCTGTTCTATATTTTCATGTCGAAGTTCAAATGAGCAGCTTAGATACAAGAAGAGGCACCACCGGGTGAACACAATAGACGAGTCTCGTGGCGCACTTCTGTAGCAATTTTACTCCAACATGCAGAATGTCAGCAGCCCGAGTTTCTCATTCTCACTGTAAGCAAGTATTTGGAAACTAGCTCTTCGTAGAGACACTGATTTCGGCTGCTGTTGTCATGGACGTTTTACACCAAGTGAGGCTCCATTAGAAAAGGGACGTGCACTGAGCGGCCATGCCGGCTTTAGTTTCCAGTTTATCAATGCGAAAGCATTATATGGCTCATCGGGAACCAAATGCGGCCTGCGCGCTGACCAGTTGCGCTGCTCCCAGAAATACCAGACGCAGTCACCGTGATATCAATGAAAACAAAAATTTCTTCCCGAGGTGCTGGGAATAGAACTCAGGTCGTTCTGACTGCGAGGTGAGCATATAACCACAGCCCATAAAACCGCGTTGCTTCTTGGCGACCAAAGGTGAACGTAGTGTATGCGTTGCCACACGACTGTGCGCTAAAGAGTAGGTGTGTCATTACGGAGCAAGCGAAGAGAATAAAAAGGTTTAAAAAAATTAAAAATGAATTACGATATTAAAATCATGCTTTCGCAATAATAGCATATAAAAAATGAAAGAGCTCTCTGCAAAGATTGCCACATACCTTCATTTGTATACAAACAGACATTCAGACAAATATCGAAGCAGTGATGCTTTGTCCAAATCTAACATGCCACTTATTTAAAAAGAATTTAATTATTTAAAATCTAAAATTGTATTTATCTCTCTGTATCAGCAACGAAATCGTTAATATTGGATGTCCGTCATATTTCAAGAACAATAGGTCTCGCGTGACGGCTAATCATGGACGCTTATGTTGTAAGGCCCACGAGATTGTGCACCAGTAGCAGGAGTATACTCCTGACATCGGCACGTGTACCTGATGATTTCATTGCCCGTGAACAGACAGGTGCTTTCTGAGCCTCTCTTTATCTGAACACCTGAATGAGCACAAGGTACATCGATAGCCCTCTTCTCTAGCATGCGTCAACGTATGGCGGTTTAAACTCCCTTTCTGATATGCTGCATAAGGGCATATGTCACACTTGAAGGGTCTTTCCCTTGTGTGAATTCGCTTGTGCCGAGTGAAGTGTGAAGAGTCTCCAGTTGAAAAGGGGCAGATTTTGCACTTGTATGGTTTTTCGCCAGTGTGCGTACGCTTGTGTACATTGAGGATGCTAGAGCTGGCAGCTCTAAAAGGGCACATGTCGCAAAGGAAGGGTTTCTCGCCAGTATGCTGTCGCTTGTGCAGAGTTAGATTGCTAGAGTGAGCAGCTGTAAAAGCGCACATGTCGCACTTGAACGGTTTTTCCCCAGTGTGCGTACGTTTGTGTTGGCTTAAGTTTCCAGAGTATACAGTTGTAAAAGGGCATATGTCGCACTTGAATGGTTTTTCCCCAGTGTGCGTACGTTTGTGTCGCGTTAAGTTTCCACAGTATTCAGTTGTAAAAGGGCATATGTCGCACTTAAAACGTTTCTTACCAAAGTGCATAGTATCGTGTGGAGTGACACATCCAGACTCTGCAGGTGTAAAAGTACACGTTTCGCGATTCAACTGTCTTTCGCCAATGTGCGTACTATTATGTGAAGGGAGATCTCTCGAGTCTGCAGCTGCAAAAGGACTAGTGTCGCTAATAAAGGGTGCTTCGCCAGTGGGCATACACTCTTAGAACTAAAGGAGTGCAGAGGAGTGCCCAGAACACACTTTGAAGGAGTATTCGCTTGTCCCATATTCCACTCCTTTTTCCAGAATAAAATTACTCCCTCTGGACAAAGAGTGATCCAACACCTACTCAAGGAGTACTGTACTACTCCTGCAATAGAGTACAGGCACTCCTCCGAGGGAGTAAAGCTACCACATTGAAACAGCATCCTACTACTTTCAGGTAGAGTTCCAGGACTCCGTTTGTTAGAGTGACTATACTCCTTCAAGGAGTATCAGCCCAATCTTATTTTACTCCTTCAAAAGGAGTTTCACGTGTTTTCAATGTATCGTACTAATTTTCTTATTTCACATATTCTTCAGAGCAAGTTGGTCATATGTTTTGCAGGATCCACCTGCGCTACATCTACAAAAGAGTAATGAGCAAAAGGGATTATAATCTTTGAGTAGAATAATTTTTGCTCATACAACTACTTTATGGCTACACTACAGTTTGCACATTAGTATGGTGCTCTGTCTACGTTGGGAATAACAATGGTTCGAGAAATAATGGCACAAATGTACAACACTGATAACTTTTATTTCTCAAGTCATTGCTGTGATTGCTGTGGCTGCCCAAAACACGCTCGGGAGGCGCTCGCTAGGATCAAGCCCCATTAGTGTCTCAAGCAGCAGACAAGCCCGCTTTGTTTTTGGGGTTTACTTGACATTAAATGCCAAGAACACTGCCAAAAGCAAAGTAAACCCATCTACCAAATCCACCGCAGTGAGCTGTAAGCGCTCAAAAGAAACTAAGATGCTGGATGATGCCGTAGCTTGCTCGGCTGAGTGAAGGAGCTTTGGCTATGAGTGCATTTCACCGGGTGCCTGCAAACATGAATGAAAATAATGCAAGTAAGAGTCAATTCCAATGCCCTTTTCATACTATCCTGCATATAACCCCATGAAAAAAAAGAAAGAATACAACTAGAATGTACTGATCGTGTGTGTCATGTCACCACTAGTGTGTACCTATATTGTGACCAAGTGCAGACACCTTTCATTGCAAACCTTCATTCAGAGCTACAATTTTATGAAGCCCAATACAATTATCACTATGCTAGTCCTTTCAAAAGCTGTGTGCATGTAAAACAAGCACATATTTACCAAATGAAAATTTTAACATGAGCAAGCTCTTCTGCAAGTATCATGATCAGCCTGACTACGCCCACTGCAAGGCAAAGGCCTCTCCCATGTTCTCCAATTAACCCTGTCCTTCGCCAGCTATGTCCACCGTGTTCGTGCAAACCTTTGCGCATGGAACATTTTGCTGCTTCCTGCTACGCCTGCCTTCTCTTGGAATCCACTCCGTTACCCTTAAGGACCAGCGATTATCTTGCCTTCGTCTTACATGCCCTGCCCAAGCACCCTTCTTTCTCCTGATTTCGACTAGGATGTCTTCAACCCGCGTTTGTTCCCTCACCCACTCCGCCCGCTTCCGATCTCTTAACGTTACGCCTATCATTTCTATTTCCATAGCTCGTTGCGTTGTCCTCAACTTAAGCTGAACCCTCTTCGTTAGCCTCCACGTTTCTGCCCCATAGGTGAATACCGGTAGGATACAGCTGTTGTATACTTTTCTCTTGAGGGGTATTGAAAAACTGCCATTCATGATCTGAGAGAACCTGCCATATGCACTCCACCCCATTCATATTCCTCTAGTTATTACTCTTCATGATCCGGATCAGCGGTCACTACCTGCTCTAAGTAAATGTATTCCCTTATCACTTGCAGTCATTTCTAAAACCACACCTATTGTGTTTGACGATTTCTTGTCACATAATACATTGTGCAGTTTAAAATATAGGGTAACCTTGAATCGGGAAAACACTTAAACCAATGACAGTTTTCTAGCTGAAGACAAATGGCTGATGCAATTCCTGTTTCTCAGATACTATTAACTGAATTTCATGCTCTAAAATAGTGAAGGAAAAATTCAAAATTTTTCATCTCAAAGAGGCAGACAACAAATTTCAGTTTGGTTTGGGTTGGTTTTTGGGGTTTAACGTCCCAAATTGACCCAGGCTATGAGAGACGCCGTAGTGAAGGGCTCCGGAAATTCCGACCACCTGGGGTTCTTTAACGTGCACTGACATCGCACAGTACACGGGCCTCTAGAATTTCTCCTCCAAAGAAATTCCAGCCGCCGCGGCCGGGATCGAACCCGCGTCTTTTGGGTCAGCAGCCGAGCAAATTTCAGTTGCACATTTTTTTTTGTTTTTAATGATGCATAAGGCATTACTATGCACGGATAACCACACAGTATTCGCCTATGACTGCTAAATAATTTGTAATTAAATATCTTCTTTCTCCTGCTTCACTTTTAAAAACTGAGCAATGGCAATGGCATCAAAGGTCAGTATAAGCCAGGGGAGGCATGAGGAAAACTGCAATATAATTGCGGCTTCGTCATTCATTATGATTCCGACTCTTAAGGCAGGCTGGCTTTAGCATTGTAACTAATTAAAACGATGAAGTAGCGATATCGTAGCTTTTTTGTGCCTTCCATAACCTATACTGAACATTGATGTCATAGCAATTGCTATGCTATTGAAACAGGGAAGAAAAGAAATCTGGTTGTAATTATTTAACGATTGGAGACGAATACTATGCAACAATTCTATGTATACGAATGCCCAGCACGTCACTACAAAGAACACACATAACCAAAAATTTGGTGTTTATACTCATTTAAGGTAATACTACTTCCCACGCAAGAACACGACAGCCATGTGTAAACTTTTTAATTTCATAGTAATAAAATCTATCCAACGACAAGTTAGGCGCAGCATGCCTGCTCTTTATAAATATGCAATACTGACAATGTTTGACACTAGCATTTGGCATGAACGAGATAACTGTGATTACTTCGCACATTACGTGCCAGTCCATACTATTATGCACAATTTAGATTTGCAAATGTAATGTGTAATTCTCTATGACTGCCACGTTAGTGCACTGCAAACCAATGAAGTTGTCTTGCATTTGCAATGTTCTCACTACTTTTATGCAACACTGATCACTTCAGTATAT
Source organism: Amblyomma mixtum (assembly GCF_055824585.1). Lineage (NCBI taxonomy): Eukaryota > Metazoa > Arthropoda > Arachnida > Ixodida > Ixodidae > Amblyomma > Amblyomma mixtum. Next base: position 136,082,501 of record NC_143018.1, on the reverse strand, counting down.
CTGCATTGTTCTGTTAGACGGCCACGGGATAGCTAGAATTAAGGCTATTTTATGGGATGGAAACCATTAACTAGACAACAAAGAAGAAAAGCCTCAACTACTGTCCTGGTGCTGGGACGTCTAATAAGAGCTCAGAAAGACTCGGTTTCAATACGCCAAACCCTCCGCATAACATTACCCTGTGCGAAAATACCCCACCCCACCCTAGCTTAATTTCTGTCCACATGCACCAAGGCTCACTGCACCTGTTATAAATATTGCCCTAAATATTGCAATCAAGCTGCCCGTGTATGCATAGGCTACCTGTGCATCGAGAAAGAAAGAAGTTGTTAGGAATGTTTCACACCAAAAACAGAAAAAAAGGCAGCCTGTTTCTCAGAAACAGCTAAGAGCATGAAATGGTGTGTCCAAAAAGATTAGGCTGCTTTGTACTTATTTATGACAACGAGAACTGTCAGAGCTGCGCTTTCAAAAATTCAGGAGCTTTGTGCACAAACGTAGCTTCCGTATACACGTCTTACACACCAACGCTTCTGAATTGAAACGACCGATGAATATGCACAGGAAAAAGCAAATAGAGAGCGCTTGAATTTAAAAGAAAAGCTACCTTGCACAATCAGAAATTTCACGACAGAACCTTCCAAACAGTGACGTGTACTGGTTGCGGTATACCGAATATATACCTAGCAAATAAGTGTGCGCTTTGTTAACGAGCGGGATTCTGTGGCGGCAATGCTACAGCTCCAATTCCGAAAACCTAATGCTGCAAAAATTGAGTTTGCAAAATACGTGCGAATGCACGATACACTTTTGCACGCATTTAGAACTTTCAGTTGTGAAACACAGACAACGAATCTTGTGTATGCGTCTTCCTTGGCTGGTAAAAAAATTCTTCTATAAGTCTCCAGTTTGCCTGTGTACTCCACAAATTCTAGGATCCCTGTCCGCTACATGTCAAATTTCACTGAAGCGAAAGTAATACAACCGACAGCTGATGATCTGCTAGGGCAACAGGATTTCAAAAGTTTGAGAAGGGCAGTGGGAGTCCAATCCAGGTGGAGTAGTGAAATTTGACTAGTAACAGACAGGGATCCTCCAATCTGTGGAGGACACCGGCAAATTGGAGACTTACGGAGGAATTTTTTTACCCGCCAAGGAACACGCATACACAAGAAGAACCACAGAGGACTACGGCTTTTACCAGCCCTTGTCCTGTGCGGTTCTCTCTTGTGTATGCGTCTTTTTTGGCTGGTAAAAAAATTCTTCCATAAGTCTCCAATTTGCCTGTGTACTCAACAAACCGCAGGATCCCTGTCCACTACTAGTCAAATATTTCAACTCCACCTGGCTTGGACTCCCACCGCCCTTCTCTGTGGAGAAAGGGTGACAGCAGCTGGCAAAGGACAAGGTTAACTGCAGATCAACTGGGGAAGCATTATCCTGCACTGATTTTGACGGCAGGTTCACAAGACAAACAAAATCAACTCGAGGAGCGGGGCGCACATCATGCGACTGAATGTCAATGGCCAGTGAAAATGGCACCAGCACTGTGGAATGCACATGCAGAAAACGAGACGCATTTTTTTGTCAACTTTGAGTAGCAGTCTACTGCAATTTTAAAGAGCAAAGCTCTCAAGTATGGCAACACTGGCACTTTTTGTTTTACTGAAAATAGGAAATCAGGAAAATAGGAAAGGCAGGAGTCCAGTGGATGATGGAGGTAAATAAGAAAGATAGGAATGCTGCAAAGAGGTTTTGGGAGCACATAAGGCTACAAGGGAAGAGAAGAGAGGGCATCCAACACACTCTGACCACACAGGATGGAAAAAGGGTAGAGGGAGAGGAAGCACAGGAATTTATCAGACAAACAATTGAAGCAGCATTTGCAGAGCCTGTGGCGGATGGTCTAGGGGAGAGCAGGGACAGCAATGGGGCAGAGGAGGAAGAGCCTAGGGAGAGAACAGCAGGGGGCTGGGACAGAATAGAAGGCAAGGTTCCCATCGGAACAGCGACAGGACCAGACGGCATACCTATGAGATTAATTACCATACTAGGCAAGAAAAGCAAACTGAAATTACGACAGATCATTGAAAAAGTGGTAGAGGGAGGAGACGTTCCAAAAGACTGGAAAGTGAGCAGGATGAGACTAATATACAAAGGCAAGGGAAACGGACAACATTAAATCCTACCGACCAATTACGGTCACATCAGTTATTTACAGGCTAGCAATGCAGATGGTGAAAATGAGAATGGAAGAATGGGCAGAGCGTGAGGAGATCTTGGGAGAGTTGCAGAACGGTTTTCGAAGGGACAGACGGTTGGAGGACAATCTATTTGTCATAACGCAGTGTATAGAGATAGCTGAGGCATGTCGGAGGCCTCTATGGATGGCATTTTTAGACATTAAGGGGGCATATGACAATGTGAATCAGGAAAAACTTTGGGACCAATTGAAGGGATATGGCGCTGGTAGAAATCTGGTTGAATATCTACAACGTATATATTCAGACAATGAGGTCGTGGTAACCTGGGAGGGAGAAACCACAAAACCAGCTAAAATTAAGAGAGGGTTAAGGCAGGGCTGCCCACTGTCACCTCTACTTTTCATGGTATATGTGAGCCAAATGGAAAAGAGGTTGGAAGAGTGTAGGGTAGGAGTTGATGTGAGTTATATGCAGGATGGTCAGAGGGTAAACCAAGTGTTGGCTGGACTAATGTATGCGGATGACATTGTTCTACTAGCAGACAAGCGAGATAAGCTGCAGGAACTAGTTAAAATCTGTGATGAGGAGGGAAACAAGCTAGGACTCCAGTTCAGTAGAGAGAAGTCAGGGATAATGGTCTATAATGATGAGAAGGGAGACCCACTAGAAATACAAGACACTATGATAGACCATGTGAGTACGTATAAGTATCTAGGTGTATGGCTAAGTGAAGGAAAAAAATATCTGGAAGAGCATGAGAGGATTCTGAAGGATAAAGGAAAAAGGAATTCAGACATTATGAAGCATAGAGCACTATGGAACTATAATAGGTATGAGGTGGTTAGAGGGATATGGAAGGGAATCATGGTACCGGGCCTCACATTTGGAAATGCAGTCCTGTGCATGAAATCAGGAGTACAGTCAGGGCTAGAGGTCAGACAAAGAAGTGTAGGAAGGCTAGCCTTGGGAGCCCATGGGAACACTCCGAATGAGGGAGTCCAGGGAGATATGGGTTGGGCGTCGTTCGAGGTTGGGGAGGCCATCAGCAAACTGAAATATGATCAGAGACTAACTCAAATGGAGGAAACAAGGTGGGCAAAAAAGGTGTACAAGTATCTTTACATGAAAAGTATTAACACAAAATGGACTAATAGAACCCGAAAGCTAAGAACGAAGTATTTACGGGTGAGGGATGGGACGCAACAAAAGACTAACGTGAAAGTGGAGGTAAAGGAGTCGGAAAGAAAGATGTGGAAAGACAGAATGCAGGAAAAATCGGCACTAGGCATATATAGGACACGAAAACAGGACATCAAAAAAGAGCGATTATTCGATAATTCGCGGGGCAGTTCACTGCTTTTTGAGGCTAGGACAGGGACTCTGAGAACAAAAACATATAGGTCCAAATTTGAAGAAGTGGATATTTTGTGCTCTGCATGTAAAACGGAAACGGATACCATAGAACACTTGGTTCTGAGGTGCGCAGAACTCCGCCCAGCCCTCCCAGAGGGGACAGCAACAACCATAGAGATAGCGCTGGGATTTACTGGGGAGGACGGGCGAGTGGATGGGAAAAGCGTGACATTGACGAAGGGGAGGTTGGAGGATTGGTGGCGGAAATCAAGGGAGGCGTGAATTTCGAGGGTAAAAGGATAGACAGATTAGATATTGTAAGAGCGAAAGGGAAAAGAAAATTAAATTAACAATGGGGGAAGTATAGGCTAGGTGGCGAAAGCTACCGCCCGGTACAAAGGGTAAAGCCATTATCATCCATCCACTGGGGTGAGGGTCGTCGTGAGGGTTGAAGTCCATATTTCTTTTCCATCCACTGTGTTAATTGCGAGCTATGTTTACCTAATAGGGGCTGGGCATCTAACATCACCGTTATTTCTTTGCAGCAGTTAAAACAATACAGCATACATTTTATAACATGCTTAACGAATTTTTGGGAGCAGCATGCTTTTACCCTTCTACTATTTGTTGCTACTGAATCAGTTTGGCGTTGACAAAAGATCTGTAATAAGGAGTAATTACTCATTGACATCCACTCGAGCACAGCCAAATGGCTACAAAGGAAAGCTATACAGCTTTCACAGAAACTTCGTAGTTAAAGAAAGATTCGTCCTGGTCCGGTGTTCGAACTCAGAGCGACTGCTCCAGTGAAGTGGTGGTTCTATCAATTTGTCCAACCTGGACGGCAAGCTTATGGTAGGGCGAGAGCGAAGTGATCAATAACTCGAGTGGGAACTGTGTTGGTCCAATGTTTTAGGACCCCTAAAACATTGGAAAAACTAAGTTCCCGCTTCATGTTACCTCTAAAACATTGGACAAACTGAGTTCCCGCTTCATGTTACAATACTGAGTGACATTTTGGTCTATACACCAGAAATACCGGTAAATCATCATGATAGAACACAATGTTTTTTAAAGGGATAAAGGAATATGTTCGCCCTTTCAGAGGGCACATATGCATAAGAGGCAACATGTGTGAAATAGTCTCTGCACCTGAAGCAGTGTAAATTCCATTATGTTAACAGCAGCAGTCAAAAGCTTCATGAGCGACTATTTCATACAGATCATGTAATTACATTCATGTAATTCAGGATCAGATTCATGTGATTATACAGGGAGGTACTGCTGCTAAGTGCACGTAGAGCTCTGCATGCATTTCTAAACCCGGCTGTGAGCCTATGTCTACGAAATTTTTCTAAATAGGCAGGTAAGGTATGCATCACTGGAAAACAATACCTACCACAAACAGTTGAGGAGAGATAGCACAGCCAAAAGCTGGAAGCACGAATGGCCCAGTAGATACTGGCAGCTGGCAACTGCAAATAAATATGTCAGAGCAACTGTTGTCAGTGGCCGTAACAATGTCATGAATGACAAGAGAAGGAACTGTCTACTGCTTCATAAATTAGAATAAGGTAGTAACATAGCAACACAAAAAGCAATGAGAGGGCCCATGACAAAAGAAATGAACAGATTGTATGTGATGCACCGATATACATTTTTTCAGTAGATTTACATGACTGTCACACCCGCATAGAAAGATGAGCAGGCTGGAATACCACTATTTTTATGCATGATGAAAAGAGCGTAACTATTCGAATATAGCATGCACAGGATTTTATTACTACTAGGGTGCTTTGCAGCAGCACCGATGGTATTTTTAAATTGAACGTAGCGACCAGTAGACCCGTCTGCTTTGCACAAATGATTAGAGGATGGAAAAGGCATGCATTCATTAGCAAGAAGCACGATATCTCACATCACAGCATGAAACGAAAATTGGTATTGCATTTAACAAATCTGCACAGAAATAAAAACTGCCTAGTGGCAATGCAAGTAAGAGCAAGGGAAAAAAATACCGAAGAAAACTGGTGAGTGTGGTGCAGGGAGGTCTGTGGGTAGGGTGTCGTGCCTGGGAATAGTTCCGAGCGCGGAGAATCGCTGGCAGCACAGCTGGTGGCAGTCAACCAAGAATAAATAAGAGAAAGTGAAAATCAATAACAAACCATCACCGATATAGCGAACGACTTGAAAGCGGGCCGCACAAACGAGGGATATATCAAAAAGCTTGAAATCCTAAATAAGTGCGCAGTTGCATCCCAAACAGTTCTCAAAATCTGAAGGCGAGGAAGCATCGACACCTACACCTCAGGGCAGACGCAAGAACGATCTAACTTTGACATAATACTGTGTCAAATTCTGTTCCATGGGGAAGCACAGATAAAAATTTACAAATGACTAGGCAAGGGATATGCCCCAGCCTTTTACACGCGATCATTGTCCCCGAAAAAATTGTATGACAAATATTAAGGCGTAAGCACTAATCCCACGAGTACACACACTGAGCACTGTCTGTTGGCAGCTGGCCTAGCGCGAGTGCTCTGTCGCGCGGCACTGCCGCTCATCGTCATCTTCTAAGTAGCACAAATCAATCCGACGGGCACCAGCCGCGAGGCAACTCGACCGTTGTCAGTTCCCTTGTCTGTCCGCAGCTGGCCTAGCAAGAGCGCTCTCTAACGTGGCACTGCACGCTCATCATCCTCTCCTATGTAGCACAAATCTATGCTATTGGAATGTAGTAAACATTGTCTGTTGGTTTTCGCAGCGCTAGCAAGCGACCGCATAACTCTGTTGTGATAACTGGTGGCATTTTTATTTACCGCGGCACCCGAGTACTAAACGCAGATAGAGACTATGGAGCAACAGTTGCCATGCGGCCTATACGCCCGTTCTTTTCTGGTAAAGGCCGATTCACACGATTTTCCGTTCGCCCGCTGCCGCGGCCGACAGCGCGCCTCTCAATGTGGTGACGCATGAATACGTAGTGCGCGGGCCGCGGGCGAACGGAACGTCGTGTGAATCGGCGTTAACGCATTATAGCTGAGGCAACCGCACGCAGACTGCCTGCACTGCCATCCCTATATAGGCGCACACTAATAACGCGTGCGAATAGAGATCAGAAGTAAAGAAACGTACACGGGACTCACCGTTCAGACGGCTCATCAAGGAGGAGGAGGAGGAGGATATAGAAGAGGAAAGGCAGGGAGGTTAACCGAAATAATAATCGGTTTGCTACCCTACACGGGGGGAAGGCTTAGCAAAACCGCACATTCTTCTTCGTTGCCTCTCCAGATGACAAGAAGTCGTAGCGCTACCTTTCTTCAGGGCTTTACCCGTTCAAAATCACCAGTGTTGACAGGGCGTAATTCTCGTCGTTGGTTTCCAAAACACACTTGTGTTCTTCATACACGTCCACCGCACGAGCACTCAAACAATGCTACGAAAACCCTAATAACACAAAACGTGACGACGGCTGCAGTTTTGCTTCGCTGAAAAAACCTACAAATGCGCTTTTTTATTACTAATATTTGAATTGTGTTCGCAACAAAAACAAATTATATTTTTTCATTTTATTTCTTTATTAAATGCGAATACCAAAGCGCTTTTAGATACTTTTGCTGACATGTCGTTTGTAGAAGCTGCGATCCTGTGATCCCATCCCCGGGTGTCCTAGCAGACGACGGCGCAGACGACGCTGTTACAGTGTACTAGAAGTTTTACAGTGGCTCGAGCGGAGGCGCCTCCTATTGTGCGCCGCGTACCCTGCTTTGGAAGAAAGTAGCGGCGGCGCTGTCGTCGCCCGCACTTGAAGCGACTGCGCGCGCCTTCTGCTCCCGCAGTTGCGTGTCGATGTTTGCGTCGTGGTGTGTTGCTCCGTGCGTGCGTTTTCTGCATCAGTGTTTACGATGCCTCCCAAGCGGCGGCTAAACCACTGTTATGCACCAGGTTGCACAACTGGCTACGCGAGAACAGCACAGGAGCGTAAGTTATCGCTTTTTAAGGCTCCGAAAGACGAACAGCAAAGGCTTGCTTGGCAGCGAAACCTCCACAGGCTTGACAAGCCGCTTGACGCTGATTGTGCTGTTTGTGAATTGCACTTTGAAGCTAATCTAATTTTGAAGGATTATGTCCATGTGATAAATGGAACTGAAGTGAGAATTCCGAGGGGGACCCCGACATATCAACCAAGCTGTTGTGCAGTGGTCGGCTTAAAAGTGGACATATTGTGCAGTAAAACTCATTGTTGTGGTCTGTGAAAACTTTGTTTGTTGTTCATGACTGTGCCAAGCACCTGTGCGTACCAAGTAGTAGTAGTAAGTGCAGTGCAAATTCCTTGTGACACAGAAGCATAGATGAAGATATTAAATGCTTTGAAAAATAATGGAATCTCCCTAATAAACCAAGAACATGTATCCAGTACCACACATGGTATTCAGGTGCGTCACGTCCCCTACCCCGCGCGTGCGCACGCACGCACGCAGCACAAATAGAATAGCGCCACGACTCGGCGTAATTAAATGCCGCAGCTAGTTCCGAGGCTGGTTACAGTGGGAGGAGGTCGTATGAGTCACGGTGAGCAATTTTAACATTTTGACAAAGCGTATTTCTTTCAAAATGCTAGTAAGGAGACAATATTAATCGCCTTTTCATTTCACTTACGGCGAACTACCTTCTTTATGTGCTCTTGTCTCATGGTCGGTGGTATCTTGATCATAGACAGGGAATCCTTTTTATTTCGTATTTAATGGCGCTTGAAAGCGAGGACGCAAGCACATATTTTGTGTGAAGCGCACCGTCAGTGAGATGAAATTTACCATACAAAGAGTATGAGCGAAGCGAGGAATGTATATTGCATTCAGCTATACAGCTGAGCCGCCCGCGAGAATCGTAGTGAGCGTTTGAAAAATCACTTTTTTTTTCATTTTGCTCGTTCATGGATAAAACAGGGTCAATACTAATCAAGGCAAACTGCAACGAATACCACCGCGAAATGTGAAGCGGCTGTCCCCGGCCAGACAATTACGGAACTCTTCGGTCCGCCAGCGACAGCATCGGAATATTTCCACATGCACAACGAAGCTACACGGGACAGAAAGCGGAAAGCAAACATTTTTGTCCCTTAGTAGTTTTGCATCCCTTCGTGGTGGTAAACTTGAATCGCCTAAAACATCGGCGGAAGCGGTGTCCTGCAAGCGCGACGGCCGCCTGAAAGGTGCCGCGGCTGACGCGCTTTCAAGTGCGGGCGACTACAGCGCCGCCGCAACTTTCTTCCGCTCGAGGCCCTCTGCAGCGGAGGCGGTCGCGCCACTAGAAATATTCTAGTTCACTATAACGCTGTTGACGGAATGCAATTTCGATTGACGGCAGCGAAAATCCCTTAAATGCGACAAAAAAGGCAAAGAAACGCACCGTATCGCAAACTGGTCCATATCAAGGATATGTTCGACGCGAGCGGTAGGACAAAGAGCAGCTGCGAGGCATTACTCTACGCGACACTGGCATGGTCGACGGAGATCTACATGAAACAGAGCTTAAATGTGACCCGTACAAGCGGATTACTGTGATATCAACTGCGTTACGGAACTACGACGATACTTGCTTCACACTTTGCTTATATGCAACAGCGGCCCGCACTCGTCGCATCCTGTTCGAGTGTACTTTCACTAGCAAGAGCCCACATGCATGGAAGCCGACAGAAGCAACTGTCTTTTCGAGTTCAGATTGTTCCGAGAAATACGTACTCGAATTCAAGTTCTCAGCCTGTGTGTCACGTACGGTGACGATGGCGTCGAGGACGAGCTTAAGAATCGCCTTAACGTGGCCGCAACGCAGCCGGTATCCCAAGCATTCGTGCGCTAATTGTTGTTCACCTGTACTGCGAACGTGCGCTCAGTCGCAGGCCAGCCGCTAGCTGCTCGATTTGCCAGCCTTGCGAGTACAATTCGCAAGTTTCTGAGCCAATCTTTGAGCGAGCCGAGCTTTCAGCTATGACGCTGCTCGCGAGCGCGCCGCGCGACGAGCTTCGGCCTGCTCCCTGGCTGCCGTATTCGTAGCTAAGCCTAGGAGGTTTCACTTCGATGCCAGAGCTGAGAGCGCTTTGAAACTGGCTAGCGCTGAGGTGCTACTCTTTGCATTGTAAGTACGTTTTATTGTGAACTATGTCTCGTAGTGAAATAAAGATATGTTCGGGTCCACCCGAACGGTGATGATGGCGTCGAGGACGAGCTTAAGAATCGCCGCAACGCCGCCGATATTCCATGCATACATGTGTGCTAAATTTGTTCACCTGTGCTGCAAACGTGGGCATAAAGGCTCGCTCAATCGCAGGCCAGTCGCTGCTCGATTTTCCAGCCTTGCGTGCGCGATTCGCAAGCTACGGAGCGAATCATTGAGCGAGCCGAGCTTTCGGCAACGACGGCGCCGGCGATCGCGCCGGGCGACGAACTGTGCGCTGCTCGCTGGCTGCCCTTGTCGTCGCTAAACCTAGCCGATTTCACATAGATGCTGTAGCTGAATGCGCTTCGAAACTGGCCAGCACTTAGGTGCTACCCTCGGCACCGTTTTACTCTGAACCCCGCGTCATAGGGAAATAAATTTATGCTCGGTTTCCGCGACCCCTTCAGGAGCGGAGCTATAGCAGAGGCCAGGCGAACTCCAGAGCAGCAGCAAAGCGGCTATGGGAGGAAATTTGTATGGCTGTTATCGCTTCTACCAACAACTCGACATTGGCTAATGGTACTCTATCCCAGAGCTTTGGTCGTGAACAAACAATACCAGTGCATTTTTCTGACGCCGGCATCCAGGCTGGCAGGCCGGCCCCGAGAAGCTAGCGCGCCCTTACGATTGTATGGCCGTAAGGGCGGAGGAGTAAAACAAGCACTGAACTCCCTAGGGGTATGCAGGAGTGGAAATGCCATTTTACTCTTTTGTCAAGAGGAGTGAACAGGACCTTTCACTCTTTCTCGTTTGTAGAGAGAGTAGATTGAGGCCTGCAGGAGTAGCGAGGCTCTTTTACTCTTAATGCAGGAGTAGCAGTTCTTAGAGTGTAGCATGGTAAGGAGTTACACATCCAGACTCTGCAGGTGTAAAGGTACACGTGTCGCGATTGAACTGGCTTTCGCCAGTGTGCGTACTATTATTAGGAGTGACATTTCTCGAGTGTGAAGCTGTGAAAGGACACGTATCGCGATTAAATGGGCTTTCGCCATTGTGCGTACTATTATGTGGAGTGACGTTTCTCGAGTCCGCAGCTGTAAAAGGACAAGTGTCGCTAACGAAGGGTCCTTCGTCAGTGGACAGTGTATAGTAAGGAGTTACATATTCAGACTCTGCAGGAGTAAACGTACACGTGTCGCGATTGAACTGGCTTTCACCAGTGTGCGTATTATGTGGAGTGACATTTCTCGAGTCCGCAGCTGTAAAAGGACAAATGTCGCTAATGAAGGGTCCTTCGTCAGTGGACATAGTATAGTAAGGAGTGACATATCCAGACTCTGCAGGTGTAAACGTACACGTGTCGGGACTTAACTGGCTTTCGCCAGTGTGCGTATTATTATGCGGAGTGACATTTCTCGGGTCAGCAGCTGTGAAAGGACAAGTGTCGCTAATGAAGGGCGCTTCGCCAGTGGGCATAGCATGGTAAGGAGTTACACATCCAGACTCTGCAGGTGTAAAAGTACACGTGTCGCGATTGAACTGGCTTTCGCCAGTGTGCGTAGTATTATTAGGAGTGACATTTCTCGAGTGTGAAGCTGTGAAAGGACACGTATCGCGATTGAATGGGCTTTCGCCATTGTGCGTACTATTATGTGGATTGACGTTTCTCGAGTCCGCAGCTGTAAAACGACAAGTGTCGCTAATGAAGGGTCCTTCGTCAGTGGGCAGTGTATAGTAAGGAGTTACATATCCAGACTCTGCAGGTGTAAACGTACACGTGTCGCGATTGAACTGGCTTTCACCAGTGTGCGTATTATGTGGAGTGACATTTCTCGAGTCCGCAGCTGTAAAAGGACAAATGTCGCTAATGAAGGGTCCTTCGTCAGTGGACATAGTATAGTAAGGAGTGACATATCCAGACTCTGCAGTTGTAAACGTACACGTTTCGCGATTGCACTGGCTTTCGCCAGTGTGCGTATTATTATGCGGAGTGACATTTCTCGGGTCAGCAGCTGTGAAAGGCCACATGTCGTGATTGAAGGGGCATTCGCCATTGAGCGTATGCTTGTGCCGAGTTAATGTTCTGGAGTCTTCGGTTGTGAAAGCGAACATAGGGTACTCATGTGGTCGCACTCCTGTGTGGCACCGCACATCTCTCTTACCGTTGCACATCGCTAACACCGCTGGGTCCTCGGAGAATTCGAGTGGCTCTGCTGCTGTCTCAGGTTCCATGTGTTTCGTAACATCGGCAGAGTTCACTGAAACGTAGGCACTGGAAGGGCAGCTGATCACATCTCCTTTCAATCCAGGTGTCTGCTGCCCGAACGAATTCTGTTCCATGACCGAATACGGCGCTAGGGGTCTGTTCTTGTTGTGTTCACCGCCCTCCCACGATGGTCGTTCTTCTCCAATGAGCCCAGAACACAACCGCCGTCGTGGCAGTCAGGAAAGCACACCACTTCTGCGAAAAAAGTTAATAGAATGTGTGCCGTCAGGGAAATTGTTTTTTTTTTTTCGGCTTACTCACTCCGCAATATTTTCTTTCATTTGTTGAACCATGATAGACTGTTGTTTGCATCGAGGAACAATTTTCGATAATATTGATGCTAAAATAAAACACAGGACCCGGACATTTTAAGGAAACGCGCTACATCAACGACATCTCAAACTATAAGGAGGGAATTCAAACAATCTTTCGAAATAGTGCCCCTAGTGCATCTACCTTCGTATGTGAATTTACGGGGTTAGTTGTAGGGGGTTAAGGCAGCCGAAGCATGCCGGATTGTTGGTTGCATCGAAGAATAATTTTCCCAAAGATTGGTGCTAACACAGCGCACCGGAGGCGAGGATTTTCAGCAAACGCATGAGTCAACATCTCTATCAATTTAATTGAATTATTTGTCCAGTGTCGCCTCGCCACGACCGAGTACAAAACCTTCAAGAGCAGCTGGTAGAGTGCGCTGACCTCTACGGTACGTGGCAGCAGACAGCAAGGCAAAATCAAATACTCTGATACAAAATAAAGTGATGAAAACAAGTCAGGCACCCCTGCAATGTGAGGCATCAAACGAAAATGCAGGCAAAAATGGGCACATACGTACGCAAAAACAAACGGAAGTAGAAAAAAGGAGCTTCAATACAGTTACAGGAGTCTGATCGGTTTCAACGTGATGAGCGCATAATTTCAGCAATATTGTCATCAATTGTTTATTAGGTACTGTATTGCTTGGAATATATTTGTTTTGCTTGTCATATTTTTCTGTATTTATTAGCACCATTCCAGATTTCGAATTCACGATTTTTATATTTGTTCTTTTTTGTTCTTTTTATTTATTTATTTTATTTTCTTTATTTACAAATACTGCTGTCTCTGAAAAGAGACATAGCAGGAGTGGGTAAATACATTAGTAAAAACAAATAACATGAGTAGCATAGAGATAGATAATACAGAAGCATTAAAAACAGATCAACAGGTCAAATTGTCAGGCAACTGAACAACAAACTCTTCAATTGGCAATAAACCAATTGAGCCGTCCAATCTATTACAAATTTCAACAGTTAGAGGAAAAAAAGAAAATTTAAAACAATCTATATGTGGTTTGAAGGGAACAGTGTTTAATGGGCGGTTCCGTCGGGTTGCACGTGCGCTTGAGGACACAATTGTGAAGGGTGCCTGAATGCCAGATGACGTGTGAACTATCTTGTGCAGCATAGTGATGCGTTCACGTGTGCGCCTATGTTCTAAAGTTTGTAAAGATAAGCTGTGCATATGGGAAGAAGGTGAAAACTTGCGATCGTAGCGGCCGAAGATGAATCGTATTGCTTTCTTTTGAACTGACTCTAAGCGGTCAATGTCGAGCGCGTAATGAGAGGACTTTCAGTGCTTACTTTTGTTTTTGAAGTTGTTTTAGAGAGATTTGTGTATATTTTTTATTAATAACATTTTTTTATGTACACTGTATGCCTCTGAATCCGCCCCTTCCTTCTGTATTGTACGTTTGAACCCTGATGATGTGGTAAATAAATTAATGAGTAAATAAATAAACAGCGTTCAGTGTGTTCAAAGGTGCCTGGAAATGTGTTATTAATGTTTTGGGTACCATATGTAGTACCAATGTTTCAACATACCAGTGTCCAGAGTGTCTGTTGTGAAGAGAGAGAGAGAGTGAGAGGGAAATGCAGGGATGTTAACCAGAAAGGATTCCGGTTTGTCTGTTGTGAAATTGACTGTAATAAGAAGGTCTTTTGAGTGGTGGATGTGGTTGGTATTAATGCGAGAGCATTTATTGTCTCATGAGTGGTGCGCACAGCACCTGTCAGCTGAGCGTGTCATCAGAGCGTGTCCGCGCGAACCGTCAATTGTCTATCATAGGGGTAATTAATAGTATTGTTTAATTGAATAACTGTAAAAAGCCTGAATAAATAGTTAACTCATCAAGATGATTAATGAAATTGGTAAATAATTGATTGAAGTGATTCATTAGTTGAATTAGACAATTATTTCAAAAACTGATCAATGAAATAATAGAATCGACGGATTAGTCATTAGAGAATTAATTATTGGTTGCTTTGGTTTACTGGGCTACAACCTCGCAGAGCGACTAAGGCTATCAGGGACGACGCACTGAAGAAATACGGAAATTTAGACCATCTCGGTTTCCTTAAAGCTGCACTGACATCGCACAGTACAAGGGCGTCTAGAATTTCGCCTCCACTGATATTCAACCGCCGCGGTCGGGATCGAACCCGCGAAAGACTTATTACTGCATAATTGGTTCTTGGGCGTGCTTACTACACGCTCTAGAAACGGGACCCATGTTTTCCGACGGGCTAGAACCGATTCGCAGCACTAATGCCTTCGCATAACTGCACCTAACAAGTTTTAGAAGCACCTCTGGATTTTTTTCTAACTAGGCTAGGTCAGTAAGCGTCAAGCAGTCTTAAGTGTTAAAGGCGAGATATTTTGACTGTGTTTATTAATCTGCTAGAAAAATTTGGCTGTGTGGGCGAAAAATGTTGTTACATATTGCACGTAAAACTTTATTCTGAAGCAGATAAATCCCCTCATTATAGTGGGCGAGGACTGGTGGCGCTGCAAATGGGACGGAAGCTCCTTGAGTCCTACGATTTGCGGTGTTTGCCATTGAAACACAATGTATACTTTCTTACGTGCGTCAAAAGCGACGGCAATGCGACAATGGCCCGTTATGAACCGGTATGCATGGATATGGGTGCAGCCCAAAAATATCTCCAAACGCCTTCCTTGTCGGTTGGATTCGGGAAATGTGAAACAGCGACTGTCGTTCCTTGGTCGGACACAACCTTGTCCTTGCTGACAAGGAGGGACACGTTTAAGTAGGCGAAGCAGAACCATTATAGCTTCAGCCAAATTCCAAAAAGTATGTCCGCGTCTATCACTTGCTCCAGCCTCCTCAGGTGTTCGTCGGAACTCCTCTCGAAGATCATAGCATCGTGTAAACAAACAACAGAGCTCTGCCACCTGAGACATGTAGAACACTTGATCGTGATCCGCTGAAAAATTGCAGTTGCGGAGCCAAGCCCCAATTACAATCTCTTGGAATCATATGCGCCGTATGGCGGGATCTTGAGAACCACCGACGAGAAGTACTCCCAGCTGCAGTCAGATCCGGTTGTCGTGGATGTAAATCTTAGTCGTGTTGTTGAGGCTACTCTCATTAACGCAGTAACAAAGAGTGCAAGCTTTGTTCTTCATGAGAACAAAGCATGACACCAATGGGCGCTTAGACCCCTTGACGACGCCGTGAAATATCATAACATAATTTGTGCTTTTGGACACTTGCGTCCCTTGTGAGTGTGTGTGCACCGGACGACATCGGTCGCCGTGATGTATCTTTGTTTTTGTGGAGGGACGGCTGGCCCGTTATGCTCCAAAGTCTAAATAAACTTCTCTTAAGTGTTCGACCTAATATCTGATAGCATCCCGCTATCATGGTGTCACATTCTATGGACATTGAGAGACAGGTCGCCCGCTTATTGGTGAGTTATGATGAGGCATCCCGTACATAGCGGTCGGCTATCTCTCATTATCTCAAGAACCCAACAAGACGGACTTCCGTCGAAGATGTTTTCGTTCTAGAGTGCTTGAGCTACTGCAGTCGTTGAATAAAGATCTAGAATGGTGAATTCTTTGCTTTTCTCAGCTATGTCATCTAGCAACGCAATTATCGTGCTCGAGCTCAGGAGGGGATATTCATTGCAGAGTTTTAAGCCAGAACCACAGGTTAGCATTTTCGGAGACATACGACGCCTCTTGCAATGCCAATCCTCGGTCCAGGAGGAATTGTATGTTTAACTCTACGATGCATTCATTACAATTTTCAATAACCCCAGCAGCCACGGGGATTACGACGGTTGGCCAGGATGAGAAGATACCTGCTTCGATATAGGTGAAATTCTAGACGGCCGTGTACTGTGCGCAGTCAGTGCACGTTATAGAAACTCAGGTGGTCGATATTTTCGCTGTCCTCCACTCCGGCGTCCCTCATAGCCGCAGTTGCTTTGGGAAGGTAAACCTCAATAAAACACAAACCATCATCGAGCCCACTTCAGCAATGTTATTTGCAGTGTCGCCTGAGAACACAATTCTTAGTCCGTCGAAAATATATGCTTGGATTTGAGGTCGTTGATTTTTTTTATATTCACTTTAGGATGCCTGTGAACATAAGGTCCTGAAAACACAGCAGCCGGACTAATAAGGTCGCAGGGCCAGTAGCTACGTCCGTTCAACAGCACTTGAGGAAAATATTGTCCATAAAGGGCAACTGCATAAGTTTTAGAAATCGACGAGCTTTAGGGATCGAATGCAGTGTGAAACGCGCAGGTAAGGAATTCCATATACATAAGGCTAGCGTTTTAAATGGTGACGCAAATGCTGATTAATATCTCTATGATTCAAGCTTCTCCACTGGACACTGCGCCTAGTGTGAGGGCTCATGATTTTGTCATCAGAAGTATCCGTATATTTCAATCCATAAGTGCTTGCTTTGAAAGAAAAACCAACGCCACCAAAGGCAAATCCCACCGAGAGTTGTTTGCCAGCTTCAAACGAAGCACGGCAGGGTTTGGTTGACGGCAGCGGCAATCTGAAATCTTTTTTTCCGTGACGTGACACCGAACTTGCCCGAACTTCGCCAGCGCTTTGTGATCTGTTGATCACGTCACTATTTTAGACACAGGCGCAAAAGCACTTGTCATACTTTAGCTACAGCCTATATAGATTTGTGCCTTTGAATATCGGGCATTTCGAGAAATATAGTGCACATACGCTCTTTAAAGCGTATGTGGGCCGTTCCTGTTGTGGGGATTCGGGGCCCGTCGTGAACGAACATGACTTTAATCGAGATAGCTGCAAACAGTCAACTGACGGCCGTTTAGCCTCTCTTGACTGCCAGGTAGGTAACCTTGCGGCCGTGAAATTCCACTCTAGTGCCGATTATTACCATCAAAATACACGCTGGCCTCTGAGTAGGGTCAGTGCTGCGTCGCGCATCGAAACATGGCTCGGGCATGCCGTCGTAGTGTTTCTGGTTTGCACCATTTGAGACTTCCTTCACGTCACTTTCACGCTATATTTCATGTGCGGCGTTGTCGCAGTGGAATGAGGCGTCGTCATGCGTTTTTCTCGGTGAAAAGTCTTGAAAACTCAGCTCTCGGGAGCCGCAAATCACGCAAGCAAACTCGAACCCGATGACTGTCGCAAAACGTCCCAGGCGCAGTTCAGAGATAAGTGACTTTAATTGCAGAGCCCGCAGATCCACTGTAGACAAATGTGATCGATACAGTTTTTAAGACTGTCGTAAGCGATAGCAACTAGCTCATTTTACGGTTTTACCGCAGTGGCTCAGTGGTTATGCGCTCGGCTGCTGACCTGAAAGACGCAGGTTCGACCCCGACCGCAGCGGACGAATTTCGATGGGGATGAAATTCGGGAGGCTGGTGTATTGTGCAATTTTATTGCACGTTAAAGAACACCAGGGGCGGAAATCTCCGGAGCCCTTCACTACGGAGTTCCTATAGACTTAGTCGCCTTGGGACGTATACCGCATAAACCCATTCGAGATAAATATGGTCGCGCCTTGCGTCATAAAGTCATAAAGCCCTGTAACAAGGTTTTGAGGACACAAGCATTACAAAACTTCACGGTAATATAATCGATATACTAAAAATTCAGGGGGCACTTTGACTGTCTAAAGTTGGTAGAGGCGGAAGCGTTTTCCGCACCACCTTCACTGTTTCTGTGGCACTGGTGGCGTCACATATAATTGAGTACTAATTACTAAGTGATGACAAATCATAAATTATTTGTTAATTACTGATTAATGCCTGAATACTAATTAACTGCTAATTAATGACGCTTAAGCTCCGCCTTTAGGAGTGGAACGCGACAGCGCGTTGTAGCGCTGCCAGGGAGTGCACGGAACGCCACCACCCGTTCGGCACGATGCCTTGCCCTTTGAACGCAACGCTTTTTGAGGAAAGGAAATGGCACAGTAATTCTGTCATCTCGGTGGACACCTGAACCGCACCGTAGAGGAAGGGAGGAAGTGGGAGTGAAAGAAGATAGATGAAGAGGAGCCGTAATGAAGAAAATGAAAATTGTATTTGAGGAAAGGAAATTACGCAGTAACTGTCTCACATATCTCGGTGGACACCCGTCAAAATTCAGGGGGGAGGCACTTTTTTGACCTAAAGTGTGGTCACTGATGTGTGGTTAAGATGTTGAGCTTCGCCCCTAAGAGTGGAACGCGACAGCGTCTTGCAACGCTGCCAAGGAGTCCCATCGCCCATTCGGTTCTACGCCTCGCTCGTCGGTAAATTGGTTTTTGAGGAAAGGAAATGTATCTGTCTCTCATTTGTCGGGGGGACACCTAAACCTCGCCGGAAGGGAATGGAGGAGGATGAGAGTGAGTGAAGACACCGTATTCACTAGACGCGCCTTTGTTCATTCCAAACCATCGAGCTGGCATGGCGGAGTTGATAGCATGCTCGTCTGTCACGCCGAAGACCTGGGTTCGATTCCTGAGCTCGACCAATTTCTTAATCGGTTTTATTTATTTATATGACCTGACTAATAAAGCTAATTAGGCTAATTGGGTAATTAAGCAATTAACTGAGCTCAGTCCCACTTACTTAGAGCATCACTAATACGATCCCTTCAATTGGTTGCATGGTTACTAGCCAAAGTGCAATTGGCCCCGTTTGAAATTCGCGCACTGTGACGTCACGACCGTTTCCACCAATTGAAAAGCGTGACATTTTCTGTCGACAACTGCTGCTTACAACGATGAGACATTAAAGGCTTCCGCCTTAATAATGACGAAACTTCTTCCGTTCCCTTCGTGCTTTAGAATTCAACCAGCCACCGCTAAAAATATACGACGAGTTTGCATCGCTCGAAATGGCTCGCTGAGTGAGAGCTTATGCACTAATTCTTTTATTTGAAAGAATCCATATTTCCAGTCCTTTCCCCTTTTATTCCCGCACCGGAATTCTCGAGAGTAGTTGTGCGGAAAATGTGGTATTTGATGAAGACTGTCTGGATGCAGACAGAACGCGGGCTGCAGGTATAGAGCACGTAGAAAAGCGTGCGTCTTTCCGCGAAACCCGAACAATTAGCACCAACCGAGCGATGTGCAAGAGAACAGATGTACTCACGTAGCGTCTCCCCAGAGTTCCGTCTTCGGCGTTCTAGTCCTGCTTGGTCGTTCAAGGTAAAGTGAGCGCTGCACAGCGAGGTAGAGTAGCTTGAGTTGGTTGCCTGCAAAGTGCATAGCCAAGTTGTGAGAGCGAAAAAGTTCACTTTTTCACTGCTGCGCGACACCAAGGCCAAGGAACAAGAAGCAACACTGCGGGGCGCGAGTGAGGCCAGACCTCGTATTGCAGACGTAAACTGGGTAGGAACAGCTGTTACTTTCATAAAACAGAGCGAAAACAACGGGAATATGACCAGATAGACTGAAGAGACGCTGATTTCGACCAAACCATATATTTCATATCACTTGGAATTGATATTGGTGCTAGAAACATAGCTATAACGCAACCCGGCAAAAAGTACAGGAGGCGCACAGTGCGTAAAAGACTCACACTGGGTCTGCCCAGAGGTGGGTCTTCGGCGTTCAAGTCCTTCTCAAGTCAAGTGTACAACTGCGTCACAAAGCAGCCAGTGTAGCAGCTAGCCACTGTCGTGTCTGTTTAAACGTTCGTTGGTTATCTGTTGCACCCCGTACTTTTTATCTGAGCACCACGCCCCCGGTCTCTAAAGTTTTTATTGTGGCGCCATCAGGTGGCAACGACGGGGAACAAAGCTGCACAATGTGATTGCTTTTCTCGTTTTTTATTTATTACTGCCCGCCTACTTTTGGAAGCCAAGGCAGGAGCGGGTGTATGACGTGTACAAAAAATTCAGGGGGCACTTTGACTGTCTAAAGTGCGTAGAGGCGAAAGCGTTTTCCGCACCACTTTCAGTGCTTCTGTGGCACTGGTGGCGTCACATGTAATTGAGTACTAATTACTAAGTGATGACAAATCACAAATTAATGGTTCATTACTGATTAATGCCTGAATACTATTTAACTGCTAATTAAGCTTAAGCTTAAGCTTCGCCTTTAGGAGTGGAACGCGACAGCGTGTTGTAGCGCTGCCAGGGAGTCCACGGAACGCCACCACCCGTTCGGCGCGATGCCTTGCCGTTTCAACGCAGCGGTTTTTGAGGAAAGGAAATGGCGCAGTAAATCTCTGTCATCTCGGTGGACACCTGAACCGCACCGTAGAGGAACGGAGGAAGTGGGAGTGAAAGAAGAAAGACGAAGATGGCCCGTAATGAAGAAAATGAAAATTGTATTTGAGGAAAGAAAATTACGCAGTAACTGTCTCACATATCTCGGTGGACACCCGTCAAAATTCAGGGGGGGGGGGGGGGGTGCACTTTTTTGACCTAAAGTGTGGTCACTGATGTGTGGTTAAGATGTTAAGCTTCGCCTCTAAGAGTGGAACGCGAGAGCGTCTTGCAACGCTGCCAGGGAGTCCATAGAACGCCATCGCCCATTCGGTTGTACGCCTTGCTCGTCGGTAAATTGGTTTTTGAGGAAAGGAAATGTATTTCTCTCTCATATCTCGGTGGACACCTAAACCTCGCCGGAAGGGAAGGGAGGAGGATGGCAGTGACCGAAGACACCGTATTCACTAGACGTGCCTTTGTTCATTCCAAACCATCGAGCTGGCATGGCGGAGTGGATAGCATGCTCGTCTCGCACTCCGAAGACCGGGGTTCGATTCCCGAGCTCGACCAATTTCTTACTAGGTTTTATTTATTTATACGGCCTGACTAGAGAAGTTAATTAGGCTAATTGGGTAATTAAGCAATTAACTAAGCTCAGTCCCACTTACTTGGAGCATCACTATATGGTCCCTTTAATTGGTTGCATGGTTACTAGCCAAAGTACAATTGGCCCCGTTTGAAATTGGCGCACTGTGACGTCAAGACCGTTTCAACCAACTGAAAAGCGTGACATTCTCTGTCGACAACTGCTGCTTACAACGATGAGACATTAAAGGCTTTCGCCTTAATACATGGTCTATAACAGATAACAAACAACGAGAAAAGAAAGGAAACGGGCAGACAGTCAAATTTCTGCGGAAGAAACCAGCCCACAAACAAAAAGAAAAAAGCGCCGCAGTTACATGCAGGGCAGGAAGCATAAAAAGAACATGCGCTTCAATAACAATGCCAAGTAGATAAAACATACGGGCTTCATCTTACTGCAGATAAAAATGCTTCCGGTGATGATATGGTGGCCACATCGCGAGTAACTAATTCTGATAGGCTATCGTACTTGGAAAGAACATCTTGCACGCACTGGTTCTGCACTGATGGACGGCAATTGTTTCGTCATATTCTGTTAAACTGCATATAAGCCTGAATTTTTTTTGTATGATAATTGATGATGGTAAAGAACATTATCAAACCATATATTTTTCCACGAGATGCAAAGGTAGGCAAAGCCGAGCGGCTGAGAAAGTCATACCTATACCTGTCTTCAAGGCAAATAAATCGCAGTGCTTTCTTTTTTTTACCCATCCCCCTTAACACTTCTAGCGTCCCCTTTTCCTGTATGGATACCATTCCAAATCTACACGTCGTTATGGACAAGTACCGTAGAGGAAGCTAATACAATCTCATTAAACACTGCGAAACGGAGCGTCAGGGTGATTAAAAATTATGGGGCCGCATAACGGAACTTAATTAAGTGGGCAATGCCATAGAGGTGTGCTGTGGGTACATCGCGCACGGATAGAAGTTGATGAAGACGGCGACATCCAAAGCACAGTGGTACGTCCAGTGCAGATTTTCCCCTGAGATTGGCAGTTAAACACGTGGGATGAGCACCTGCGGCCAATTTTACTAGATTACTTTGGTTACGGCGATGGTTTAGTGGTCTAATGCAGGGGCCACTGAAGTCGTTATACAAGTGCCACCGCCAGTTCGAAACCCATTCCCAGCCATGAAGTGTTCATTTTAGCTGTTAATTACGTTCACGCCCCACCTGACACGCCCTCGCTAAGCTTGCCCTCTCCGATAGTGATGTCGATACTGCCGCAGCGTCCCAGCTCCTTCGGAGGTGACGGGTTTTGAAGTTTGGCTCTATCCTGTGATCGGTTCTTTGAAGCCACGGAACCCTAATGATGACACAACTCTCTCGACCAATTACTGACTTCTCTGACAATGAACGCCAGGATTTTACATTCATGTCAGCTTAAATAGTACCGCATAATTGAGAGAAGTACAAAGCTGAACCAAAGCATTTAGTACATGCAACGTGCGATATGTACTGCTCACAAAAACAAAGCCAACCGGAACACTTGACTTATGTGTTCGGCTGTTGATCCCATGGTGAAGGGATAAAATTGCATCTGCAGCTCCTGCATATAGTTCAAGCCAAAATGCAACGACGCCATTTTACTGTATGGTGTTACCGCACGGTAAACATCCGTATGCAGCCCGAGTTGTTCTGAAGCCTACACTACGCCGCCCCGGTGAACCATCTGTGAACTCGAAGCCCCTCGTTGTGCACGATAAAAAAGAGAGAGAAAGGAATTTGAATGAGGAAAAGGTGGAGAGCTCGGCCGGTGGTGGTGGTGGTGGTTGGTTCGTCTTAACCAGGACACTCTGGATATAGTTGTGCTATAAAAAAGCACAACTATATCCAGATTGTCCTGGTTAAGATGAACCAACAATTTTAAATTCAGACTGAAATGCAGTGAATCTTGTCAGCAATTATGCTAGTACGCGCTAGTATATTTTTCATTCCGCCTACTTTAATAATAAGCCGAATAAAACTATTTAACTTCCTAAAAGTACTCCAAACAATCAGTCGTTACTAGAAAATTTGCCCAGCACCATCAGAATGGCCCAGCAAGGTTCTTGCGACTAAGTGTCCTTGCGTAACCTTTTTTAGCGGACAACAAAGAAAGCCTGCGAAATTTAATAAATACTACGTAATAGCATGCTCCCTGGGCCCCAATGCGCCGCCATTACAGCGCTCTCAAACGCGACTTGATGAAGCGTCCCTGTCTTTTTGAGCTGCCTACAAAGCAGTTTCGCGTTGAACGTGGTTCCGAGATAAGCGCCAGCGGATGCAAGCAGTAGAGGAAAGGCTGCGCAAAGCCAGTATCCTTGGTGATAAATGCTCACTTATGCTGGCAGAATGCATGCGGAAGAACGGTGCCAATATTATGTGTTTGCAATAGAACGGCGTGAAAATAACGAGCAGCGATGCATAATAACGTGCAGGAAAGTAATCGTTAAATATTTGTTTCTCACGAAGGAAAAGAAAGCAAAAAGGAGGCATACCGATGACTTGGCGTTTGCTGTATTTTCTCGTCGGTAGGGTACTTTTAATTTCGTATTACGTGGCTTCGCACGAACGTCTGTAACAGGCAGGGGTTCCAAAGAGCCCTAAGCAGCGATATTCACCTATAGAGTGTGCACGAATCGTCTGCATTTTTTAGCAATCAACACAGGTACCTGTACAGGGACCAAGATTATGAAATGCCGACTGAAATGCAGTGAATATTGTCAGGAATTATGCAAAGTACGCGCTAGTATATTTATACTACTACAACACAGGTACCTGACCAACACCAGATTGCTCATGAGACTACCGGGTGTCCCGCTGCAGTGCTTCGCAATTTCATCCTTCAGGGCTTGTGGCCTAGTTGTCTGGATGCAGTAGACATTGCTCATCACATAACCCTACAGAAATCGAAAAAATTGGAGTGAGGTAACGTTCCTGGCCAGGCCACTGTTTCATTTCTCCCGAACGACTGGTTTTTGAAAGCTCCGTCAAGCCAAACTCATGCAAGGCTGGTGCTTTCAGCCGGGCAGGCTCGGTGCTGGACAAAGCAGCCTTCCACTGCCGCAGACTGTTTAGGATACAAGAGGCAGGGAGCGAGTGTGCTGGGCAAGAGAATAGGATATGAGCGTAGTCGGCTCACGGGCTGTCACATATGCGGGAGACCGGCGAGTACGCGCCGGGGTGGAGGAGGGAAAGCCGTGAGGGGGTGAGAAAAGTGGCGGCCTGAAGCTGGCGTCAGAAGCGTTACGTTTACTTTTCTCACGTACGTAAAAGCGAAGGCAGTGCGACAATGGCAGTGTACGAAACGATGTGCATGGACAGGGGTACAGCCCGAAATGATCTCCAAACGCCACGCTTGTCGGTTCGATTAAGGAAATATCAAATATCGGCTGCTATTCCTTGACCGGATCCCACTTTTTCTTGCTGATGACGGGGGACAAGTTCAGGTAGGCGATGCGGAACCTTTCTGGCTTCAGCTTAAATACATAAAACATGACCGCCTCTATCAATTGCTTCAGCCACCTTGGGCGTTCGTCGAAACTCCTCGCTAAGAATACAGCGTCGTCTAAAAGGATAGTCCGTCGAAAGAGAGATGTGCTTGTACCTAAGCTCATTGATTTTTTTACGTTCAGTCAGGAAGCCTATGCCCCCTGGTCGCCGGGCAAGAAACTACGTCCATTCACCATCACTCGAGCAAAACATGGTCATCAAATGGCAGCTGCATAAGTTTTAGATAGCGACGAACTTTAAGGGGTCGAATGTGTGAAACTTGTAGGTAAAGCATGCAAAATCCTCTTACGCCAGCATTTTTGGGCGGTCGTAATCGCCGATTAAGATGTCGATTGCATTAAAGTGTCTCCACAGTATACAGCGCCAAGTGGAAGGGCGCATGATGACGTCATCGAAGGTACCTTTGCTATCAGCAAGAAACGAAATGCGAAGAAGACAACTGAACCACGCACTGCAAAATGCGCAGCTCTTAGCCAGGGGAAGCTGTATACTAGCTCCTGCTATTTAAGTTTCGAAGGCATGAAGACTCTTCTCTAGAAGTGCTATTCAACCGAGTTAGTATTTTCAATACAGGAGCTAACACTTTGGTGTTTTTGTGCTGCCACATGAGTTTTCTTCGTGTTTCATTCGTTGCTGATAGTACAGTGGTGAGCAGCCTTGTATAGAGCGCTCGGGCGGTGCACTTCCTTGCAAACAAATCCAGATTTTGTGGCAGCCTCTAGGGTCCAGCTGCAACGCTTGCACGGAAGTAGCGCCAGATAGCCTCGTAAACAGAGCAGGCACGAAAACTTTGCCCTGTAATGAGGGGCTGCTCTCTAATTTTGGTTTTTGTTACCAAGTGCGCACTGCTCAAGCGCTCTAGACAAGGCTGCTCATCACTGTACATATGAAACACGTAAGCGCTTCCTTTGAAGGAAAAAGCCAACGCCACTGAAGGCAAACCCACTGAGGCTTATTTGGCAGCATCAAACGAAGCGCTGGAGGATTTCGTTGACGGCAGCGGTAATCTGAATTTTTCCCTTCCGTGACGTCGCACCGGCCTTGCCGGCACTTTTTTGTCGCATTGAGAAGAAGCCTAAAATTCTATCGCCGATCACGTCACTATTTTACTGCAAGCCCGAAAACACTTGGCACGCTTTACCTACAGCCTATATATACATTTGAATGTTTGAATATCGGGCACGTCTCGAAATGTGGTGCAGTTGCTCTTTAATGCGTATGAGTACCCTTCCTGCAGTGTGGATTCGGGGTCCGTCGTGAATGAACATGATTTCAATCATGATGGCTGCAAAGAGTCCGATGATGGCAGTGTCGCCTCTCTTGAATACCAGGTCGGTAAACTTGCGGCCATGAAATTCAACTTCAGTGTCGGTGGTTGCCTTCAAAATGCACGTTGGCCCCAGAGCAGGGTCAGCGCTCGGTCGCGTAACGAAATATGGCTCGGGCATGTCGTCACATTTTTTCTCGTTCGCATGTTTTGAGACTCATCGCGTCAATTTCGGGCTCAACTTCGTGTGCGGAGTCGTCGCAGTGGAATGCAGTGTCGTTACGCGTTTTCCTCAGTGAAGAATCTTGGAAACTCTGCCATCGCGACCCGCAAATTACGCAAGCCTGTATCTCGGTCCGCCGAAAATGCTGTAGCATCCGCTCTCGTTACGCATTTGACCAAGCGAATTCGAACCCAATGACTGCCGCAAAACGTCGCATGCGCAGTTCGGAGCTGAAGTGACTATTTGGAGAGTCCACAAGTCCACTCTGGACAAATGTGATCGCAACATTACAGTCATGAAATGTATGAGCGTGAACTCAGCAGCGCGTGCCCGGTAGCCTCGAACCCTAGTCGTGGCGATACGCGGAGGCCGTTTTCATAAACAAACTGGAAAGGAGGCGTGTCCTTCGGCGTGCCGGGAGCAGGCAAGGCGGCATAACCCTTTCCACCACATTGCTAAAAGCAGCCGTCGCGTATTGCCGCAAGTAGGGCTCGAGGCTATCTGCCACACGCTCCCCTTTTGACGCTCATCAGCTTCACCACTGGACTTAATAGTCTGGTGGAAGCGATAACAACTAGCAGATTTAACGTTCGTCAAAGAACGCAACCGACCGCTGCTCTCAGCCGCGGTAAATTTAAAGCTGGCAAGTTAACTTTCGAGGTGTGGTCTAAATGCTGTGGCTGTTATCTCGCACGTCTTTGAAGCGGTAGCGCGGTGCTGCGATAATTCGAGATAAAGCAGCCGCTGTGCCGCGTTGGTTGAGTGGCGCTCGGCTGCTGGCCCGAAAGACGCGGGTTCGCTCCCGGCCGCGTCGGTCGAATTTCAGTGGAGGTGAAATGTCAGTGGACATTAAAGATCCCCAGGAGGTGGAGATTTTAGAAACCCCATTACTACGACGTCCCAGTAGCCTGAGTCGTCTTGGGACGTTAAACACAAACCAAATCGAGATAAATATAGTCGAGCTTCGCATCATCAAGTTATAAAGCCCCGTACCAAGGTTATGAACTAACAAACATCAGAAAACTTCACGGTAATATAATCAATGCACTAATAAAGGCGAAGCTTCTTTCTTCTCTTCGCTTCACGCTCTACAATTTGGCAAGCCGCAGCTAAAAATACACGCCGACGTTTTATCGCTGGAAATGGTTTGCTCGGTGGCAGCTGATGCACAAATTGTTTAGGTGAGAGAGTGCATATTTCCGCAACTTTCCACTTCTGTTCCCGTACCGGACTTCTCGAGAATATTCTTTGCTGACAATATGATATTTGGTGAACACTGCCTGGTTGTGTATGCTACGCAGGATGCTAGTATGGGGTGGTAGGAAAGCGTGCGACTTTCAGCGATACCCGCACAAAAAACACCCACCCAGCGATGTGCAAGACAAAAAAAAATGTACTCACGTAGGCTCTCTCCGTAGTTGCGTCGTCGGCGTCCCTGTCCTACTTGGTCGTTCAAGTTAAAGTGGGCGCTCCAGAGCGAGGTAGAATAGCTTGAGTTCGCTGCTTGTGGAGCGTCTGGACAAGTTTCGAGAGAGGGAAAGTTAACTTTTTCACTGGTGCGCCATACCAAGGGCAAGGAATAAGAAGCAACATTGCGGGGCGCGTGTTAGGCCACACCTCGTTTTGCAGACTTAAACTGGGTAGGAACAGCCGGTACTCTTTAATAGAACAGAGCGAAAACAAAGGGCACACGAAGGGCAAACAAGCAGCGAAACTAAATTCGATAAAACAATTTATTTAATATCACCTGGAATAGACACTGCCGCTAAAAGCTCGGCTATAAAGCGACCTGGGTACATAAGACAGGAGGCGCGCAATGCGTAAAAGACTCACACTTGGTCGCCGTTCAAGTCCTACTTGATCCTTCAGTACAATGTGGACACTATACAGGTGCTACAACTGCGTCACTAAGCAGCCATTGTAGCAGCTAAACGTCGTCGCAAGTCTTAAAAAAGTTCCCTGGTTCTCTGTTGCGCCCCGTACTGTTTGTCTGAAAACCACGCCCTCGCTCTCTCCAGTTTTTTTTGTGGCGCCATCATGTGGCAACCGCGAGGAACAAAGCTGCGCAGCGTGCTTAACTTTTTTTTATTCAGTACTGCCCACTGCATTTTAGTAGCCAAGGCAAGAGCGGGTATAGGACGTGTACAAATGAAGTGTCTATGGAAGATAACAAACAACAATAAGAGAAAAGAAATGGGCATACAGTCAAATTTCTGAAGAAGAAACCAGCCTACACACAAAAATAAAATACGCCGCATTTGCATGCAGGGCAGGGAGCATCAAAAACATGCTCTCTGAGAATGAAACCAAGTAGATAAAACTTACTGGCTCGATCTGACCGCAGATAAAAATGCTTCGGGTGATGACGAGGTGGCTACATCGTGAGTAACCAGTTCTAACAGGCTATCGTGCTTGGAAAGAACGACATGTTGGACTGGTTCTGCACTGAGGAACTGGATGGCACTGAGGATGGCGAAGAACATTGTCAAGCGATAAATTTTTAAAAAACTTTGCCAGCGCTGCGACGAGGAACAAAGACAGAGAAGGAAGGACCGAGACAAGCGCTACTAACAACTGAAAGTTTATTTGAAAAAACAAATTATATACTCACAACTGACAACCTGAAGCGCCTGCGTTGCCCGCAAAAAGGACAGAAAAGAAAGTTACGAATCCAAATATGAAATTTCACACTCATGTATGGTTGCAGAAGGTGTGGTAACGCGCGTGTCGCTGTTCTTGTGAATGTCATAGGCTTCACACAACTCTCTAATCAACTGATCTTGATGTCTGATCTTAGCCCTGATAAGCAGTGGAAAGCATGCTTTTTTATTAGACACCTTGGACACACCGGGTTTGTTCAGATGACAATCTCTGTAATGAAGGGACAGGGAAGTTGGGAAGATGTACACTACTAGCTCAGACCACGATTTCGCTCCAGTACATTTTTAGGCGAGATTAAAAGGTGGGAAAACTGGAGCGGCTGAGAAGATTAGATACTGATACCTGTCTTCAGTAGGCATGGCAAATCGCAGCACTTTTTTCTTTAACCCTTCACCCCCCCCCCCCCCCCCGCCTAGACTTCTAATGTCTATTTCCGTATGAGGATACCATATAAAATCTGCACGGCGTTGTGGACAAGTAAATACTGTAGAGATAGCTAATATAATCGCATTAAACACTGCGAAATGGAGAGTCAAGGTGATAGAAATAAATTATGGGGCCGCTTGACGCAACTTAAGCGGGCGATGTGGTAGCGGTGTGTTCTGAGTACAATGAGCACGGATAGAAGTTGATGAAGACGGGGACATCCAAACCACAGAGGCACGTGCTGTGCAGATAGGCGCGTGAGACTGGCAGTTAAACACGCCGGATGTGCAGGTGCGGCGATGGTGTAGTGGACTAATGCAGGTGCCACTGAAGCTGTTCTGTAAGTGCTGCCGCATGTTTCAAACCCAATCCCAGCCATGAAGTGGTTATTTTATCTGTTTTATCACGCCTCCTCCCCTCCTAAAGTGCCGTCGCTAACTTGCCTTCACTCACAGACTCCCAGCTCCATCGGAGGTGTTGGATTATGAAATTTGGCTCTATCCGTTGATTTCATGTGACCTTATCGATGACACAACTCTCTCGGCCAATCACTGAACTTCGTGACATAGAACGCCAGGGTCTTGCATCCTTGATAGCTTAGTTAGTTATATGGGGTTTTATGGCGCATAAGCAACTATGGCTATCATGCGCCAAACCCAAGGTTAGATGATGTTATGTCAAGTGTATAGAGGTTACATTATAATAGATTTAAAACATTGGCTTTCTTTAGAAACTTACAAACAAGTGAAAACTCGACAAGTGTTTGCTCGCCTAAAAGCAATGCGAGATGAAATGGAATGTGTTCATTGTAAAATACGTAAAAAAATTTTTTTCGAAGTTCTTCGAGATGCGAAGAAGAAATTAAAATATGATTTACTGTGAGCTCTTCACCACACATTTCACACAGAGCTTTGCTTTTTTGTTAATAAGAAGTTATGGGAGATGTGTGTGTGACCTATGCGTAAACGACATAAAATTACTTCGATAAAACGATCTTTATGGCGGCATGGTTTCCATTCTTTTAAAATGGGTTTTATGGTACGTAGCTTGTTGTTTCCTTCATTTTCCCAAGAAACTTGCCACTTGGCTCTTAGTTTGTAATGTACTAACTTCATGTAATCCCTAGGAGGCAAATTCACATGTTTTATTTCCATGGTTCTGGTTTGTGCAGCACACTTGTCGGCTCTCTCATTGACCCTAATGCCAACGTGACTGGGAACCCAGCAGAATTTTATAACATGTTTATGTGTTGTGACCTTTACTATATTGTGTATGATGGTTCCTATCAGTGGCTCTGTGGCATTTTTGGAGTTTAATGCTGTAAGGACACTCAGTGAATCTGTATAAACGATGCTGTTTTTGATGTTTTCATTTGGTATTTTCTGTACCGCAACACAAATGGCATAACACTCAGCGGTGAAAACAGTAGCACATGAGGGCAGTCGTACTGCATTTTTATTTTTTCCTTGTATTACTGCGCTTCCTACGTGATCATGAGGTTTTGACCCATCAGTAGAAAATGCAGTGTACTTTCTGTATTTTTCTTGTAGTGCTAGATATTCTTGTATTATATGGTCGTGTGGCGTACAGGCTTTCTTGAGGTGTGTTAGTGTGACGTCACACACTGTGGGGAAAGTGTACCACGGTGGTAGCGCTTTGTGTCTTGGGGCAATATTTTCAATTTCATTTAGTATGTTCAGGGCTTGGCATTTTTCTTCGAAGCACAAGAGCAAGGGCTTAATCGCGTGAGGCTTGTTGAATAGTATTCGAGATGGGCATTTCGTGACAATTGGGTAACAGAGATGTTTGGGCTGACAAAGGATTTTGAGGATGTATGTACAAGTTAGTGCAGTTTTTCGATCTTCTAAGGAAGTTTCGTTAGTTTCCACATACAGACTTGCTATTGGGGAAGTTCTGTAAGCACCGGAAGACAACCTTAAAACAAGATTGTGGACAGGATCCAGTCGTTTTATGTAGGATGGTCTCGAAGAGCCATAAACTATGCACCCATAGTCTAACTTAGAGCGAACCAGAGAACAATATATATGTAACAGGCATGCCCTATCACACCCCCAGCGTTTTTTTGACAGTAGTTTCAGCACATTGAGGGCCTGGGAAGCTTTTTTTTAAGCATGAAATGTTTTTAGCTCCCGTTGTCGGCAGTGTGGTGACGTCACGCCGAGACCGAGAGCCATCATCAGGGCTCTGAAACGAGAACATCCTGGCACCGTACGAGACTTAACGAGATTTAACGAGACTCTCTAAGCCCTCCTACGGGTCCGGCATACAAGGGCCGGTTGCTCTCCAAACGAGTCACAAAAAATACTGCTGCCAGTGTCTTCTCAATGTTTATCAAGATATCAGTCGCGCTGTGCATTTTATAATGCATGGAATTACAATTTCCGATTTGTAATAACGCGTGCAAAAAGCACATATATGCCACAATACACTTCGTTGTCATACGTGATCTGTTACGGGCTTTGAGAGAAGGCCGCTTAGAGAAAGAGAACCAGCGTCTTTCGGGACAGCAGCCGAGCACCATAACCACTGAGCCACCGCGGCGGCCATTTGAGGAAAGGAAGTGCAGATACCTTGCTCCCTGGGTCAGTGGACGCCTGAATCGCGCTTATAGGTACGTGGGGTGATGAGAAAGAGATGTGGGCTGCAGGCATTGACAACTTTGTGCAAAAACGCGGCGCTGTAGACATAGGCCCTCGGCGTTCATTGTGTTCATTGGCGTTGGCGTTGACAACGTTTTACGCTCCGCGATAATTTTAAGGAAAGGAAGTGCGCATAACTGGCTTCCCGGGGTCAGTGGACAAGTATACATTCTTGTCAGGCCTGCGTCTCGTCGTGTCCACGTACGCTTCTGCATCGCCCTGCATTTCATGCTTACTCTTCTCTCGGTTACGGGAGGAGGAGGAGGAGGAGGGGGAAACTTTTATTTCTATTTACAGTGAGAGGTCGATGGGGCGAGCCGGAAGGGCCTGCCCCTTACAAACACTAGGAGGGATCCCTAGTCCGGGATCCCTGTAGTTTCCGCAGCGGCCCGGGCTCTAGCTACCAATGCCTGTTGGGTATGGAGTTCGGAGCTGCCGCGCAGAGCAGTTTCCCAGTCCTCTCGAGTGGGGTGGAGGTGCGGTGGGTAGGCAGGATTGGAAGGGCATGCCCACACCATGTGGTAGGTGTCCGAACACTCCTCCTCACAGTGTGGGCACGCGCCCGAGAAAGAAGAATTGAAGTGCTTAAGTATTGCCGGGCACAGTACTGTATTGGTATAGAGGCGGAGAAGCCAGCGCTACTCCACCCTGGTGAGGCCTTTACAGGGAGGGGGATAGAGACCATTAAAATTTTGATAAAGAGAGGTGATCTCTTTAAAGGTGATGGCCGGATTGAAATTGAATTCCGGATCAGGCTGCGGATGAGGCGACGTCCGGTGAGTAAGCGCGCGGGCGGCAGCGTCGGCTGCCTCGTTCCCCTCAAGACCCGCATGAGCCGGAGCCCACACGATGGTACGATGGGTCGGAAACCCTGTGTATTCGCATGCGTGGAGAATTTTGAAAGCACGGTCTGGAATATACCCTTGCTCAATATTGCGGCAGGCGCCCCTGGAGTCCGTAATAATGACTCGGGACTCTGGATCTGCTGCGGCCAGTGCAATGGCGATCTCTTCCGCAAATGTAATGTTTGGGGCACGGAAAGTAAGGCCCTGAACTGTAGTGTTTTGGTGGATGACGGCCGCCGTGTACCAACCCCCATGGTGTGGGCCGGCCGCATCCACATAGAAGACACCTGGCTTATGGCCATATTGTTGAGAAATAGCCTCCGCCCGCGCAAGACGGCGACCATCATGGGTGTGTGCAGTCATGTTCTTCGGAAGGGGTCGCACCTGGAGTGCAAAGCGCCAGATTTCAGGGATGCGGACCCGTTCTTCTGTATGTGTTGCGTAGGATATGTGTAAGCGGGTCAGAAGGCGGCTCCCCGCAGGTGTTTTGCTTAGGCGCAAGTATTGATTGTTATGATGAGCTTCTCGTAACGCCCCAAAGGTGCTTGTCATCCCCAGACCGAGAGAGGCAGAGATTTTTTTTTAAGCTGTTTATATGTGGCAAGAAAGTGAGCTTTTTATCGAAAGAGAGAGAGAGAGAAAACTTTATTACAACAGGAATTCGGGGCACGCCCCAGGGTCCCCGCACGACCCCACTCGACTCAAGTGTTTATGTTTCTGAGGTCCATAACACTGGCAGCCCGGCCGGTGGCGATGGCCTGCACGGCCGGGTCCTCCGAGCGCAGCAGGGTCTCCCAGTCCTCCCAGGTCTTGAGGTTCTCTAGGTCCCGCGAGGGAGGGTCCGCCGGGCAGAGGGAAATGATGTGGAGGGAAGAGGCGAAGGGTTCTGGGCATAGGGCGCATGCCGGAGTAGGGAAGGAGGGGTGATAGTGGGCAAGGGTAAGGGGCGAGGGGAGAGTGTGTGTCTGTAATCTGCTCCAGAGTGTTGCGTGTCTGTTATCTAGGGAGGGGTGGGGCGGAGGGTAGAGCTGGCGTGAGGCTCTCTACACCTGGGTCAGCTCACTGAATGAGTGCATGCGCTGCTTCGTGAATCCCGCATCCGAGGCCACCTGAGTCCGGTTTAAAGAACCTCGGGCTAAAAGGCTGGCGGCCTCGTTTCCGGGATTCCCGGAGTGCGCAGGTACCCATATCAGCTCCACTTGGCGGGGTGGGGGTGCATCGGGCGAGTCCAGTATGCCAAAAGCTGGGACATGGACGCGGCCTCGAGCAAAATTTAGAATCGCAGTTTTTGAATCACTGAAAATGTACCGGGCTTCGTGCGGGTGATAGAGAGTGCAATGGCGGCTTCCTCTGCAGCCTCTGGGGAGGTGTCTGGAGGGAGAGGTAATGTGATCAGGGCAGATAAAGAGGAGTCCACCACAGCTGCTGTCGCTTCATCACCCGTGCAGGCAGCGTCCACCCATACGGCGTCCGGCTGGGAACCGTACGCTCGATGGAGTGCCTTCGCATGGGCTCTGCGGCGCTGCTCACGGTGGGACGGGTGCATATTCCTCGGGAGTGGCCTGCTGAGGAGCTCCCGGTGAAGGGATCGTGGGATGGCGAGGAGGGTTTGGTCGTTGGCCGGTATTCTGATTCCGAGGGAGTCCAGGATATAGCGACCTGTGGAGGTTTTTGTGAGCCTGATGTATTGGGCCTGTCGGTGGGCCTCCACCAGTTCCCTGATCGTGTTGTGGAGGCCCAGGCCTAGTAATCTGTCTGTGGGTGTGTTGAGGGGAAGATGGAGTGCTACTTTGAATGCCTTGCGAATCAAAGCATCCAAGGCGTTTATGTCATGTTTGGATAGTTGTAAGTATGGTGTAGTGTACAGCACACGGCTGAGGACAAAGGCATGAATGAGGCGACATAGGTCACGCTCCTTCATGCCTCTATGATGTCCCGAAACCCTGCCGATGAGGTGCGATATCGCGCCTACAACCTGCTTGAGTTTTTTCAGAGTAGTGGTGTTTTTGCCATCGTTCTGGATATGCAGGCCCAATACACGGAGGGTGCCAGCCTCAGGTACCGGGTCACCATTCAGTTCAATGGCAATGGGGGACCGGGGACAGCGGTGGTTCTTAGGACGGATGAGGAGCGGTTCGGACTTCTCCTGGGTGCAAGACAGTCCGATGGTCCGTGCGTAATTTTGGGTGAGGGTGGCTGCTTCCTGTAAGGTGTTCTCTATGACGCCGTCACTGCCGTAGGTGGCCCACAGGGTGATATCGTCGGCATAAAGAGTGTGCTTCAGGTGGGGAATAGTTGCCAATTTTCGGGCGAGGGGGATGAGGGTAATGTTAAAGAGAAAGGGGGAAAGGACGGACCCTTGAGGGATGCCGATACTCTGAAGCGTGTAGGAGGGGGAAGACAGAGGGCCGAAGTGTATCTCAGCCCTGCGGTCAGTGAGGAATGCTTGAATGTAGGCGTACATGCGCACACCCACATTCAAGTGGGATAGAGCAGTCATGATCGCCTGATGTTCAATGTGATCAAAAGCTTCGGAAAGATCCAAAGCTAAGACTGCCTTGGTGTGACCTGGAAGAAGCGGGTCAAAAAGGTCGTGTGTTAGTTGCAGCATGGCGTCCTGTGCGGATAGATGGGGGCGGAATCCCACCATGCTATGCGGGTAAAGATTGTTGTCCGCCATGTGACTTGTGAGTCTCGCTAATACAACATGCTCGAGGAGCTTCCCGAGGCATGAGGTTAGCGAAATCGGGCGAATGTTTTGAATGGTAAGTGGTTTGTTGGGTTTGGGTATGAATATTACCTTCGCGTGGCGCCACGACTGCGGGAGGCTGCCCTCCCTCCAGCACTGGTTGAAGTATTTCGTAATCTGGGTGATCGATCGGTCATGCAGATAACGGAGCATGGAGTTTGAAAGTTACCCCTAGAAATTTGTGCTCTTCTTTGACAGGTAATGGGGTTTGGTTTAAATATAGTGTGAGGTCGGCCTGTAGGCCTCGTCTCAAAGAGAAGAGAAGCGCTAGTGTTTACTGAGGAGAAAATCTAAATCCGTTTCTATCTGCCCAGGTAGCCAGTTTGTTTATTGTTATTTGTATCTGTCGTTCACAGGTAGGTATGCTGGAACACGTGCATGTTATTTGGAGGTCGTCTACATAAACTGAGTACATTACGCATTTTGGGGTTACTTTTCCTATGGAGTTCATTTTGATAGTGAATAAGGTCGTGCAAACTTGCCTTCTCTCGCAGCGTCCCAGCTCTATCGGAGGTGGGGATTTTGAAATTTGGCTCTATATTTGATTGCTTCTTTGATTTCACATGATCTTGACGACGACGCAACTCTCTCGACCGATCACTGAACTTCGTGACATAGAAGGCCAAGGTCTTGCATCCATGATAGCTTAATCAGTATCGCATAATTGACACAAGCAATACTAAGTTCAACCAAAGCATTTGGTACAAGCAACGAGGGATATGTAGTGCTCACAATAACAGAAAGCCCGCATGGATCCTTTGCTTTGGTGCTCGACTGTTGATCCCATGGTCAAGGGATAAAATTGCGGCGGCAGCACCTTTATTTAGTTCTCAAACCAAATTGCAACGACGCCTATTTTCTGTGTGGTGTTACTGCACGGTAAACATCCGTATGCAGTCAGAGTTATCCTGAAACTATACTACTACGTCCCTGTCAACCATGTGTGAACTCGAAGCCCTACGTACCATACGATAAAGAGGCACAAATGCTTAAGATGTACCCAAATTCTGAAAAAAAAAACAAATTTTTCCATACTGAAATTTATTGAAACTTGACAGGAGTTGTGTAAAATACCTGCTGGTATATTTTGTTCCGCCTACTTTAAAAATTACTCGACAATAATTATTCAAGTTTTTAAATATAAACTATCAGGAGTTACCAGAAAAATTTTCCAGAACCGTCAGAATGGCCCAGCCAGGTTCTTGCAGAAGAGGGCAAATACGGGCTGATTGGTACATGTTGTACGAATTGGAAAATACAGCGCTGGTGTTTTGTCGTACTCTTGTGTCTCGTCTTTGATTGCTCTGTTTTTCGAATTCGTAAAACAGGTTCTTGCGACTAAGTGTCCATAGCCTTTTTTTCTCGACAAGAAACAAAGCCCAGAAAATTTATTAAATACCATGTAACAGCAAGCTCCCCTTGGATCAGTGCGCTGCCATTACAGCGCTCTCATGCACTACTTGGTGAGGCGTCCCTGCTTTGAGCTTTTTGAGCTGCCTACGAAGCAGCTTCGCGACGCGCCTGGTTCCGAGATATGCGAAAGCGGATGCACACAGTGGAGGAAAGGCTGCGCGAAGCCAGTATCCTTGGTGATAAATGCTCACTCATGCTGGCAGAATGCATGCGGAAGAACGGTGCTAATATCACGTATTTGCAATAGAACAGTGTGACGGTGACCAGTAGTGATGGCTATTAACCTCGAGGAAAATAATGGTTAAATGCGGTGTTTCTCACAAAGGAAAAGAATGTTAAAAGAGGACATAGCGATGACTTGGCGTTTGCGGTAGTTTGTCGTCCGTAGGGTACATTTAATTTCACAGTACGTGGCTTTGCACAAACGTCTCTAACAGACGAGTTCCAAAGAGCCCTAAGCAGCGATATTCGCCTAAAGGGTATGCACGAATCACCCGTAATATGTACCAATTAACACAGACACCTCTCAGTGCTTGTTGCGTAGTTGTTAGGATGCTGTAGACATGGTCGTTCACATAACACTGCAGAAGTCGAAGAGATTCACTTGAGGTAACGTGGCTGTCCAGCCCACTATCTCATTCGGCCCGATCGACTGGGTTTTGAAAGCTCCGTCATACCAAGTCCATGCAAGGCTGGTGCTTTGAGCTGGGCAAGCCCGGCGTGCCTAAACTAAGCGTTAACTAGAACTGCAAGACAGACGTTCCAGCGAAAATCTTCGGCTGAGCTTCGCAAGATGATGAAATACCGCTGCGCAATGAGCATGCGGTCAAGAAATGCGGATCCAGTTTTTTAGTCACAGCTCCCGCAAAAAAACACTGAATGGCTACTGGAACCGTGTTGTGTTGTGTTGGGCTTAATGGCACATAGGCAACTAAGGCCATCATGCGCCAAGAACAAGGTATAGGAAATAATTTCAGCGTGATTTAATAAAATTGTGAAAAGTGATCAATGGTGTAAAGGGCCTAAAAGTTTACCTACCTACTAATAACAGAGAAAAAGAGATTTAGGAATGGCTCAAGGTAAAAACATTAAAAGGTCAGGTAGCCTCAGCGTCCATCCTTGGCTGGGCAAGGATGTCGAGGATCCCAACCAATCAGATAAAAACCTCAGCCTTTTTTCTCAAGAATGAGAAAGTGGCTGAGGGACATCACGTGAATCACTGCATCATAATTTACAGCTGGCTGAGACAACCTGCTTCTGTTAAAAATCTAAAAACACAGGACATGTCAACGATGGAATTTTCACTTATGAGTAACGCGGGATGAAAGGGAATGGATTGGTTATAAAACAGCGAAAAGTACTTTTTCCGTAGCTTCTCGAGTCTAGAGCATTGAAATAAAATATGCTTTACCGTCAGCTCATCTCCACACGTACAAACTGGTTTCTCTTGTTTAGTCAGCAAAAAGTTCTGTGTGAGGTGTGTATGGCCTATACGGAGACGACATATAACGACTTCTTTAAAACGTTCCTGGTGCACACATGACTTCCATTCTCCTAAGACTGGTTTTACTGAGTGTAGTTTATTATTTATTTCGTTGTTCCAGACGGACTGCCATTTTTGTCGTGCTTTAATGTGTACTAAGTTTACGCAATCTTTATACGGCATATTTACATTTTTAATTTGCTTGCCATGAGCTTGGGCAGCGCAGAAATCTGCTCTTTCGTTGCCTTTTATGCCAACATGACTTGGTACCCAGCATAGCCCTATGTTTTGTCCTTGAGCGATGGCTGTTGTTATATTGTGTACGATGTCGCCAACCAGCGGGGTGGTTGCATTTTTATAGTTAAGGGCTGTAAGGACACTTAGCGAGTCAGTGTAAATAATACTGTTTGCAAGGTTGTTGTTTACTATTTTATCTAAGGCTAAACAAATCGCGTAACATTCGGCAGTGAAGATGGATGCACAGTGTGGAAGTCTTACTATTTCATTCCAATTTTCTTGTACCACCGCGCTTCCAGTGTAGGTGTCTGTTTTTGAACCATCTGTGTAAAAAGCTGTAAAAGTACTGTACTTTTCTTCGAGTGTAAGAAATTCTTGTATTATATGTTGTTGTAGGATTTTTGTTTTACGGAACTGTGTAAGGCTGAAATCGCAGACTGCAGGGAAATTATACCAAGGTGGCAGTGGATGTCGTCTTTGAGCAATGCTTGGTAAAGTGTCTAGTATGCCCAGGTTCTGGCACATCTCTTCAAATCTTAAGAGTAATAGCCGGGTAGCTGGTGGTTTGTTATTAAAAAGTATTCTAGATGGACACTTTGTGGCGATTGGGTAACATATATGCTTCTGCAATGAACGGATTAGTAGAATGTAGGTACATGTGAGCATGGTTCTCCTGTCTGCAAGTGATTGTTCGTTAGTCTCTACATACAGACTGGTTATGGATGACGTTCTGTATGCACCGGTGGAAAGACGTAAACCTAGATTATGCACTGGATCCAGTTGTTTAAGGTAAGATGGTCTCGCTGATCCATAAATTATACATCCATAGTCCAAGGTAGAGCGCACTACTGAGCGGTAAATTTGTAGAAGACACGTTCTATCGGAACCCCAATGTTTTCGTGACAGTACTTTTAGTATATTCAGAGAGCGAGAAGCTTTCTTTTTAAGGGTGTTTATGTGTGGCACGAACGTGAGTTTTTTGTCAAAAGTTATTCCTAAAAATTTGTGCTCGTCTTTTACTGGCAATGTGACCTCATTCATTAAAAGGGTGGGATCAGTGTGCAGTCCTCTTCTAAGCGAGAACAGTACAGCTACTGACTTTTGTGAGGAAAACTTGAAACCATTTTTGCCTGCCC
Source organism: Amblyomma mixtum (assembly GCF_055824585.1). Lineage (NCBI taxonomy): Eukaryota > Metazoa > Arthropoda > Arachnida > Ixodida > Ixodidae > Amblyomma > Amblyomma mixtum. Next base: position 136,042,782 of record NC_143018.1, on the reverse strand, counting down.
ATGTTGTTAGTCTGTTTACTGCCAGCTGTATTTGCCTCTCACACGATGTAACGCTAGAGGATGTGCAAGCAATCTGGAGATTAGCTACATAGAGTGAATACATGATGGACTTTTGAATTATTTTTGCTAGGGAGTTCACTTTTACTATGAAGAGTGTAGTGCTTAAAATGCATCCTTGAGGTACACCGTTTTCTTGACTGAAGTTCTTAGAATAGGTGGCTCCAAGACGTACTTGAAATGAGCGATTGGACAAAAAGTCACTTAAGCATTTCAGCATCCTACCCCGGATACCGAGGTCTCCAAGGTCCCGCAGAATGTGAAACCTCCATGTGGTGTCATAGGCTTTCTCCAAGTCAAAAAAGACCGCTAGGCAGTGTTGTCTGTGGATAAATGCTTCTCGGACTGTGTTCTCAAGGCAGACTAGATGGTCTGTTGTAGAGCACGCTTTTTTGAACCCACACTGATGAATGTCAAGACGTTCACGGGATTCTAATACAAACATTAACCTTATGTTCAGAACGCTTTCAAAGGATTTTGAAAGTACGCTTATCAGGGCTATGGGTCTGTAATTGCTTGGGGAGGTAGGCTTCTTTCCTGGCTTCAACAGTGGTATATTAATTGCTTTTTTACAGTCCTCCGGTATTTCGCCTGCTATCCATATTTTATTAAAAAATTTCAGAAGTGAGTCTACAGCGGAATCGGACAGATGGGCGAGCATTTCGTAATGGATATGATCTGGTCCTGGTGCTGTCTGTTTACCGGAAGAAAGAACGCTTTTAATTTCTTGGAGTGTGATTGGACTATTATATGCTTCGTGAGCATTCCCTGTTGTCGGCAGTCTCTGTCTGTCGGCCGTGTTTTTATATTTTAAAAATGATTTTGTGTAGTGAGAGGAACTAGATACATAGGAAAAGTGTTCACCTAATATATCAGCTTGTTCTTTTATATTTGTCTGCACACCAGGAGCCGTCAGAAGACGAACCGTGAATGGGAAGTAACGACCATCTAGTTTGTGTACCTGCTCCCACATTTTTTTTTACTTGATTTGGCTGTTTATTGATGAAACGAAGCTCTGCCATGATGCTTTTTCGGCATTTCGACGTACGTACCGAGCCCTAGCTCTAGCTTTTTTAAAGTTAATAAAGTTCTCCTGCGTAGGGTATCTCCGAAATATAGCCCAAGCTTTGTTTTGCAGTTTTTTTGCTTCTTTGCAATCTCGAGTCCACCATACTTTATGATTCTGTCGTACTACTCCTGAAGATTGCGGAATAGCCAAGTGTGCGGCAGCCATGATACAAGTTGTGAACTGTTCATTTATTTCGTTGACATTAAGATTTTCTAAAACAATTTTTTCTAAAGTGGCTTCTGTTCTAAAAAGTTGCCAGTCGGCTAAATGAAGCTTCCAACGCCGTGGTTTTGTCGGGGTGACTGATGGTGGAGATGACAGACTGATTTCAACAGGCAGATGATCACTTCCATAGGGGTTGTCTAAGAGATCCCATTTAAAATCGCTAAAAACAGATGGAGAACTAAAAGACAAATCTAAAACACTCATTTTTCCAGAGCTAGAAGAGCAATAAGTAGGTTTACCGGTGTTCAATAAACAAATATTATTAAATAGTATAAAATCTTCAATGACATGACCCCTGCTGTCTGTTTTCTCACTGCCCCAAAAACAAGAGTGTGGATTAAAACCTCCAACAACCACGTATGGCTCCCGTAACTGCTCTAGAAGGTCCTCTAATTCATGGAGTGTTATTTCGAGGTGTGGTTGAAGATATATGCAACATAATGTAATGGTTTTGTGAGCAACCACAGTGGCTGCTACGGCTTCGAACCTAGTTTTTAGTGTGAGCTCTCGAGCTGCAACTCCGGGTTGCACAATGATGCCTACGCCTCCTGAAAGTCTGCTCGCGCCCTCTCGGTCTCGACGGAAGACAGTATATCTCTATAGAAAATTCATGTGACGAGGACCTAAATTTGTCTCTTGTAGACATAAGGCGACAGGAGCGTGTGATCCTAGTATGTCTTTTATGTCCCTGTAGTTGTTAAGAAGTCCTCTACAGTTCCATTGTATTATGAAAGTCATCTTAGTTTTTTGTTTGTACTGATTGAAAAACTAGATCAAGTTGTTTATGGCCCCGTGACTCGGGGCCTGTCTCTTTTTGACCGATCCAGGGAGCTCCGCCGACCATCCGACGTGGACGGCTAGGGGCTGCCCGGGGTCGTGTCCATCGCCTCTGCGGAGGCACTGGACGACCGTGCAGGAGGCACATTGATTTTCGAATTTGACCTCGACCTGTGGGAAGAGGTCTTTGGGCCCGCCGACCCGGGGGTCTGCGTCCCCTCCTTTGGGGTAGGCGGAGTAGCGTGAGCGAGTCCACCAGACGGCGCGGATGGCCCCGCCACAGGCTCACTACGTGTGGCCTGGACAGGTGCCGAAGCCTGGTGTGGTGCGCCGCGCCCACGCACCACATCGGCGAAGTTTGTTTTTGCAGTGAAGGAGAATTTGTTTGTTTGAGAGTATTGCCTTCGTGCTTCTTTGAAAGAAATGTTTTGCGTAGTCTTGAGAGTAATTATTTCCTTTTCTTTTTTCCAGGACGGACAAGCCCTGGATTATGCAGCATGGTCTTCTTCACAGTTTGCACACCGTGGGTTAGCAACACATTCTTCGGATTGGTGGTCCTTCGAAGAGCATTTTGCGCAAGTTTTGCGGCCGCGACAACTCTGAGCCGTGGCCAAATCTCTGGCAGTTGAAACATCTGCGTGGGTTGGGAATATACGGTCTTACATTTATTTTCAGGTAGCCCACTTCAATGGATTCGGGTAATGTGCTCATGTTGAATGTCAAGATCAGGTGTTTGGTGTCCACTTCTTTGCCATCCTTCCGGATCTTGATCCGGTGGACATCTATCACTTCTTGCGCAGTAAGTCCCTCGAGCATTTCCTTTTCAGAAAGGTGGACAAAATCTATTTCAGAGATGACGCCTCGTACAGTATTCAGAGACCGATGTGCGGTCACAGAGACAGGGATGTCCCCAATGGATACAATTGTTGCAACTTTTGAGTGTTGTATGCTGTCGCGCAGTTCAAGAAGTAAGTCGCCACTGGCCATTTTTGACACCTTGTAGCCAAGGCCTAAGACATCCGTCAAGCGTTTTGAGACCTGGAATGGGGATATTATCCTTGCTTGTGTTTCTCCTGCTTTGCTACGAATGACATGAAATTTTGGAAAGGATACTTTTCTTTTTGAAAAAAGTCATCTGCTTCGGTCCGCCCTCTCTTGAGAGAGCGATCAGGTTTTTGAAAGGGGGGGGTGGAGCCATAAAAAATTGAGGTTTTTCGGTCATGGTGCCAGCCACCCACCATGGAGTCCACCAAGGGGACGCAACAGGAACTTGAAAGAAAGTCCTGCCCACGCCAGCTGTACACCTTAACTATAACCTAATATGACTCAACTCAGGGTAGTTGGTCACACACGGTTAACCCTCGCCGCCAGGAAAAAAGGAAAAAACCAAGAAGGGAGGAGGATACAGGAAAGTTGTAAGAAAGGAGATAGGACAGTGAAAGATAGAAAGGAGAACAGGAAAAGGCGACTGCCGATTTCCCCCGGTTGGGTCAGGCCGGAGGTGCCGTCTACAGGAAGCTGGGGCCAAAGCGGTGTGTTGCCTCCGCCCAGGGGCCTTAAGGGTCCAAACGCTCGGCATCGGCTCAATTACCAGGACCCCCTTCTCCCCGGACACGGCGATGCCACGCACGGCTAAGCGCGGATGCTCGGGTCCGCGGTGACGCATTGTTCACCATCATCCCCCTGCGGGGATGTCCCTGCGGATGCTCGGGTTAACCCCGTGGTGTCGCCACTCACCAACGTGTGCATGCTGCAGACGCCTCCCTGCGGGGAGCTACTGGAACCGGACATTTGATTGTTCCAAACAGTGTCTGTTCATATCGCTCCTGTAATGAAAGTTGTGAAAGAAAAATTCACGGGCATTTCTGAAGAAGCTAGCATCATCAGTTCAAAGCACCTCGTCAATAATCTCTAGTATTTAGTCACCCTTCACCAAGATCTCGTTCACGAAGTCGAGCCGACGTAGTAGATTTATGCATTCTAACTTTTGGAACAGATGGAGACGATACGAGTGCCTTTCTGCCTTCCAAAGAATTCGCGACACTTAAGATTTGAAACTGATAACCTCAGAAGTCACATCTACTATGCTGGCATGAGGGTTTGCTGAAACGAAAGCCAAATATTTGTTTGGGCTTCTAGAAAAATGGTCCCCTTTAGTTTCTGTGTCTTCGTAATGCTCGAGTCTTTTTAAGCGTCAAATTATTAAGGCGTTAGGAAGCCTTTAATGCCTCACCGTTGTAAGCAGGAGTTATCGACAGAAATGTCACGCTTTTCAATTGGTGGAAACGGTAGTGACGTCACAGTGCGCGAATTTCAAACTTGGCCTATTGTACTTTGGCTAGTAGTTATGCAACCAATTAAAATGATCGTATAGTGATGCCCCAAGTGAGACTGAGTTTAGGTAATTGCTTATTTACCCAATTAGCCTAATTAACCCTTGTGGTCAGGCCAGATAAATAAATAAAACCGAGAAGGAAATTGGTCGAGCTCGGAAATCGGATCGAGCATGCTAACCACTCCGCCATGTCAGCTCATTGGTTTGGCATGAACAAAGGCGCGTCTAGTTAATACGGTATCTTCGTTCACTCCCATCTTCATCCCTTCCCGTTACGGCGAGATTCAATTTCCACCCAGGTATGCAAGACAGATACATTTCTTTTCCTCAAAAACCAATTCACCGACTAGCAAGGCGTAGAACCGAGCGGGCGATGGTGTTCTATGGACTCTCTGGCAGCGTTGCGAGACGCTGTCGCGTTTCACTCTTAGTGGCGCCCCGCCGTGGTGCCTCAGTGGTTATGGCGATCGGCGGCTGACCCGAAAGACACGGGTTCAATCCCGGCCGCGGCGGCCGAATTTCGATGAAGGCAAAATTCTAGAGGCCCATGTGCTGTTAGATGTCAGTGCATATTAAAGAACCCCAGGTGGGCGAAATTTCAAGAGCCCTTCACTACGGCGTCCCTCATAGCATGAGTTACTTCGGGACGTTAAACCCTAATAAACCAAACCAAAACAAACTCTTAGAGGCGAAGCCTAACATCTTAACAATACATGAGTGATACAAGCAGCAACACCGCGCGTAAGGCTTTCGCCTCAGCGCACTTTAGGTCAACAAAGTGCCCCCCTGAATTTTTTCTCATTATTGTGCTCCCAGTACGTTTTCCTCCGCAACGTCACATTCAGTATATCTTGGCAGCCTTCCTCTTGTCGTCTCGTGTCGCTCCAAAGGCTAGCACCATCTGTGACTTCCGCTCACTTGAGTAGGTCGTCCTTGATGTATTGCAATCGAGAACTTTTTCACAGGGATTGGGCTAGTCCAATCCCTGAATTGTCCGGGATACTACCCTTCCTGGTTTGTCATGTCATTCCCTGCATTATAACACTCAGGTTCATGAGAACGGGCCCACGACATTAGCAGTAAGGGCGTCCTTTGATGGGGAAAAGTTGCTCTTTTGAAGCGAAAAGCTTCACTACGCTAGTGAACACCGCGCTTCGCGTGAGCCGGCGTATGTGGGAGCACGAGTGTCGTCACGCACGGCGCAGGCCAGTGCGCATGTGCGCCGCCGCTTCTCCACCTAGCCATCGTTTGACCTTTCGCCGCAGCCGAACGCTGTGCGCGTTTCAAAGGAGGGGTATACAAGGCCGGCTTGCCCATAGAACAGGCGTACGCTGCCTCGCGCTATGCGTCATCGTATGACGTTCGCCGCAAGCGCATGTTTATCGCGGATCACCGCAGCTTTTCGCTTCGAGATATCCAGGCTTAATCTTAGCTAAGCCCCAGCCATTTTTTATTGCGAAAGCAATACTGCTCACAGTTTGAGCTCTTCAGCGTAGCGCGGTGGTGGACACGTTTGACCTTTAGCGCGACCTTAGACGTGGCGTCATACTAGCTGCGAAAAACCAGGGCCCCAGCTCGGCTGGTCAGTGTAGAGCGGCGGTAGACACGGCGGGCGGTGAGCCTCTCGCTTCTCCCAGAAGAGGCGCTGCGGTAGGAGTGACGTAACACCATCTGTGTAAGAAAAGTGTCCCGGCGCGGTTCGTCAGCGGAGAGCGGCGGTAGGCACTGTTGGGACTGGGAGTCCGAGCCAGGAAACGATCGAGGCGACGGTGAGTCAAATGAACTTTATGTACAGTATGTACAAGGGCTTTTACATGATACAAGGGCCAAGAACACCACGGGCTAGCACAAAGAAGAAAAGCGGCCCCGGTGGTGAGCGTAGCTCCGGCGTGATGGCTCTTCTGCTGCCCGTCTGCTGGTCGGGTTTAGCGCGGCTCCGCTTTTAAAGCCGTTGGTAACGGTTACGGCAGCCAGCCGTTCAAATCCAATCAGGTCACGGCACTGGCCACCGTTCAAATTAGACCAATGGTCGAGAGGCGGCGGCCGATGACGCGTCGGAGGAGCCCGCACCGACGGAGAGGAGGGGAAGAGGAAGGGTCTGTGTCGGCGCCGGCCTGACGGGATGAGTCACGCTGCACGTCGCGACATGTCCGAGAGAGTCTGGGCCTGCTTTGAGCGACGGCGGGCGCGCAGCGCTTGTTTCCAGAGAGGCCAGCCAGCGAAATGTGGGCTCCGGCACTACAGCACGGCGGGCGGTGAGCCTCTCGCTTCTCCCACTAGAGGCGCTGCGGTAGGAGTGACGTCACACCATCTCTGGAAGAAAAGGGCCCCGGCTCGGCTCGTCAGCGTAGAGCGGCGGTAGACACGGCGGGCGGTGAGCCTCTCGCTTCTCCCACTAGAGGGGCTGCGGTAGGAGTGACGTCACACTATCTGTGGAAGAGAAGGGCCCCAACTCGTGCGGTCGGCGGCATAGAGTTAATATAACCAACTCTAGAGGGAAAGCTGGCCATTGAGCCCATGCATACCAGTGGGCAACGCATGAACGCCGCCATGATCCAGCGGTTTGTGTATGTTGCCAGCTGTTTAGACACTCTCTAAATCTGGACAAAGAACGGAGTTGGAACCTGGCAACGTAGACCGTGGGAAGATGGCGGTATGCAGAGTAGCTATCGACTACTCTAAACTTCTGTAAACAACGGGAAAATCGCCGCGTTTAGACCATTTCCAATTGTATGCAGTGTCGCATACCGACTGCAGTTTCATGTAGGTGGCTGGTGTGTACTGAATTGTTATTTGAAGGCAAGTACCGCGATTGTGACGCGCTTGGAGTGTATTTAGTCCGTAGAGCGCTCGGAATTTTTCATGTCCTCTGTTGCCGAGTGCAAATACACGTCGGAAATTTGCTTTGGCCCCAAAAGGACGAACACAATTCGCAAAGGAAACGTATGCCCAAGGTAAATGGAGCAACTGCTCTGCCTGGTTTCTTTTGAATGTTCAGCGTTTTGTTATATTAAATGTCGAAGGTTTGTTAAACTACCGCGGGCCTCTGGCATTTTTTTTTTATCCTTCGCCGAGCAAGACTGCGCCGTGTCTTTATTCGCGCGGGACGAGCTCATAATGGTTTTTTTTCTTATGCAGCAACGCCCAGAGCTTCATCACGAACGACTGAAACAAGGTGGAGGCAGAAATATATGAAACAGCATGTACCGTTCGAGAAACTTTCGTTCGATGTGTAGCATTGTGCACACTAAATTGTGGGTGCTTGTTTGGTTGTTGTGGTGCTTTTGTGTTTTGTGCTTTTGCTTCTAATGTATGACACTACTTTTTTTGCTGAGATTTTTTTTTATTCCTCTGTTTGGTTTAAAAACCTATTTATGAGAAGCCAGCTGCCGCTAGTGCTTTTACGCACGGGATACAAGAGTCCTGCGATTACATGTATGCTGTCTTGTTTTCATGCCGATTTCCTGTCACTGGCTCTGTTCGGAGCGATAATGAGCTGTGTCACATGCTTGAGCTGAGGATCATTAGTGTGCCTCTTTTCCGTGTAATAAACAGTTGGTAGAGTGCGCGATGTGTTGTCCTTCTTCTTGTGCCGTTGTCGTTGCGGGGCCGTTCATTTCAACAGTGTTACCTTTAATTACCGCATGCAACAGTGCTGAAAAACGTAATAAAAATGCATTTAAGCAAGAACACCTACATCTTTTATAATTAGCACCAATGTGTACTCTGTCAAGCAGATTGAGGCAATGGCGATAAGAATGCCGAATACCGTGAAAAAGTAAACGGCAGCAAGGTTGATTCGCTTCGTGTCATCGGCCTTTAAAGAGAAATTCCGAAAACGGGAGATTTTCGTTGACACCCTTTGCAGTACACAGTTGTCGCGAACTGTGCATAAGTACCACTTCCCACGTTTACTCACAAAATGATGCGAAATGTCCGATTCTTTTGGAGCTTTTGACATGCATCAACGCACGAAGGTGGCATCGCGGTGCACGAGAGCGCGAGTGACTCCTTGTCGTATGCAGCTCCTAGCATTAAGTGCCTTGATCCCATAGCTTAAGCAACTTGAAATCAGATTCGAAAGCAGAAGTTTAAAACTGAAACTCCGAGAGCGTTTTCTCAGTTTACTCGTGAACATGTTCACAATCGTCCGATATTAAAAGAAATGACCACAATCAATATGCTAAAGATTACAAAACGTATTTAAAACATTGAAAATACGCGTATGAGTGAGATAAAATTATTTTCTCTGCCGCAGTTTCTCGAATTCAAGTTCAGACTTCACCCATCCTTGACTTTGCGAGAAAAAACTATGCTGGCCACATTAATGTGCTGTAAGATGGCGTCCAAGATGGCGACTTACATGCGTGGACCGCTTTGCTGGCTCAGCTTTACCCCCCTGGTCGGTGGAGAGCGGCGGTAGACACCACCGTGGTAGACACGGCGGGCGGTGACCTCTCGCTTCTTCCGCTAGGAGCGCTGCGGTCGGAGTGACGTCAGCAGAGTCAGCAGAGTGTCAGCAGACCTCCTGAGTTGACAGCCGCGCTGTGCGGAAGTAGGTTTAGGTTCTCTTCGGATCACGTGTGGAGACCGGGACCGGACCGACTGCGAGAGCGACTGCGTAAAATAGATGAGTCCTTTCCTTTAATATTTTTAAAAGTGTGTTTAGTTTTTTTAGGCTATTAGGAGAAGTGCAGGTTAAGGAATGGAATTTAGGTCAGTGACCTATATTCTGGTCGGGACTATTCGGCCGGCAGTTTTTTTTTTTCAGTGTTTTTTTGTGCGTTATCGTTTAGAGAGATACCTATTTTTTTCTAAGTCATCGATCTGCATTTGCGGTAGGCAGAATTTTATTTTATTTGTGCCCGTGTTTTCAAGTGTGTTTGTCTTGAGTCTCTAGATATCTTAGCATTTGGTGTAAGCAATAATCTAGTGTTGCTAAGATGGTTAAGCTACTGAAGGTTAGTTGTACGGAGTGTGAGGCGTCGGTGAATTTAAAAGAAACGCGGTTCGATTCGGTGGAGGAGGCCGAATGCGCAGATTTTATGTGCAAATTCAGCGTATTAGGTGCACGCCTCGACAGGGCTGAACAGGCGAACAGCGAACTAGTGCTAAGGATGGATGCTCTAGAAACAGAGTTACAGATAGAGAGGGCAGCGAAGCGCAAGCTTCAAGAACAGCTTTGACAGTTGGAATCAAAAACGGTTGACACCGCCCTTGGAAGCCACAATGGCGGGCATTCAAGCGCCAGCCACGTGGATGGGTCTTGCATTGGCATGGAAAGCGAGAAGCCAGTAGGTCAGACATGTTCAGGTAGGAACAGCTACGCACAGGTGGCAGCTGGGAAGTCGAGAGGCGATGCTGAGAAGGGGAACGAGCTAATTCCAGGAAATTAGGTCACAGTCGCTGATAAGAGGCAGCAAGATCCGGAAGTTAGGAGGGAAGGGCAGAGTACGCTAGTGCTTATCGCTGGTGACTCAAACATGAGGCGCTGCAAAACAGCTATTCTGGACTGGGTGAAGGGTGATAGGCGGGTAGCAGTCGGGGTGTTTCCAGGAAGGACAATGGACGATGTTCGGAGAGCGACTAAAAGTGAACTTTCCGAGAAGGCTGCAAGGCGTAACTTGGTAGTGGTAGCGGCGGGGCTAAATGATGTCCTGAATGGTAACGCCGCACAAGTAGGGAAAAGGTTAGCTGAGAGAGTTGACGGTATAAGGGCGATAACACGGCAAGCGCTGATCGTGGTGTGCACAGTGGCGGAGGTACAAGGAAGGAATATAGAGGTTGCTAACGACGTTGTGAATCTTAATCGAGAGATAAGGCAGTTAAGCCTCGAGAAAGGCTTTGAGGTGGAAGACATAAATAAGGAAGTGCACATAGCAGGTTTGGGCAGACACTTTGGACGAGATGGCATCCATTTCAGTGGAAGGGTAGGAGAAGAGATAGGCTGGCGCCTGGGAGGCCAAGCGGTAGCTTTTTTAGGGGGTCCACGGTGGCTCAGGGCGTAGGGGTAGGTAGAAGCGATGTAGTAAATGTAACAATGGCGGCTGAGCCCAACAAAATGGCCACTAGGAGGCCCAGAAAGAAAACTACGAAAAAGAAATTTAACGCCAGGATCAGTTACATAAACATGCAAGGGGGTAGAAAGAGAGCAAAGTGGTTAGAAATAGAACAGCAGTTAAAGGACGAAGCAGTAGGTGTGTACGCTCTATGCGAGACACATCTGAGGGATCTAGAAGATCCATCTTTAATCGATGGCCATGTCTGGGAAGGTTGCAACAGAACAACAACGGAGAAGAAGGGAGGAGGAGCAGGTATGCTGATACATCAAGGAACAAATTGGCAAAGAAAAAAATCAACTTGCAAAGAACATGTCTGGGTATCAAGTAGAATTGCTGGCAAAAGGACATGGCTAGGTGTAGTTTATTTAGGGACCGGGGACAAATGCAGGCAAGAAAACAAGGTTCTAGTTAAGTGCCTCAATGACGATATAAAGCAGATTGGAGACGGTGTCGATATTATTTCGCTTGGAGACATGAACGGCCACATCGAGAATCTGGATGGATACACAGATTGTAACGGGAAGTTAATGCTTGACTTGTGTGAGCGGCATAACCTAGTTATTGTCAGCAGAGAAACTAAATGTGAGGGACAAATCACGTGGGAATCCCGTAACAGGCAAACAACCATCGACTACTGTCTAATGTCGCACGGCATCTATAGCAAGCTCGCAATAATGGAAATAGCCGAAGAGGGGAAGTACAGCCTAGAAGTGATCGCAAACGTATTAGTCTACAGTTGGCAGCCCTAGTCAAAAGAGAAATGCAGCGAAGTCAAAAAGACAACGCAAATTTAAACGATGAACAAATAGCGCTAATATCAGCCGAAATAGAAGAAGTAATCGAGAAACGCCCCATGAAAAAGTGGGATTATAATCAGTTTGAACTGCTCATCGCTACAAAAATGAAACAAGTGAAAGGAGTAAACCGCTGGAGAGGAAAGAGGAAGCCACGAAACTGGTGGAATATGGAAATTAAGGAGGCCATCGAACAACGACGGGTGGCTTCAAGGGAACGCAGACAAGCAAAGAAGGCGCAGTTATCTGAAGAGGAAATAGGCGAAAAATGGGAATCTTATCGACAAAAGAAAGAGCAAGTTCAGGTCCTAGTCCAGGCTAAAATGAAGGAGTCCTCTGATAAATGGCTGGCTGAAGTTCGCGAGGCAAATAAAGGGGGGCCAAGAAAATTCTGGAACCATATACGTTGGTTGGGAAAAACAAATCAAAGAACGCAGGAACAGATTATAGATGCTGAGGTAAAATGTTTAGAGGGAGACGATGTTGTGAACTACATTACGTCATTTATAGCTGCGTCTTTTAGCAACGACAATGGGGTAATCTCCCCAAGTGGGGCGGCAACACAGGACAGCACAATAGAGAACAGCTTAGAATTGACTAGTCTTAACTGGGAAAATGCGGAAGCGAATATTCCTAAAACCACATCCGCAGGGATATACGAAATTCCAATTAAGCTGATTAATGAACTTGGCCCAAGAAGCAAGGAAGCGCTGATAAAAGCATTGGAGGCAGTCATAACAAATCAGCAAATTCCGCACAGCTGGAGACAGAGTAATATTAATTTGAGTTATAAAGGGAAAGGAGATAAGATGAACATAAAATAACAATAATAATAATAATAATGCTTTATTTCCACCAAATCAAATACAATTTGATGGAGGAGGGGAGAAAAAAAGCGGCTATCCGCTTGACGGAGTTCTCCTCTTCTGTTCAGACGGCAGTGACAGAAAACGAGGAACTAAATTGAACATCAAGTCATCAAGTCATTAAGAACATAAAACGAAGAACTAAATTGAACATCAAGTCATAAGGGAACAAAAACATCAATATAAGCAATGTCTGTAACCGAACAGAATACACAGAAATCAAAAGGGGGTATCAGCAACGAAAAAGGGGTATCAGCACAGTAGACGACCAGTCATCAAATAACAAAAAGGGTGGAGAACAATTCATAAAACAGGAGTTGATGTATTAGCACTTAACCAAATGAACAATCATGCTACGCAGAGAGGAGATGGTGATTTCACGGAGGTTTACGCCTGCTTCAATTAACTGGTTTTGTAAATACGGTAGTTGGTAATTAAGTCTTTGACGACCGTAGCTAGTTCTTGCGAATGGTAAAACCCATTGTGCCGCCGCGGTGGCTCAGTGGCTATGGTGCTCGGCTGCTGACCCGAAAGACGCGGGTTCGATCCCGGCCGCGGCGGCTAGAATTTCTTTGGAGGAGAAATTCTAGAGGCCCGTGTACTGTGCGATGTCAGTGCACGTTAAAGAACCCCAGGTGGTCGAAATTTCCGGAGCCCTTCACTACGGCGTCTCTCATAGCCTTAGTCGCTTTGGGACGTTAAACCCCATAAACCATAAACCAACCAAAACCCATTGTGGTTTGTGGCGATGCGGATATGGTGAATCAGACTGAAGCAAAGGAGCCATAGATGAAATGGTGTCAACATGGCGCTTTTGCTCAACTGTATACACGCGCAGCAGTCTGTAAGCATAGAGGTTTAATATGGTGATAATGTTGAGGTTAGTTACCAAATCCTGAGTTGTGTGTCTAACGGGCAAGTCATAAACTATACGAAGGACTTTTTTCTGAAGTACTAATATCTTGTGTAAGTTAGTATGTGTTGTTGTTGCCCACACTAATGTGCAGTAAGTTTGACTGTCTGTGTTAAAATATGTCTGTGGCGTGATAAAAAAACCTATAACCTTAGATGTCTTCAACATGACGTGACTGACATGGTCATCCCACAGCATATTTTCGTGAAAATAAACACCAAGTGATTTGAATGATTTTACTATTTCAATTTCTCCTGATTTATAAGAGAGCTTGTTCTGCACTACAAGTTTTATTCTTCGGACGGAAAATTACAGCTTTGGATTTTGAAACATTTATTGAAAGAAAATTTGAGTCTGACCATTCCTCTAGATTCTTTAATATGCGATTAGCATGCATGTTTAGGTCGTCACAGGTATCACCAGGTAGAAGGATAGTAGTGTCATCGGCATAAATGATAAAGCGGGCGGAAGTGTCGATAGTTACAATGTCATTAATGTAGAGATTGAACAGCAGAGGGCCAAGGATGCTGCCCTGAGGGACACCGGTATTAACTGAGCGTTGTGATGATTTGAAGTTTCTAATGTGAACATAATGTTTTCGAGATGATAAATAAGATTTCAAGAGATGCAAAGCTTGTCCTCGTATCCCGTATAGTTCAAGCTTTTCCAAAAGAATACTGTGACTAATCCTGTCGAACGCCTTCGTGAAATCCACAAATATGCCTAGTACTAACATTTTGTTTTCAAAATGTTCTAATATATATTCCTTTTCGTGAAGAAGGGCAAGCTCTGTTGATTTATTCTGTCTGAATCCATACTGTGAACTAGTAATTATGTTATGAGATTGCAGAAATTTTTCCATTCGTATTAGCACAATTTTTTCTAAACCTTTAGAAAATACTGGAAGAATACTAATTGGTCTGTAATTACCAAAGTCATTTTTATTACCATTTTTATACAGGACAGTCACCTTTGCTATTTGCATATCTGAGGGGAAGGTTGCGGTTTCTAGACATAGGTTATATATATAAGCAAGAGGAGTAGAGATGTATTCAATGATATATTTCACTGGGCGAATCTGGATGTTGTTGACGTCACAAGAAGTGGAGTTTGATAATTCATGGAATGTATGTATAATTTCGCTTTCATCAACAGGTGCAAGGAAAAGAGTGGCAGGGCACCTAGAGATAGATCTATGGTGCATTTCAGATGCAGGTTGAACATATTGTGTGAAATGAGTGTTAAATGCTTCGGCTAAGTTTTCTCCTACATAATCTTTTCAGTCATGGGTCACCTTATCAATGGTAGCGTTGACATACTTGGCATCAAGGGATCGCAGCTTTTTCCAAAGTATTTCAGGACGGTCGACTGAGCCAAAGTAATTCTCATAATATTGTCTCCTTGCATTGCGGATGTCATTGTTTAACTTATTTCTGTATTTCTTAAATTGTTCAAGAATAGAAATATTTTTTGATGCAACAAAAGAACTGTACAGTTTGTTCTTCTCTTTTATACGCGCAAGTAGCTCTAGTGATATCCATGGTTTCCGTACGTTCCTACCTCTTCGTTTGTTTTTAAGAGGGAAATGCTTGTTATATATAGAGTTAAACTTTTCTGCAAAGGCTTGATAAGCGTCATTCGCGTTGGTTTTGTTATATACATCGTTCCAGTTTACACCGCACATCTCCGCACGAAAAGCGTCGAGGGATGCTGCTGTTATGACTTGCATAAAAGATGCATTCTGCTTTCTGAATTTGGGTTTCACAGTCTGACAGAATAAATAGATTCCCATGTGGTCACTCAAATCACAACAAGTTACCCCAGATATTATGGATGAAGGATTGATATTGGTGATAAATAGATCAAGAAGTGTTTCGGAACTGGAGGTTATACGTGTCGGCTCTTTGGTAGTAATCGCCAAACCGAAGCTGCGCAGAATTATACCGAAGTTGACACTATTTGCTGCATTGGATAACATGTCTATGTTAAAATCACCGCTTATGACTAACTCATAATTATGTTCGCTTATAAAAGTAAAAAAAGACTCGATGTATTCAAAGAACAAAGAAATGTCACCGCTCGGTGGTCTATAAAACACAGAAAACACAGTATTATTGGTTATTACACAAACAACTTCCACATCTGAAGACATATAACATAGGTCTTCCACCATATCACACTCAATTCGGTTGTTAGCAAGAATACACACTCCTCCACCTCGACGACAATCACGGTTCATAGAAAACGTTGAAAATGACGGCAAATGGAAGTTATTCGTATTCAGCCATGATTCTGAAATCATAACAAAGTCAAACGAAAAGCCAAAACTCTGGAGTAAAATTTGAAACTCATCTAGTTTGTTGTTTAAGGATCGCATATTGAGATGGAAGCATTTCAATACAGACGAACACAGCCACTGTGGGAGCAACGTGTGGCTTATAGCACTGGGTAACAGATAACGTACGCTTGGAGCCATGATAGAAGTTGTGGTATGGCATTGCACTGAACAGGAAATTATCAGTTGACAAAGTTAGCTAGATCGCGTGCATCGATGACCACCTGCACGTTGTCGCCTTCCTTCTTGCGGATGAGGACTTTGCCGTTTGAATACCAAACAAATCGGTAGCTATTGCTTTTGGCCCATTCTTTAGTTGTTGAGAGAAGAAGCTTTGCTCGGCGTGTCAGGTTGTCACAGATGTACAGATTGCTGTCCTTCTCTCGGAGCAAAGCTCGCTTTTTCATCCACTTATCTTTGAGTGTTTGCCTTTCAAACCGCACTAAAATAGCAGGCACTTTACTTGGCTTAGATGGGAGCCTATGACAAGCCTCAACATCGCTCTCCTCGACCTCTGCTAAATCAACTAGTTTAGCCACCTCATTGACTTTCTGGAGGATGTTTTCCTGGTCAGTTACCGGCACGCCATGTATCTCCAGATTCGTTTTCCTGCTCCTAAACTCAAGGTCATTAATATCAGCATGCAGCTGTCGTATTTCTTCACCGTTATTGGCGTTTTCTACATTTTCGAGCCTTTTTTTAATCTGTACAATCTCTTTATCCTGGTTGTCAAGACGCTTTAGGATATCATCAAAGTGATCAGACATAGTTTGAATTGAGTGTTCAATGTTGTCAACCTGTTCCTTAAGTGGCAAGAGGGCGTCGAGCTTGCGACTCAGTTCAGCGAACGCGGCAGCTACATTGAAGTCCTGAGACGCGTCTTTTGTATTCGCCGCGCCACTACGGGAAGCCGCTTTTTTGCATGTCGGACAAACAAAATTTTTGCGGCAGTTCCCACTTCTGGTCTTCGCAGACGCATCTGTTAACCCTGAACAATTTTCTGCGTGGTATGGGTATGCGCACTGCTTACATTTAAGAATATTATCAGCAGGTTCAATCTCAAGATTGCAGGCCAAACAAATTTCCTTTTCTGAGTCACTCATGGCAAGCTATAATGTAGCACACTCCGTAGGAAACAACAGCAAAAAAAGAAAACAAAAACAATCTAGCAAGCTTGGCAGCAGCAGTGGTTTGAGCATACGCAGCGAAGAAAAGTGTGGAAAAAGTACCACAAACCTGGGAAAACAGCACAGAGACTTGTCAAAAACGCCCGTCCGTAGCTCGCCACTGCCGCTGCCGAACTGCTGTTAAAGGGGGGCGTAGCCAGTCGACGAAGATAACGCTGCGCAGTGTTTGTGATGCAGGATCCGAAAGCCACCGATTCCTGGGCGCCCAAGAAAAGCAGGTCACTGTCGTTAGGTTCCTGCCCCCGATGTAGCATCAAAACAGCATAGCCAGGGGCTTTCAAAGCTTGTGGCAGCAGGACTCGAACCACACAAACCTGGGAAAAGAGCACAGGGACTTGTCAAAAACGCCCGTCCGTAGCTCGCCACTGCCGCTGCCGAACTCCTGCCGAATCCTTCCGTCCGATTACGATAACGTCAGTTATGTACGGGCTGTCAATGCAGGCGGTGAAATTAAAAATGATGTGACGTTCTACGTCACATCAACGGTAACTCCGGTCGTGTTACGTCCGCCGGTTAAGAACGTGGGTGGCGCTGATGAACACACTCAAGGTTAGTCTATTTGTAAACATAAATACCCCCGAAAGCAGAAGATGAGACAGCCGTCGCCGTAGCTCAGCGATAGAGCACCGGACGCGTAATTCGGAGGTCGTGGGTTCGGATCCCACCGGCGGCATGTGGTTGTTTTTTCTTCTGCTTTTCTAATCAATTAGGTTTAAGCGATAATATATTCAGCAATAATCTAAATCGATCAAGAGCACGAAATAAAGAAAATAAATTTAAAAAACCCCTGTGCCCCTTGGTTTCTGTGGCTGTTGGCTTCTCTCATATTTATAACGAGCCCCTCACTCCCCTTCCCTTGTTTGCCTAGTCATGGGTGGAAGGTAATCGGATACTCGGAGAACTTCAGAATGGGTTCAGAAGGGGTAGGCGTTTAGATGATAGCCTGTTAGTGCTTACCCAATGCATAGAAATAGCTAAGGCGGAAAACAGACTTCTGTTTTTCGCCTTTCTGGACATAAGTGGTGCATACGATAACGTGAACAGGGAACTCCTATGGAGCATATTGAAAGATTTAGGTATCGGTCAAGAGGTAATTGATTTTCTACAGGAAATCTACCGAGATAATGAAGTTGAAATTACATGGGAAGGGAAAAAAAGTACCACAACTGTGGGGGTGCACAAAGGATTAGGGCAAGGTTGTCCTCTATCACCGCTGCTGTTCATGCTTTACGTGATAAATATGGAAAGAAGGCTAGAAGAAACTAATCTAGGTTATAATCTGTCGTACAGATTAGGTGGAACTGTAGTTGAGCAGCGACTCTCGGGTTTAATGTATGCTTACGATATTGCACTGTTAGCAGATAGCCAGCAAGATTTACAAACTTTGGTTAATTGCTGTGGAGACGAATGAGACACTCTAGGATACAGTTCTAGCGCAACTAAATCAGGTGTGATGATTTTTAACGATACAACCAACCAGGTGCTTACAATACAAGGCCACGAAATACCCAAAATGACCGAATACAAATACCTCGGGATATGGCTAAACCAAGGGCAGATATACACGGAAAAGCACGAACAGGCTCTTAGGGCAAAAGAACGAAGAGACGCCGGGATAATGAAACATAGGGCATTATCGGGGTACAACAAATATGAAGTACTAATAGGTATTTGGAAAGAAATAATGGTGCCGGGACTTACTTTCGGCAATGCGGTTCTGTGCTTAAGGGCAGAAGTTTAGTCGAGATTAGAGGTAAATCAGAGAGCTGCTGGAAAATTAGCACTAGGTGCCCACGGCAAAACCACAAACGAGGCAGTACAAGGGGATATGGGCTGGGCATCGTTCGAAGCACGGGAAGCTAAGAGTTAAATACTATATGAAGAACGCCTGAGGAAATTAGACGATAACAGGTGGGCAGCTAAGGTATTTAAATATTTATATAGAAACAGCGTTGACTCACAGTGGCGGAAAAGAACTAGAAAACTAACCAGTAAGTGTGCAGGTCATGAGGACGGAGAAAGAAAGCCTTAAACGACAGGTTAAAAACGCGGAAGTTAATAATTGGATGAATTCAATGGAAAAGAAACATAGTGTAGAACTATATCGATACTGGCGAAGGCAGATCAGGAAAGAAATTTTCTATGATAACTCAAGAGGCAGTGCCCTACTTTTTGAAGCTAGGTACGGGTGTATTAGAACGCGCAGCTAAAAAAAGAAATTTAACGAAGAAGGTGACACATGTGCACTGTGGGATAGATCTGTGGAAACAATTGAACACCTCATAATCAAATGTGATGGTATCCATCCGGATGTCGATGCAGGCGCAGTCACTCTTCCTGAGGCCCTAGGGTTTAAAGATAGCAATGGTCATGTAAATAAATCTGCAGTGGAAGTTAGCAAAAAGCGATTGGAGGATTGGTGGCTGAAAGGCAGAGATGTGGCATAAGGTTAGAATAATAGGAAACCGTTGGTAAAGATGATGGCGATTCTTAATGAGAATTGCCAACACAGCAAACAATAAAAAAGAAAAGCTGAGCATGGTGGCAATTGCCACCACCCCGTTTCAAAGGGGGCGCTCCTATCCATCCATCCACCCATCCATCGTCATACCAGTTGTATAAACAGAGCTCCAGCTCGTGCCGTCGGCGCAGAGCGGCGGTAGACACGGCGGATGCGGGCTGAAGGAACGGATGAAGTTGCTTTCGCAATTTTCGGGCTTAACCAAACTGACCCTCTGCCAATTTTTTTTTCTTCACTTGCATCCGACTGCTGCACATGTAAGCAATATGCCGGATGGTTTATGGTCTGGTTTATGACTTGGTTTGGTTTATGAGGGCACAACATCAAAAGCGACTTAAGCTGTGAGGGAGGCCCCTGGTAATGGTTCCGGAAATTTCGACTAACTGGCGTTTTTTAACGTGCACTGACCTCGCACAATACGCGGGCCTCCAGCATTACGCCTCCTTCGCAATGCCAGGATCCCGTGGCCAGGATCGAACACGCATCTTTCAGGCCAGCAGCTGAGTGCCGTAACCTCCACGCGAAAGCGATACACACACACAAGCACACACCGCCAGCTTTTCTTGTAATGGGACTAGTTATGCTCTTGTATTAGAAGTGCGTCTTCCGCTCCTACCCACTCAACCCCATAGAAGGTGTCGACTCGGCACCGGGCGGCAGTCGTCTCATAAGCGTTTGGTCGGAATGTTACCCTTTTCTTTATAATTTAGGCAGGTCTCTCCCGTAATGTTCTCGTTCTAGTGTTTATAAAGTACCGCAAAGGGCGTAATAGAAATGAAGTAAAAACCCTTTTTCTGTATTCGACTTGCACAGAAAATTCACTCGGTGAGAAAACAACGAAATGAACAGGTGCCTTAGTGGAGAGCTTCCGAATATTTTAAATCATGTGGGCATTGTCGTAGCGGCGTCCGGCCGCTATCGTGGTGAGCGTTCCAACCGAGCGCAGACGCATCGGGAAGCAACGAGGTCTGTGTCCAACCCCAGAGCGAAAGACTCCCGTCCGTTTATTGCAGCCAAATATATACAGGCATTGACGTCACGGTTCTCACGTGTCTAACGCAGACGCATATCAGCACATCCCCCTTTTTCGACAACATCAGAAATCCCGTCATCACAACCAGATAACAACAGCTTTGTTCTGTTCAACAAAAAGAATCACTCCGCATGGCTCAGCCCGAGAACGCGCACACACACAAAAGGTGACTCATCATATCCCCAGCGAACGGGAGGGCGAACTTCTCTTCCCGACCTGGTCACTGTGATTGGAGTCGAAGGCATCTGGCGTTCGGCTTTTGCCTTGGCCGGACAGCTGTTTACACTGGCAGGCGCGTCCCTGACTGACACACCTGGCTCCTCCTGACCATGTTCATTGGGGAACTTATAACTTCATTTTGCTTTCCCAACAATTGGCAAGCGGTTTAACATTCGTCGATTACGGCGCAACAGAGCACCTTGTTCTGTGCGTACTATGAAGGACTGCGGGGTAGCTGCAGCACAAACTACAGTGGCCCTTGTTTTTAAGTCTTTAACCCATACATGATCACCGACCTTCAACCGAACGAGATCCCCAGCACTATGACGTTTGTTGTAGTAACGCGCTTGCAATTTTCGATTCGAATGATCCTTAGCTGTAACATCAGTCATTCTACTCTGTGTTGGGCCCCGCAGCTGAGGTCCCATCGGAACGCGAGTCCTTAGACGTCGACCCATCAGGATTTCTGCAGGATTTCTCCTGGTGTCGCCCAGTATGCGAGAAGTGCGAGGTAGGGGTCTTTCGATTTAAGTATGAGACGCTTGATTGTTTGCACCATTCTTTCCACTTACCCATTAGCTTGCGGGTGCCTTGGGCTTACAGTCACCTGACTGAAGCCATACTCAACAGGAGAAGTTTCAAACTCAGAGCATGAAAATTGCGGTCCATTATCTATAACGGTTAGAGCTGTAGTTGAACACAAAAGCGTAATTTCCGGGTAGCGGGACACATAATCGACCAGGACTAAATAGTGGTGATTATTGATAACGCACAAGTCACCACCAACTCTTTACCATACAAAATTCATAGTAGCCGTGGGCATCAGCGGCTCTGCATTCTGAGTAGCCCACCGCGCGCAAGTTTCGCAATCTTTCACCTGGTGCGCAAGCTGTTCGCTAATGCCTGGCCACCAAACCAACTCTTTAGCCAATGCTCGGCTTCTAGAAATGCCTTGATGCCCGTCGTGCAACTTTTCTAGCACTTCTTTTCTCAGGGACTGAGGCACTACGAGTCTGGTTCCTTTTAAAAGCAACCCGTTGCCTTCAACTATAAAGGCGCGCCCTTGCCAATGAGGGGCGAGATGAGAAGGAAGCCTCGGTTTTTCTGGCCAGCCTTGGCGTCACAACAATCGGAGGGCTTTGCAAACGGTATCGGTTTCTTGGGCCTTTCTCACTCTTTTCAGGAAATTATCTCCGGTTTCCAGTCCCTCAATGCTCGATTTTGCATAGGAAGAAACTTCAGACACAGTCAATTCTCCGGCTATTCGCTTGTCTCCAGGGATTGGCGCTCGCAAAAGAGCGTCGGTAGTGACTAAGTGTCTTTCTGGAACATAGACTACCTCAAAACGATAGCGCATGAGCCACAATCTGAACCGCAGAATTCTTGGCGGGACCATATCAACGGGCATTTTTCCTAGTAAGGAAACAAGAGGCTTATGGTCCGTTTCAAAGAGTATGTCCAGACCTCTGAGGTATTCATCGAATATTTCGGCAGCCCAGGTCAAGGCTAACGCCTCCTTTTCATTCTGCGCATAGCGCTCCTCAGTTTTCGTGAGGGAACGCGAGGCGAACGCTACTGGGCGTCACCCACCGTTCCGTTGCGTTTGAGAAAGGACTGCGCCAAGTCCGAAAGACGAAGCGTCTGCCGATAGAATCGTGGCAAGGTGAGGGTCGTACAAAGCCATGCATTTCGCGCAGCAGATGAGAGATTTCACACTTTCGAACGCAGCTCTCTGCGCTGGGCCCCATATCCAGGCCCTTTCTTCACGCAGAAGTTCGCGCAAAGGAGAAGTAGTGTGAGCAAGGTGCGGCAAGAAGCGCCCCAAATGGTTTGCCATGCCCAGAAAGCTGCGCAATTCCGCTGCATTGCTCGGTGGCCTCACTTCTTTCACAGCATTTACCTTAGCTGGATCGGGTTGAACGCCTTCCTCACCTAAAACATGACCTAAAAAAGTGAGCCTTTTAACGCCGAACACACACAGTCCTCAAAGCCGCCAGGTGCCCATTCACAAGAATGTATAAGCCCAATTACGGCACTCTTTGGCAGACATTTTTGCGTCATGAAAATAATCATCATCAAAGTGTAAGCGGCCAAAGTTGCAAAGTTATACTGACGAGGCTCTGCATAACAACCACATTGATACATAGCGTCTTTATTAACTAAGCAGCCACGCTGGCAGCCAGAACAGGCTCGCAGTTGAGGGCAGTGCTGTAGTCTGCAACGCTAGCCCCTGCTCCTCTGCTGAGAGTGCAAAGTGGCTGATGTAAGCTGCATGCACACCCTCACTCTTGTTCCTTAGATGATAAGTAGTTGAGTTGAATGAGTTGAGTTGTTTGGTGCTACAGGTGGAATTAGCCTTGCTTATTCTGCCAGCATTTGCTCCACCATAGTGTCACTTATATGTTAATAATGTCCTAAAACCGGTCACATCTGCCCCGCTATACACATAGACACTTATAACATAACATAGGCCACTCCCACTGCCACCATCTATGCACACATTGAGTAACAGCACAACAGTATCCAATCCAGAAGTTACAGTAGAACATAGTACAATGCAGAGTCACCATCCACGCACACATTCACTCACAGAATAACATACACCACTCCAGAAGGCACTATTTACACACACATTAAATCACAGAAGGCAATAGACCGTCCCTGCTGTCACCATTTAGAGTGAAGATCAGTGTCCTGCATGTCTGCATGTCTGCATGTCTGGTTTCCGCTCGGGTAGAGAATGTACTGAACTGTACTGTGAAGGGCTCCTGTACTCTTGAAGGAAACCAACATCACAGACCTTTCCGCGTTGTACTCTGGGCAGTACATAATATAACGTTCTATATCCCCGCACACACCACATATTGAACATAGCAGAGACGATGCCATGCCCGTCTTATGCATCCAAGCAGGAATACGAGCAGAGCCCGTTCGAACTCAATGTAGTAGAGTGGCCTGGGATATTTTCAGACCCTTGGTCGCATATAACTTGTGAGGCGACTCCACAGGGTACTGAGATAATCGAGCACCTTTTTTCTGAAGAAAGGTTTTGCATCTGGAGGGTCTTTTTTTGATGAATTTCTTGACAGAGCATTATGGGCGAGACTATCTGCCACCTCACTGCCTCTGACTCCTATGTGAGAGGGCACCCATTGGTTGCCCTCTCTGTTGTGCAGATTCTCTACCAAACGTAGAGAGCTTATAGACAAGGTGTCAGTAGGGAACCCGTGCTCTAACCTCTGAAGGGCAAATTTTGAATCAGTTAGGATGACGACAGGTTGAGCCGGACAAGACCCTAATTTCTGTAAAGCCACCTCAGTAGCACCAGTTTCGGCCATTGTGGAGGATACAACAACATAAATGCATACAGACCACTTACAGACCAAAGAAGGAATGTAAAAAGCCGCTGCGCTAGCTTGCTTGACCTTGTCTAAAGAACCATCCGTGAAAATTTGAAGATGGTAGACATACTTTTTTCTAAATGTTCAAGTACGAGCGAACGCGTTGCTGCCAAAGGAGAGCTGCACTTTGCGCTCACAAGGGGAATTGTGACCTTAAAGTCGAGGGTCGGAAAAGACCACGGTGGTTTCAACCGTTTCCTTTACCTTGGAACATTAAGGCCTAAAGAACTAAGGGTATTAAGTGCCAAGTAGGCCTCCGACTCATATCTCTTGCAGAGCGGCTGGAGAAGGGATTGCCAAGCTACCATCTCTCCTAGGCGGCCAAGATGCAGTAGTAGTCTCTGTGAAGCGACAAGGTTAAGTGGTTTCGATAGTGACTCATGAAGGACTGCCTTGTTCGAAGCCACCTGAGGAGCTCCAATGGCTCTTCTTAGGCCCTTTCTACGAGACGTTCAAGCTGTGAGGCCGAGGGGGAAATTAAAGGTAATTGATATATTATGCGACTGACCACCAGCGCTTCATGAAGCTTGACCATTGAAGAAGGATGGTTTCCCCATTGCTCACTAGCAATTCTGCGGAGCACATTGAGACGCAATGATAGAGATGAGACAATCGCATCGACAGCTTTTTGCTACTGTAGATGGGAGTCAATAATGACGCCCAGAAAACGCGTGTTATTTCATTGACGGATGCAAGAGTGACCAAGGTCTATCCGCAACCGCGCTTGACGTCTTCCTACACCTGGAAACAGAATAAAGCAGGATTCTTCCACTGAAGAGACAATCGCACACCTTTAAGGCAAGCTTGCACCGAAAAGGGAGCCTGTCGAGCTATCAGGGCTAATCGTTCGTGTTGGTAGCCAGTAACCCAAATACAAATGTCGTGAGCATATATTGACATACACACATGCGTGCAATTTTTTTTGAACGAATCGGAAGGCCAGCTATTATGACGTTAAAGAGCGTGGGGTAAAGAACACTTCCTTGAGGCACACCTCGTGATAGAACCCTTTCGGTGCTTATGGTACTCCCTAACCGTATACGAACTACACGATCACTGATAAACGAGTAAATCAACCTTAACATATGGCGCTCTATGTCCATGCCTTGCAAACTGTTCAGAATTGAGCTATGACAGACCTTGCCTCGTATCGCCCTGTGTCATTAACCTCCTGTGTAGCTAAGTTGATGGAGAAGCTGGCAAATGAATGCTTATTGTGGTGGCTTGAGGACAGCATAGCACTGCCATCATCTATGACAGGATTCCGCCGAGGTCTTGGTGCCCAATACAGCGTCTTAGACTTGGTGACTCACATTGAACACCAGAGAGCTTACGGCCTTTCCACCTTAGCCATGTTTCTTGACGTTGAAAAAGCTTAGGACAACGTAGATGATAAGTAGAGACCGGATTTTAGGCAAATGCCTGTTTTTTCAACGCTTCGTAGGCGCACCATTTTTACATATGAGCACAAATTAGGTGTTGACAATATGTTTAATACTCTTTTTATAGTGCCTATAAATGCCTATTTTGGGTGTCAGTGATTATAAATGCCTATTTCCGACGTCGGTGCCTAAAAATGCCCTATTTTACAGAAAAGGGGCTTGAAATACGGTGTGGTTTTGCTTTCAGACTGTTTGATTTCGAATCCATTTCGGTGTTGAGTAGAACACACACGTGGCAACATTAGATGACCTCGTCAGTTGGCTGCGGTGAACAATGCACCTACGCCGGTTGCGCACACAATACCAGCCACGTCAGCCGAAAATATAAAAGCAACGTTTTTTCTATTTTCTGCCATTTTATCGTGGCAGCTTGTTGATAACTTTGGCTGTTAAAGTGTTAGTTGACCATATGGGACCACATTTCGGAAAGTATACGAAGTTATAGGGTCTTACAAATAGTTCCCAGTTGGTTCTAATTGAAACCAACTATAAAGCTTTCCATAAACCTGCTGGAAACAGTTTAACTGATTACGCCTGGGTTTCTTCATACAGACCTCTGTATGAAGAAACCCTTGGAAAGATACGAGATGAGATCGGCGACTCCTGTATTTGGATCTCCGTAGATGAAACAACGGATGTGAAGGGACGGTTTATTGGTCACTTCTTAGCAGGAAAGATTGAATCCGATGAGGTGACAAGGCCATTCCTTGTATGCTCTAAGTCTTTGGAAAGGAGCAATGGGGAAACCATAGCCTACTTTGTTAACCAATCCTTAAAAGTGCTTCACCCAAATGATGTGGAAGACAGCAAGGTTTCGCTTCTTTACACGGATGCAGCAACCTATATGCACAAGGCCGCATTTCTGCTGAAGCCGTTCTACCCGCACATGGTCTATGTCACCTGCCTAGCGGATGGGCAGCACCGTATTTGTGAAGAACTCAGAAAGCACTCCAAGGACGTTAATGAACTTATTGCTTCAGTCAAGGGTGTGTTTTTGAAAGCGCCTTCTTGTGTGTGCGCGTTTAAAGAGCAGTGGCCGGAAGTGCCTCTCCCGCCGAAGCCTATCATCACACGTTGGGGAACGTAACTGGAAGCTGTTGAACACTACAACAACCACCTTTCTGACCTGAAGACCATCTTAAACAGTTTCTCAGGTGATGAGAGTGCTCTAGTCAGGGGGGCTCAAGCTGCCCTCTCTCAGGACAACCTCCAAAGAGACCTCGCGTACTTGTGCGCTAACTTCACTTTTCTTGCGAGCACTACAAAAAAATCGAATGTGAGGGTGTAATGCTCACTACCAGCATTGGACTAATTGAGAATGTGCAGCAACGAATCGCTGCTCTTCCTCACGGAGGAGTTGCCGAGAAAATCCGCGCAAAGTTGCAGTCCGTCCTGCACAAAAACGAGGGGTTCTCAGTCCTCAAGCAAATTTTAGGAGTACTTACCGGTGAACATTCTGATACCGAACAGTGTAAAGCCATCAAATGTTCCTAAGTACAAGCACGCTCCTGTAACATCCGTTGATGTTTAGCGTTCCCTTTCAGCATAGAAGCTTGTTCTTGCTGATAAGAGGCATACATTTGAGTCCATTAATCTGGAGATGGTGCTTGTCTGCTACTGCTTCCATAGCTTTGACAGAGATTTCTAGATGGATGATGTTTATTTTACCATGCTTCCTCGTGGATGTACGTAGGCCCGTGCAGAACTATGATTCTTTTCGGCATATTCCGCATCAAGCAGCACTGTAACATTCCATAGCATCTCGTATCTATGGTTTCCAGACCCTTCTAATGGCAAGCGCCATTTGATAGCCGCGTAGCTCCAGACACGTGAAGCCCCAAACTATAAAACACTGTTTACACAAATGAGAATATATTTATTAATGTTGAAGCATCGTACATGCCTGCAATAAATAAGTTCAATTCCTGTGTGAACGAAGACAACTCATTTGTCAGATGCTTTGAATTGACAATGTTTCTATCAATTTCTAAATACATGGCCTCCTGATAAGGTGTTCATTGTATCTACTTTTGCACACAAGTGAATTGTTTGTTTCGAGGTATACCAACGTGTTTTGAAAGGGTTGGTAACCGTCCCTTTTACTCTGCTGAAGCATGTGTATTGTACGAAAAGTTGCGCGACAGCCTTAAAAAACGGCTTGTAATGTTCGCACCTTGCTTAAGGTCCCAAATCATTCCTGCTGTGTTTTTGTTTTATTTTACAGCAGGTATTGCGCACTGAAGTTCGGAACTGTGAGCACTTTTGATAAAGTTTATAGTGCCTATTTTTCTCCGTTAGGTGCCTAAAATGCAATTTTAGCCGCCTATTTATGGCGCCTAAAACGTGTTTTTAGTGCCTAAAAATCCGGCCTCTAATGATAAGTAAGCGGGTAGCATATGTTCAGTGCTATTGTGCACTTGGGAGCAGTTGCCAGCTGCAAGCCTGCTCTGGCTGACGGCATGGCTGCTCAGTTGCTTTTGTGCAAAAGCTCCACATAAGACCCTTTTCCAGTGCCACAAAAACGAACGTGATTATCTGAAGTCAGTCACGCTCAATTAAGTTGGGCAAATTAAACACATAGGATGTGGACTCGGCAGCGAAGTCTGTGAAAAGGCATGGCATTGCCACATCCGCGTGTGTGAGTACGGCACAGGTGGTAAATGGGGACCTAAAACATGCTGTAATGTGGGGAGGCAGGCCTTCAACACTATCGGGTCCCAATTTTTGACAAAGCAGAACCACAATACCCGAAAGATTGTCAGATGGCTGGACTTCCAGAATCCGCCGGACAAAAAAAAGTCATTATTATGCGTTACTATTACACAGCTGTTGTTTTTCTTTGCCTTTTTGTATAGTTGGCTATGATTTATGGTACCCTGAAAACTCATTCTAAACAATTCATTCACACTGGTGCATTGCTTGTTTAAAAATCCATTCAGTGCCTGCTCCTCTTGCAATGTGAGGCATGGCTTGAGTGGTGCCCCAAACAAGCAAATGTCTCTAATGTGAAGGGCCTTTTGCGTACCACCATTGCCCAAAACCCGAGTGCAGAATAATTTCACTTCACTGGGCAAAGAAATTGATTGGAGGGCTACATCCAGTGCTTGCTCGACAACAACTCTTTCCAAGATTTGCATGGGGGCCCCCTTTGCTGCCTTCACCATCTTCACCCCTTTTCCATTTTCAGTTTCAAATAGAAAGGCAGAATTCGCCCACAGTGGTCCCAGGTTTTCCACATTCTTGGCAAGGTGCAGGAGCTGATGGAAATTGAACGTCATGAAGCGCTGTCCATAATATCCTGCTGCCTTGGACACGAAGTCATGAAGTCTCCTCCCTGAAAAATGTAGGCAGGCCTTGCTATAACATTCGATGTTTGAATTAAGTTAGGCTGTGATACAAGGCAACCTTCAATGCAAAGGAATGTCTCCCAGCTGCTATTGGACTACTCATTTTTTACAAAGCTGGAGACACGTCCATTTGATGGATCATTAACTATGTCAGAGCTCCATATTTCGTGAACTTTGTTTAACTCACTGCTTAGAAATATCTCGCAACGAAGACGTAGAACGATACCAAGTTCTCCCCTCTTCCCAGATGCCTGCAAGTTGTCTGGAACTGCGAATGCTGTATGGCTCATGCTACATGGTGCTTCGTTCTTGCAGTGCCCTGCTTAGCAGCAATTCATCAGTCAACAATCTCAAAAAACACTGAAGTTGTTCCTTCGTGAAGAGGGTATCTTTGGATGTAATTCAAAATTCTGCTGCAGCCTACTTCAGGACCTGTATGTTTTTTTTTATAGATTCCACCGCATGCATGAGGCAAATACACTGTTTTTCTCACACAATCTGTGAAATGCTCTGCCTGCTATTGGCCTTGTCACTTAATTCCCAATATTTCACAGAGACGAAAGGGGGGCTGAAAACAAAACCAGAAAATAAAAGGGGGATACAAAGGAGAGACACTAAGGTGACCGATTAGAAAAGATTACGTTTCAAACACTTCCGTTTCATCACACAGCTGTGAGAAGCGAAAAAACCTTCTTCCAGAAATACAGTATTCCCTTTGGGAAGAAACTCATTACAAATAAGTTGCCACTGCACTTTGCACTTTAGTTTGCACATGGAAGCAACCTTTTGATCTCAGAGTGAATTTTTTGCTGGAATATGAATCAAAATAGTGTGAAATCATCCACGGCACCTGTTTCTGGCGACGTAGCATCATGCTTTGTGATGCTATTGATTTAGTCTCCCGCCCTACAAATACTTTCCAGAACAAGCTAAAGTTACCTGCTCGCTGAAGGTCTCTTGGCGAGATATTGTCGAGAAGCAGGGCAAAGACACCCTCAACCAATAATACAGTGTGCTTCCAAAAACGTGGCTGCAGCACACCATACAATGTTGGAAGGCAGTAAAATAGCAGCCCATTTTTACACTCGCTGGCTTTCCAGAAGCACCGGTCATTCAGGGTCCTTGGCAGCCGTGTGAAAGAGTGAGATGGGCATATGCTCAGTAAACGCCTGTCCAGGATGGCTACGGTAGATGGAGTGCCTGAAATATTTAGAGGAGGATTTTGGTTCAGATCTCAGTTTAAAACTACTCTGACAGACATGCTCAGTCTGCCATGATTCACTGCCTTTGAAATACCTGACTATCTGTTTTGAACTGTATTACTTGCACTGTAGTTGTCAGAGTGAAAGTGATTCATCATCACCATCAGCCTGACTGCGCCCACTGCAGGCCACTGTAGGGGAAAGTCGTATGCCATGTCTCTCCAATTAACCCTGTCCTTTGTCAGTTGCCGCCACTGTATCCCCGCAAACTTCTTAATCTCATCCTCCCGCCTAACTTCTGACGCATCCTGCTACGCTTTCCTTCTCGTGGAATCCACTCCATTACCCTTAAGGACCAGCAGTTATCCTGCCTTCGCATTACATGCCCTGCCCAAGCCCACTTCTTCCTCTTGATTTCAACTAGGATGTAATCAACCTGCGTTTTTTCCCTCACTCACTCTGTACGTTTCCGGTCTCTTAATGTTACACCTATCAGTTTGTAAGTTTTTTTCTTTTTCTCATCATTTCATTTTATTCCTACTATTGCCATACAAATTATCAAAACACTGACTGAATCCATAGCCATAGGCTAGTGTGGGGTTTAGAAACAATATACATGATGGCAGTGATACAGCACTTGTGTAAACTGAAGAGCACAAAATCACGGCGAAAGACCAAAATACAGTATACATTGAGGAGAAAACAATGTGCATTTTACAGCAGAATGAATAAACATCTGTCATGAGCAATACGTTACAACAAGCACAAACCGAGAACGACTCTCACATATGTCAAATAAGGCTCACAAAGTATGTTCTTAACGTTTTAATTGTTTCATGGGACTCTTATTTCTGGGGGTTAAGCATTCCAAACCCTGGCTCCTGACAACTGCACCAATTTTTCGCTGTAGATGTTATTATTTGGTGGCAAATTAAAATTACTATATGTGAAGTGAGCTGGCTGCGTTGTCCATAATTTAAGCTGAACCCTCTTTGTTAGCCTCCACATTTCTGCCCCATAGGTGAGTACCGGTAAGATGCAGCTGTTGCATACTTTTCTCCTGGGGGATATTGGCAAACTGCCATTCAAGATCTGAGAGAACCTGCCATATGCGCTCCACCCCATTCTTATTCTTCTAGTTACTTCCCTCTCACGATCCAAATTAGCGGCCACTACGTGCCCGAACCTGACCAGCAACTCGCTACCAACTGTGAACTGCTTTTCTCTTGAGAGATTGTTAAACATTACTTTTGTTTTCTATGTGCTAATTTTTATACCCACGGTTCTGCTCTGCCTCTCTAACTCACTGACTGTGCATTGCATTTCCTGAGTGACTTAACAAGACAATGTCATCAGTGAATCACAGATTTCTTAAACAATCTCAATTAACTGTTATCCCCAACTGTTGCTAATCTAGGCCTTGGAACACCCCCAGTAAACAGGCTCACCGCCTGTTCGTGTCTCCCTATCTGACACCCTTCTTTATTGGAATTTTATTGTTGACTTTGTGAAAGGCTATGGTAGCTGTGCAGTCATTATAGATATTTTCCAGTATTTTCACATAACAGTCTTCTATATCCTGATTCCACAATTCCTGCATGACTGCTGAGAATTGCACTGAGTCAAATGCTCTCTCATAATCAACGAAGGTTATATATATAGGGGTTGGTTACATTCTGCGCAACTCTCTATCTCCTGATTGATAGTGTGAATATGGTCAATTGTCGAGCACTTAACTAGAAGGCAGCCTGCATAGCAATTGCAGTGAACTGGAATATGTTCCAAAAATTCAGAACCCATTCCCTGTTTTGCCATCATAGACATGCAAAAGCCTACTACAAATTTGAATGATATCAAGAACAGCATCAGACTACACATACTGACATATGGCTAAGAAAGTCAGCAAATGTAGCTTATTAAACCTAATAGACTGTAGTGGCTGGAGACTGGGTTTGTCAATTTGCAAAACTCTGAAAACCGCATGTCTAGGGAAAAGTTTCAGAGTACGACAAACCCCATTCTACAGCCACTCACAAGGGTGCAGAAACATCAGAGACAGTTTGTTCAGTGCACAGAAAGGCTGGTGTATGTACAGGCTGGTGTATGTACAGGCTGGTGTATGTATTGGTCAAACCAGAAAATGCACCGGTGAAGGCTAGGTGAACACAAATGTAACGTGGCACAACACTGAAATGGTTGTTTGCCTGCACATTGCCATGACTGTCTCAGCGAATCGCACAAGCTGTTGTTCAGAGAATGCATAGTCGAAGAAGCAGGGATCATGTGGTGAGCAACATTATAGAGGCACGTCTGATGCACAATGAACGAGTGGGGTCCAAGGGTGCGCAATAAGTTAATCTTTTGACAAAAGAAACAATGCTCCTTCATCGCATCAGTACGTGCAAGCACTCAGTTTCTTCTTTTTCTTTAGTGGCCCCGCCTCTGTGTATATGCGGCCGAGCTGCAAATAAAATTCAGTTGAAAGCACTTCGTGCAGTCCCTGTTCTTATCAGTCTGCCCCCTTTGCCAATAACGTGTATACTTTTTTTTCATAAGTTCTTTTACCCTAACTCATCTTGGCATTCCACCCACACAAATGATTTCCCAGTCAGAGTTAATCTTGCATTTTCTTTAAAACTTTCATTGTATGAAGCAGGAATTGACACATATCGATGTAGAAAGGCTCGTGCGAGTTTGACGAGTCCAACCAGAGGTCCGTGAGCTGCCTTGCAACTCCAAGCAGGACGCAATGCATATAATCTACTGCTTGGCTGCACACCAGATCAAAATGCCGAAGGTTCACCAAAGGCGATGGACCCTTGAGGCCATTCACGGTCACATTTTACTCGAGCGCGCGGTCCATATCTTTAACCATGCCCGCTGATGTTCTTGGAACTCCTGCTGTCTCAAAATAGCGGCGAGCACCTGCAATCATCAATAAGGTTTCACACGCTCACTACAAGGTTTAAATAAAATTTCAAAAACCATTACAGTGTGGGAAATTCAGAAAAGTGCAGTGAGCGGCTAATTGGTACGCCTTTATGAGAACAAAAAATAACTGCGCAAAAAGGACGAGACAAGAGAGAAGAACCACACTGCGTCCAACTGCGTTTGTTCCGTGTGGTTCTTCTTCTCTCTTGTCGCATCCTTTCTGCGCAGTTATTCTTTGTGGGAAATTCCTTGTGTTCATTTTGAATGGCTAAATGAGTTACCTCAAATTACAATGAAGCTGACAAAACATGTTAAGAACAGTAGTAGGCATCACATGCATGTCAAGCAGAGAAAAAAAATACGCCTTTCCTTTTTCTGTGACAAAGCTTTGCTTCGTATGGTCTGAGCACCACTTTTTATTGACTGCTGTCTTTTATGCAGTGAATTTAATTATAGGAACTCAGAGGAGTGCTAGCCACAAAGCAGCTCACTGGCACGTCTCGAAGCTCGACCTTTTCAATGGCTTGCACAATGCTCATTGCCTCAAGTCTCCCTTGTGGACGTCCCTTAAGTGAAACCCGCACCACTTTATTTGTTATTTAACCAACCTGCCTAACAACACGTTGTGTGGACCGACATTTTGAGTTTGGCTGCTCATATGCAAGCAGAATCACTTGCAGAATTAAGTAAAAACAATCATACCTGCAACCTGCGCTCCTGATGTAAGGCACCACAGACAGCCAAACCTTCCATTGAACTGGATGTGGTTTCCCACAGCAGCCCGAGCTGTAGCATCTACTGTGCAGCATACAGCATGAACACTGGATTTGACAGTTTCGGAGCAAAAATTCCAGGTAATTGTTCCAACTCCATTGAGTTCCTCAATAAACTTGTTCATGAAGACTGTCCTGTTGGGGTGGGTATGGCCAAACCAGAGTCCACCTAACACAGGATGCTGCTGCCGAAGCTTAGGTGGAAACTCATTCAGAACAAACTGAATTGGTCACACAGAAGTTCTCGAAGATTTGTACACTGGGCTACCATCCGTGTTGATAGTGATTGTCAAGTCTTGACCAGTGAGGCCACCAGTGCTCCTGAGCCTCCTGTAGAGGCTACCACTGGTGATGTCACTGATCTGATCAGTGCCTTGGAGGACCTCGCCAATTTTTTTCAGTTCATTGAACAACGCCTCTTTACATGTAGAAATAAGCTGAAGAAGCTGCTCCTTCACATTCATAATGCTGAAGAAGCATCCTTTCTCCTTCAGCACTGAAACTTGTGAGCTTTCAGTGCAGAGTGCACAGTGGACCTGGTCCGTGCCATGCACTGGGTCCAGCACGCTGCCACAGACTGCACAGCAGTAGTGGTGCTTTACGTGACAACCCAACTGCGGGCTCCACAGTTTCCTTGCTCGTCGGCAGCACGTTGCCATTGAAGCCGAACAATGCGTCAATGAGGCGTAAAAGGCCATCAACGGTGTCCCATAGGAGACCGTGGGCGACGATGAACGCCACAATCATGACGATCGCCGCCGCTTTTGTGGTAGTGGAGCCAGGAAGGGACGCGATGCCATACTCGTGCAGAGCTTCACTGAGCGCCTGGTGCACATTTAATATTTGGCCAGTTCCACAGGGCTGATCTTCATTTTCGCCGGCACACGGTGGCATGTCGGGAATAGCTTCCGCTGAAGGGTCGCCACTACTGTAGTCTGCGCTGCTCGCCGCGAATGCAGGAGGCTCTTCGTTGCCTGCATTATCGGCGGAACACGGCGGCATGTCGTGAACACCTTTCGCTGAAGTGTTTATAGTACTGTCGTCCCCAGTTTCTGCGTTCGTGGTATTGTGCGCAGAAGTTGGGTTCGCGGCGACGGAAGACAGTACTGTCGACCCTTCAGCGGAAGGTGTCCACGACAAGCCGCCGTGTTCCGCCGATAATGCTGGCGCGAACGCAGAAGTTCCTGCAGCTGCGTCCGGGGTGCCTGGAAACGCAATATAGCTGTCATAGCCTGCAGCTTCTAGATGTTCGCGCAACTGACGCCGACGGTAGTGGCGAGTTGACAGTGGCACATCGAATGGTTGCCTCTCGTGAAGATACGTCTTTCGTTTCCTCGGTGCGGAGGGGCCTTCCATAGCTCAAAGGAAGGACATGTCCACTTACGAAGTGCTTGAGTGAAACTCGGAGCGCACTTCGTAGAGATATATAGATCGAATGCACTCAGGTAGAAAGGCTGTAGAAAGGATAAAGTAGCTATATATAGGCAGGCGGTGGGGAGGGGGGAGGAACCACTAAACCAGTAATTCTTGGGTATGTTTCGTTGCAAAAAGTGGTACTAAGCGTGGTTTTCGTAAATAAATTTATCACTTTGGGCGAAAATCCCCCCCTCCCTCTTAAATCTATCTCCGCTTCAGCCAGGCAGAGAAATACGATTTTTTGCTTCTGCTGCTGATGAAGCGATATACATAATTCGTTTATTCGATAAATGCATCATTCGACGGCGCTTTTTTTAGCTTCAGGGATATATCTCAAGGCAACGGCGCGTGTAACAGGTGCTTGCTTGAGGTACAGGTGGCTTCACTTCACGCAGGAATTCCACGGGGACCGCGCTGGATTTGAACGGCACTGGGAAGTCTGGGAAGCGCGGGCGTGAGGATTTTAGCGCTGCACCTTAGGTCTATCTTCAATTTTGTAACAATTCGAACTAATTATTTCCCGTGACAGGCACAACGCTAAAGGCCTTGCGCCCGCGTCTCGGGCACTTCCCAACACCATTCAAATCTAGCGCGCAGGCTGTCAGGTCACGTGGCAGGACGAAGCTCCGCGTGAAGCCAAAGCCATCCGTTTCCTCATCTACCGCACTCTTCGCAACGGTCTTCGGCTCTTCAGCGTAGCTCAGACGCTCGGCGCTGTGTTTCTTTGTTCGGTTTAACTATGCCTCCTACCGCTCCGACCTACGCGTACGTATAGTACAAGGATGGCGGCAAGGCGATTGTCGCAACCGGTCTGATCAAGGACTACGCGCCCAGCGATACAAACGATGTACAAAAAAACAAAAAAAGATTACTGGCGCTCCGAAGCCGCAGGCCGCGAAGCTGAGGAGGGCTACTACGACGGAGACGTCATCGTCTTGGGACGTAAGTAAATTAATGCGGCATGCCCTTTTTCGAAAATGTAATTTCTCCCTGCTTTGCTGCATGCACTGACTACCTGCAGAAATCGGCCAGTGTTATGCTACGTTTATAATTGCCTTTTGAGAGTGGCAAAGCAACCGTGCGTTTTGACCCTTTCCCTATCACGCAAAATGCAGTATACTGTGCCAAATATACCACAATTTTTTAGCTCATTTAATAGAGATTTTTTTTTCTGAAGAAGACGACATCATTCTTCCAATTCAGCACAAGTTTTTCATTACTCAAATTGCGTAAAAAAAGTTGAATAAAGAAGGCTTCACTGCATTGCAAAAATGTTCTGCCGAAGAGCCTCTTGCAGCATTCCATAGACTATACAAAAAGAGTATAAAGAAAAAACATTGTGAAAGGCACGGAAACCAAGCGCATGAATAGCGGCTACTTTGGCTTTCCGCGTGAAGTCTTTCTTGCTTGCTTGTTTGTAGTATTTATTGCAGTGCACTATTCCTTTAACATGGAAGCAAAAAGAAACGACTACACTTTGCTGTTTCACAGTGACCAAAGCTGACCTTGTTTCAAGGATGGCTAAGCGCCATAAGGCTGTCCCAGATGCTGTGTTTGACGGAAACAGCACTCACGGGCAAACAGCGCCCTCCAAGGTGGGGAAGTCATTCTATTATGAAGTGTGCAGCATGCTATAGGTGTGGTATTTATATACTGCATACATTTTTTCCTTCATCTTGTTTTCCCAACTCATTAGGTTGGCCCCAAAGAAAAAAAAACAAAAATTAGCAGCTGCAGACAAGACTGCGATGGCCAGAATAACGAAAAAAAAAACGCAAAACCCAGTATTCTGAGTCCGACACGGATAGTGATGATGACTGTGAGCTTGTGCCTAAGAGGCTGCTACATGATGCAGAACAAAGGGTCAAGGCCCTTGAGAAAGAGCTAGAGTCAGTTGAAAGACTCTGGCAGGACGAGCGGCAACGCAACAGCAGGTTGTAGGACCTTCATCTCAGCCGAATGAGTGAGTGAGATAATGTGCTTTGTCATCGAATGATCTCCTGATGAGCTGTCGTGATGCAGCGTTCCTGTAGCTCACTTGTAAATATGTAAATTCCTGTATAAAGTCCTCTCTCATTGTCTTTTTCCAGCAGCCTCGTCTCAGACGTCCCTCATTCCCTCTCCGGCACACGACCATGCTACCCCGTCTGTAACAAACTGGTGGCAGCGGTGGGATGCTGCTACCTCATCCTTAACAAACTGGTGGCAGCGGTATTGCATGGAACAGTTTACAGAAGGAGGCACTCTTTGAGACTAAAGAAATGTCCTTCGCTGACTCAGTCACTCCGTCATCCTTCAGCGGCTGAATACATTTGCAATCCAGTTCTTCCTCCAAGATGAACACAGCGCGATGATAATGCTGAATGGTTATGGCGCAAGGGCAGCTCTGGCCTAAGAGTGCCTTGGCACAAGGTAATTTATAGTGTGAAAGCACTATAAATTATCTGCCTGCTTATAGTGCGAAAGCACTGTAAGCAGGCCAAGGGAAAGCTCGTGCCCATTGTGTCACTGGTGGTGCGCGGGGCCCTGCACCTCTTGCATGCAAATCGGGTTCCAAACCGCTAGGCCACTAACACTCTAGAAGATGCTTAAGCAGACTGAGATCATCACCTGCAAATGGGCTTTCCGGGATGGCAGTCAGCTGACGGTATCTGGAAGGCAGGATTGGGGGCTTTTTGCAGTACTGACAGAGCTTGCAGTTGTCCACATAGCTCCGGACAGAGAAGTATGCACCTGGCCAGAAGCGCTGGGGCACGTAGTCATATATCAGGGATATGCTAGCATGACCTGCGGTTGGGGCATCATGGAGCTGTTAGAGGACAGTCGAGCATAGGTGTTGAGCAATGAGCAAGACCTCACTGCTACCAGGCCACATATTGCATGTGTAAAACGTTGTTCAGGAGCACGAACATGGCAAGGGATGAATTACCACGTTACCAAGAGAGTAGGGATGAATTACCACGTTGAGGGTGGTAATTAATGGAGTGTAGTGGCAGGTCTCCGCGGTATTCAGTTGCAGTGTGGGAGAAGTATGATATAGAAAAGATGCAAACGTCAGCCTCACACTTGCTGTGGGTAGGCAGATCAATGGGCTGACGTCATATACAGCCTGCATCCTGGTATAACTTCAAGTGTAGTTGTATTGTACACATCTTAGATCAGGGGGATGGTTTCTGTCTTCTGCATAGCAGTTAGTCTTATTTCCATTTGCTGAGGTGTTTATTTTTAATCAGAGCACTGGCGCCATGACTGTACCAAAGTTTACCACCAACATTTTTATTTCCTTTAAATTTGATTCCAAATACTGCATGCCTCATATGCGTATACGCAAATTCTATTGCTTGTCACATTTCTGTTAAAACTGGAGCGTCCTTGATATGTGCCCGTCATTTCTGCAGAAGCGTTGGAGGCGACCGTCGAGAAGGCCTTGGTGTATGTCAAGGAGCCAGGAAGTCGGAGGCGGCCTGTCAAAGTATGTAGTGTTGTGTGTGGAATGTTTAGGTTGCTTTTTGCTGTTAGTTATTGTGTTGAAAAATAAGATAAAGATGCTGCTTGCCAGCACCTTGTACTAATGTTAAAGTGCTGAAGTCACAAAGCACAGGAATACAGTGTTTGCAGGTTATTGCTATGCTTCATTTTTTCTCTTTGCATAGGTTTTCTTGTCATAAGCATTTATGTGCGTTTATTGGCACTACAGTGTAATGGGAGAAGGTAAACTAATTATTGTACTGTAGTATATGGTTGCCATTTCCAGTGGTGGTTAGGTGTCTCGAACTGCATAGATTGCCAGAGACGTGTGTTAGGAAGAAATTCCCTGAAATGTATACAGCCTTTGTCAAAAGTTTGTAGCTGTAGGTGTTTGCTTCTAACCATGCAGTGGGGCATTCTTTTTTTTTATTTGATACCTCAAAGGCCCCTGGTATGGGGCATTACATGAGGGATGGGCATGACAGTTAAACAATAATGGTCTTGATGGCGTTCTTAAAATGGATGGCGTTGATGTGATGCACGGCGTCCTGTGGTAGATCATTCCAGTCCCGGGATGACGTGACGAAAAAAGATCGAGAATGAGCGGTAGTTCTTGCGGTGGGGGCGTAGACGGCCTTATGGTGGTTAATACGGCTTGAGAGGCGATAAGCGGGTGATATGACTGATTCTCCTAAAGATGAATGATAAAACATATGAAAGAGGCACAATCGAGAAATATTTCGTCGCGTTTCAAGGCTGGGTAAGTTAGCTTTAGTTTTTAAGGCAGACACACTAGTGTAGTACGAATAGTCAGAATAAATGAAACGGATAGCTCGATTTTGTATTTTTTCTAAGGTTAAAGAGAGGTTAGACTGGTGAGGATCCCATATTGCCGAAGCATATTATAGTTTAGGACGGACAAAAGTTATGTATGCTAATGATTTGATGGATGGGGTGGCAAAACGTAGATTGCGCCGTATGAAACCAAGGGTACGATTAGCTTCGTTAGCGATGTTCGTGATATGAGATGACCATGTTAGGTTTTGCGTTACAGTAATACCCAGGTACTTACAGGAAGAGACGGACGATACTTCTGAACCGAAAAGAGTGTATTTAGAAGGAGTATGCATCTGCCGATGATGGAATGAGATTAAACATGTTTTGGAAATATTGAGAGACATTAACCAACGTTCGCACCAAGTTTGGATTCGGTTAAGATCTTGTTGAAGAATGCCAGCGTCAGTACTGTTAGTGATTGGGAGGTAAATTACACAATCGTCAGCAAATAAACGGATGGTAGAGGAAATACTGGAAGGAAGATCGTTAATATTTATGAGGAAAAGCAAAGGTCCTAGGACTGTACCTTGGGGAACACCTGAAATGACCGAGTTACGTGGAGAAGAATGATTGTTAGCATAGACAAATTGCTCTCTGTTAGTCAAAAAGTTAGAAAGCCATTCTAATACTAACGAATTAAGATTTAGACACGATAACTTCAGTAGCAGTCTTTTATGCGGTACTTTATCGAAAGCTTTTTCGAAATCAAGGAAGAGAGTGTCAGTAGGAACGTTTAAATCAAGGTTGGAGCTTAGGTCATTAATAAAGAGAGCCAATTGGGAGTCACATGAGCGTCCTTTCAAAAAGCCATGCTGGTTAGTATAAAAGAATTTTACGGAGACAAGGAATTTGACTATGTGCGAATAAATAATATGTTCCATTAGTTTCGAACAGACGCTTGTGAGAGAAATGGGGCGGTAATTTTTGCATGAAACAGGTGAGCCCTTTTTGGGGACTGGAATGATCTTACCAACTTTCCAATCTTGTGGAAGGACACCTGTTGATATGGACTGCTGAAAGAGGTGGCACAATATTACACTTACAGTGTTTTTAGTATTTTTTTGGAAGTGCTGCCTTTGGGGGAGTAAGCACGAGATTTTCTCTTACCTCACGAAATCTTCAACACTGGCGATGTATAACAAGCCACATGGTATGGCCGAGAAGCAAACAACTTGGGCTTTGACCTTTTGGCATGAACTACCTGGTTGCTTCCACCTTGAAAGTGAGTGGTTTACAAAGTGCAGCCATGCGCATGCACAGTTGGCAGGTGACAGGCAGGTTGGTATGTATTAACTATTACATAGTGGAAACAAGACGACGTAGTCTTTTTTGCAATCTGTAATGAATATGTAAGCAACCTGAGTAGCAGAATTAGAGTCGGAGTCGGGGACTTTGGACCCTGAATGTAGTCTTATTCGTGCTCTGTTACAATTAACACCAGCGAACTTGCCACATTACATTTTAGGCACAAAACTTCCATGAAAAGCTAGGCAATCTAAATTAATAAATTTGCTTGTTAGTTTTAAGTGCTTGCTGTGTTATTTTTCACCCGTGGCAGATGTGCTGACTTTACTGAACTTATGTATGGAAGGAATCCTCACGCTAGCTGTGTTGTTTCACTATAGTACATGCATATGATACTTGGTTACTGATATGGAGAAAACCTATGCAGTTCAAAGAGATGGATCCTGATGCCCGTATTGCATCTCTTTGCCTGCAGTACAAAGTATGAAGATTGTGCATTCAGGCAACATGCAACAAAAAGCTGTGTAGAATATGTGGTTAGCTGAGGCCCAGGAACAGAATGCTAAGACGGATACTGCTTGTCAGTCTTCTCGTGATACTGCAGCTGACTGAAGGAATGGATGCTTTCATGAACTATGCTTCACCATCTAGAAAGATGAGAATAAATAAGCACACATAAGCTGAGCTACATTAATGCCTCAGATTATATTCTACCAGCTCAAAGAGCCCGAAAATGAGGAAAAAAAATGTTGGGCTGATCTCTCCATGTAGCAGTACTCGAGACTTCAAACTGTTCTGCTAGCAAGCCACCACACACTTGTGAAATGAATGCAGTTATGTACACCTTAATTTTAGGGTCACCAAGTTTGCTGGAAATGTTCAGCAACCGGCCAGCGCTCGTGGGTTCACCAGCACATCATGAGCAGTTGATGCTGTTTGCACTGTTGTACGTTTTCCTCGCAATAAACATGTGCTCATCCAGTAAGCAGTATGTTGAAGCACTCTTGTAAAGGCTCTTTACTCGGAGGTGGAGGAGCTCATATGCGAAAAGAGCTGGTCGTAGTACTCGGTGCGACATTTGAGGCATGCCACAAAGTGCATGTGGCAGCCAAATGATTCGTAAAATGGCTGTCGTAGCACTGAGCCTGCTGACGCGATGTCACATGTTAGATATGTATTGAAAGTAGTCACAGTTCCAATAACACAGTAGTCTCACATTTTGCAGAATGATGGCGGTCGACATGGTGGCATGGACCGGAGTTCATCACCGTTGCTGTATGAGGATGAGGTATGTGTATATTGAGCTGCTTAACCATTTTTCTACCGCAGCCGAATTAGGCTTGTGTGTTTGATATTGATGACCATTGCAGTTCATTTTTGTTAAGTGTCATATTGTTTCAGGGTTGTGACTAAATTGACATGTGACTTCAATTAAACTGGCACCATGCGACCAATATGGGTGAGGACTGTTCGGCATTGCATTACTTGAGAAGTGCAAGAGCTGTACTGCTGTCATTGTTTAATAGGTACATATAGTACAATGTAGAAAATGCAGTGATGGCATACAGCTAGAGCATCTGCCTCGCGTGCAAGCGGAGTGGAGTTTGAACCCCACTGACGTGCAGTTCTCCACTGGGTAAAAAAAACACAGCATAAGAACCAACGAAGTAGTCAGTGCAGCCTTTAGCCTTTGAGGAGCCCGTGGTGAAACACGCCATGATCGGCGACTGGCGGACTACGTCTGGGCAAAGTTTTGTGTCTCATGTCGCCTATTTGCATTGGAAAATGAAAGACAAGACTCAAACCTAAGAAATGGTAACACAGAAGCAAACTCGATGGCGCAGCTTGTCCAAGAGCGCCTACTTGAAATCTTGGGCGCAGGTTCAAAATATCAGTCATATATGACCGGTGGCAGTGGCACGGTAAGGAAAGAGTTAACTGCATGGCTCATTCATACCTTATCTTGAAGCAGTGTGTCTGCTGTGGGTGCACCTGGAGCACACTTTAGTTTGGTTATGTTAGTTTGTTCTTGCTGTGTGTAATAAGCATTTTGTTGGGGCATTCTGTACAGGACATTTTTGTCCCACCAAGTCCAGAGGCCACTCCCAGCAAGCTTGTCTTAGCTGTTTCGCCATCAAGCGTGTTGCAGCCTGGCTGGGTGGTTTCCTCTATTCCGGCCCAGCATCCAGGCAGCATCATACAGCGTCAGGTATCACAGACCTTATTTACGAACTTGTAGAATTTATTCAGTTCCTTTACATTATCATCTCTTTTAAGCATACCTCAGCACCCACATTTCCGATCAGAAAAACATCAGTAGTGTATCCATGGAATAATTATCAGTCTTGCTAATTAGCTTGATGTTTCCGGTTGGTTGGTTTGGTTCATTGGGGTCTAACGCCCCAAAGCGACTCAGGCTATGAGAGACGCCGTAGTGGAGGGCTCCGTTTAGTGTCCCTTTAGCGCTGTGCATAACCATCATCTTGTGCACTGCTGGTCTGCAAGCATTTTTAGTCATTTGCCAAACATTGGCACGTGCACTTATTGTTCAGTTTGTTGCCAAGAGAGATGGAAGTGAAAAGTATTTTGACAGCAGGTGACATGCTTCCTTTCCTGTTAACTGCATGACTCATTCATAAATATGCCAGCAGCGGGTATACTGTGGGTGCACCTGTAGCATGCTTTATTGCGGTTCTGTCATTTTGTTTCGGAGTGCACCTCTTGGAGGCACCCGTTTCTGGTTTGTGTGTCAGCATTGCAGCTGGCATCATTATAACTGGCTGAGTGAATTAGGAGCACAGCTTGGGATGAAAGTGTGGTGATGGCAAAGAGATTGTGAGAAGGACAAAGAAAGAGGAGGCTAGTGCGAGAGCATAAATTTTGAGGAGGAGGTTACGGGGAGAATAGGTAAAAGCCTAACCTCTGCAGCATCTGCAGCGGCAGCTTCTGAGAAATGCACCGTCCAACGAGAGGCTCAGCGGCAGTCGACCACTGTGCACACTAGCCACCTCTGTTTGGCATTGCATGTTCTGCGATAGCTGATGGTTCAAATAGTGGAGCAGCTGCGCTAAAAAATTGCATTACCAAGAATCCTAATTGCCGGCGCATTGTTTTGCATGTGTAGTAATCAGTTTGCTGGGTTATATTCAGGACTTCATTTTTACACAGAGCCCTCAAGCCGCTGTCAACGAAGCGGCCACAGCTGGGCCGTCCGGGGTGCCACACCCTTCAGCATGTGCCGAGCGTCCAGGCGGCATTGTGCAGCCCCAGGTACTACAGACTTGATTTGTGCAGTTTTAGAATTCCTCCAGTTCCTTTTCTTATAGTGTTGCGGGCATGCTCAAAATGCTAACCTTACTTTTTTTTTGCTGAATGATGGGTACTGCAGCATAGGCTGCAGAGGATGAGACTGAAAAAAATGCTTCACTTTTGTTTACTGTAGCATCGCACACATTCAAGTGGAATGTGAGGGTTAATGTTTCTTGCATCTTGGGTAGGGCAGACGCACAGCAGACATACATTTTTCATCTCCTTGCACGCAAGGATGTTTTCATTTTTCTTCATTGAAGTGCTGTCAGGAGGCTGTGGGTGTCAGTTCATTGTTATCGGATACTCTTCACAAGGGACAACACAATGAGTATTCCTGCTGTGGTCTCTCTCTATGCATCATATGCCTCGTGTGTAAGCGTTGTAGAACATAATGCAACGCACACCTTGTGTCTAGGCAAAATCTCAACCTTGTGCTCGGCAGCAAAGTGTTTTAACCAGTGCGGTGCTGCAGTGAGTCATAACGTTTTTTAATACAGTTCTCATTGGGAAGCTCTTAGTTTTCCCAAGGCATCAACATCACATTGATAGCTAGCTGTAGGGATCAAGAAACTGTTAGTGAGGGTGGCTAATTGGAGTGAATTTTGGGAAACATTTTAATGGAGTAAGAGGAACCATGAGAAGGTACACAGACCGCTACTCTAAAACTTAGCTGGCGTGTCACCAGAGTTCTCTTTTTTCCATCT
The DNA here is from genome assembly GCF_055824585.1 of Amblyomma mixtum. Classification (NCBI taxonomy): domain Eukaryota; kingdom Metazoa; phylum Arthropoda; class Arachnida; order Ixodida; family Ixodidae; genus Amblyomma; species Amblyomma mixtum. The sequence continues at coordinate 135,998,314 of NC_143018.1, read as the reverse complement.
TTTAGTGCTGAAATATGACTGAGAAGTCGGATTGCACAAAATATGTCAGACTGAGGTTGAATCTGAGTCACAACTCTTCATGTTTTCACCCGCATGCATGCTGCATGGTGAACGTGTTTTTCTGACTGGACCTTTAACGAGCATTTGGTCATAGGTGCAGCAAGCATTTATATTTTGCCGAGATGAATAAAATTTAAAACAAGAAAATGACTTTACAGCACTTGTGCTACTTATCAAGCCCAGTACCTGAGTAGCTGCGGTGGCTATTAAGTTCCTTTGTTTCGGTCCCTGCAAATAGATTATTTTTTTATCTTAGTGCACTTATCTGTACATAAGTGTTTGCTTGTGCTCATCCGCTTAGCCAAATAATTTGCAGCTTTCTCAGTTGCTTAAGTTTATATCAGCCTCTTTGGCCTAGTATGCAATGCATTTACTTTTACAATTTGCTTCCAAGACTGCATTCCCTTTTTGCAAAAGTTTAGCTTTAGAGTTGTATGCACATAGTCAGCATGCTAATACACTTTTTCCACTTGGAGGCTTGTTGATTTATAATGCAGTTAGTGTTAAATGAGCTTTTGCAATCAATTTCAGAAGCCTGCTCCAGCTTAATGCCCGTTTTAGCTGCGACCTCAAGTGTGGAGCAGTTTGGCGCTGTTGATGGAAAGGTAGGCTGCATTCGTGGAGTTTTACTTGTACTGCTTCATTATAACATTATTGTGACCACTGCGAGGTGAAATTCTGGAGGCCCGTGTACTGCACGATGTCAGTGCACGTTAAAGAACCCCAGCTGGCGGATATTTCCGGAGCCCCTTCACTACTTGATAGCCTGAGTCGCTTTGGAGCAGTACACACCCATAATCCAAACCTAAACCAAACAAGAAGAGAAGACTTCAGTGCTGATTTGCACAGTAGGTAATTATAGAAGTAGTGGTAATACTGGTGGCAGCAGGGAAAGGAAATGCCAGCTACTACCAAAGAGAATAAGGGTAAGCAGTGCTGAAGGAAAGCAAGCCGGAGAGGATAAAGTAACTAGATTTCTGAACATCAGCCGATGTATTTTGTGCTAGGAACGCCTGCAGCTTTGGTCATAATATACCTCATAACTGACCATAGACTGGTGAACTCACTCATGAGTTGACTCACTAGGGCTCACTGAGGTGCACATTCAGATCATAATCCGAGTCGTGAGTGTGTCTGGGCTGATGCTCAGATAATGGTCTGTGTTTTCGCGATGACTGCATGCACTTAGTTTTTTTATTTTTTCCTTGTTTGCTGGCTGTGAAGTGGAGGAGTGATTTACTGCCACAACCAAGCATGTTTGAGGGTGAGGCAGCTTGGTGATGTCGGCGAGGGACCGCAGAGGATTCTGTGGAAGCAAGGAGGACGGCGTTTTGTTCTTACCTCGTTGCTAGTTTAAGCGGGTGCAGGTGTAGTAACGAGCCGCATGGGGATGTATCGAAAGCTTTGTGAGAGTTTCAGCATGCGGCTGCACGGGGGGTAGCGGCCCTTTTTTGTGAGTCTCAGTCGGATCAGGGGTGCGCCACTTAGGTACCACACAGAGCCTATTGTGTCTTGAATTGAAACAGGCGAGCGAGCCCAAATGAGTCGTGAGGCAAATGAGCGAGTGAATCCATGAGTCATGAGTCAAAATGAGGGGCTGAGCCCAATTGAGTTGGGACACCGGATGAGTCATCAGTTAAGTCAGTCCACATGAGTTGTGCTGCTTAGATGAGTTGAGTTCATGAGTGAGTGAGCCCAGTTGACTAAACTTTTGTGAGTGAGCATTCATCATTTTAAGGCGAAAGCCTTTAATGTCTCATCGTTGTAAGCAGCAGTTGTCGACAGAAATGTCACACTTTTCAGTTGGTCGAAACGGTCGTGACGTCACAGTGCGCGAATTTCAAACAGGGCCAATTGTACTTCGGCTAGTAACCAGGCCACCAATTGAAGGGATCGTATAGTGATGCTCCAAGTAAGTGGGACTGAGCTTAGTTAATTGCTTAATTGCTCAATTAGCCTAATTAACTTTTCAAGTCAGGTCATATAAATAAATAAAACCGAGTAAGAAATTGGTCGAGCTCGGGAATCGAACCCCGGTCTTCTGAGTGTGAGACGGGCATGCTATCCACTCCGCCATGCCAGCTCGATGGTTTGGGAAGAACTAAGGTGCGTCTAGTGAGTACGGTGTCTTCGCTCACTCCCATCCTCCTCCCTTCGCTTCCGGCGAGGTTTAGGTGTCCACCGAGATATGAGAGACACACACATTTCCTTTCCTCAAAAACCAATTTGCCGACGAGCGAGGCATAGAACCGAATGGGCGATGGCGTTCTATGGACTCCTGGAAGCGTTGCAAGACGCTGTCGCGTTACACTCTCAGAGGCGAAGCTTAACATCTTAACCACACATCAGTGACCACACTTTAGGTAAAAAAAGTGCCCCCCTGAATTTTGACGGGTGTCCACCAAGATATGTGAGACAGTTACTGCGTAATTTCCTTTCCTCAAATACAATTTTCATTTTCTTCATTACGGGCTATCTTTGTCTTTCTTCTTCCACTCCCACTTCCTCCCTTCCTCTACGGTGCGGTTCAGGTGTCCACCGAGATGACAGAGAATTACTGCGCCCTCTCCTTTCCTCAAAAATCGTTCAAAAGGCAAGCCATCGCGCCGAACGCGTGGTGGCGTTCCGTGGACTCCCTGGCAGCGCTACAATACGCTGTCGCGTTCCACTCGTAAAGGCAAAGCTTAAGTCTAGTACACTCTAGCTTAAGCGTCATTAATTAGCAGTTAACTAGTATTCAGGCACAAATCAGTAATTAACCATTAACTAGTGATTTGTCGTCACTTAGTAATTAGCACTCAATTACATGTGACGCCACCAGTGCCACAGAAAGTCAAAGTGGTGCGGAAAACGCTTTCGCCTCTACGCACTTTAGACAGTCAAAGTGCCCCCTGACGTTTTGCTGAAGTATGTGACTGACAGTGGCTGTGTAGTATCTTTCAAAATGTTGGTTAACAGCTGTCTTCTGCCTGGTGAGCAGGAGAGATAATTTTCTGGTGTATGGTGGCAGGCAGAGCTGACACATGGTAGGGATGTTTGTAGGCCAGTAGGAGAGCCCTTTGTCCAGTAGTGGATGCAAACGGGGCTGATAATCATAGTGAATGGTTTAATTCACATTGATTATATGCATGCTTTTATCTTTTTTTTAGGTCTACCTTGGCGGTAGATGTTTCATTGATGAAGAACGCTGGGCCTGGCTGCAGCAGTCAAAACTTGACAGCATGTTTACTCGGCAGTTGATGAGAACGCTGTGGGAGGAAAAAGAACTCAAAAACCGGAGTGTGACAGGGAGGGCATGCCCCGGGAAAGTCCACGCCGGAGCTGAAGCGAAGCCTGCTCTGACTCCAGAGAAGTTGGGTGCAATGCGGTGTGAGTAGTCTATGCAGTTTTTTAAAATCATTTCGTGCAGTGGGTCAGAGGTACAGGAGCTCACCTGCCAAGCCCATGGTCACTGGAGTTAATACCATGATGCGACAGAGGTCGCATTTTCTGGTGACAGAAGGCAAAAATGCTTGTGCACTATCAACAGATGTTAACGGATTCCAGATTGTTCAGCTTAATTGGGAATTGAATATGCTATCTCCTATAGCTGGTGTGCAGCTGTGGGATTTATTAGATTCCACATATCATTTAGTATACCTTTCATGTAATGTAGCTGGATCACAGGTGAGGTCTTTGAAGTCTAGTGGACTGAAAGAAGTTTTTTCCTCTGTACTGGCTGCAATACTGCTTACTGCAGTCGTTAGGAAAACCTAATTTATCCTCCCTCAGCTGTGACTGGCGTCTCAGTTCAGAGAGAAACATTACAGCTCCAGGATTTTTTTAGCCAGTAGCAGCCAGTGTCACAAGTGAATGAAAAATAAAACTGCATATCAGTGTATGGTGGCCCATGATGGCACTGGTAGCATATTAAAGAACCCTAACAGCTGAATGCAGTTGCAGCAGAAAAACTTGGCTACTCTTTTGCTGTGAAGATGCAAGCAGAAGTCTTGCCTTAGTGAATGCTGCTGGCTGCTCTAGTGTGACGTAATCAGATGTGTGGGTTGTCTTAATCAGTTTTTTTCTGCTGAAAATTTGCGTTTTTGTCTTATTATTGTGAAATGTAGCAAATATACTTGTTTTCTTACTCTCAATGCATTTGAGTCTTGTTACGACCCATCTTGTGACCCGCGATGAAACGGTGGCGGATTCAGCAGCGGATATTTCGACGGGTCGTTTGACCCCCAAGATGGCCCCACGGCCCGGTGCCAACGATCTTCTAGAAGGACCGACGACCGGGGAAGATAGGTTGCCCCTCGACTGAAAGAGGCCCGGAACGAATCAGAGGAAGCCGGCGTAGCTGCGTCTGCGACGTCAACATGCCACACCTGTGTTCGATGGACGCGACCTGCCAACTCAGTGCTACAGGGATGCGGACTTTACGCTTCCTCCTCGCCAGTTCCCACGTGTGGGCTCTCAACAGGTGTATTCGTTAGCTGTGACGTGTGGTGCCGATCTTTTGTGTCACGATGAATTGCCGCCTGGTGAAAGGGCGGAGCCTTGGGCTATTTAACCTGCGCCCAAAGTGAGCACGAACGCTCTGGGCCCTCGGTAAAAGGCTCATCCAGTCGCAGGACGTCATGAACTCTTGATTTTTTATTCTTTGCTCTTCTTTTGTAAATTTATGTAAATAAGTGTCTGAATTTCTTGCCATTAAATCTGCCTGTTTTTCGTTCCCCAAATTCGAAGTCTGGGCCCCACAACAACTTGTGGCAGCGGTGGGATGCTGCTACCTTGAGTTATGATAACTGGTGGCAGCGGTGGGATTCGAAGACCCAACAACTGTGGATCAGCGATGGGAATCCGAGGCTACAAGCGGCAACAATGGTCGGCCAGCGAGAGTGCAGCTGTCTCGGAACATGATCACGTGTGTGGGTGAGTGCTTGGCTTTTTCTCTGATGTGGACCAGGTTCTAAAAGAGGGTTAATATTTAGAACTGGTAGACACCTGTGCTTAAATCCTAGAGGTTTGGTATTTTTGCATGGTTGTTTTGGAAATAGCTCAGACACAGTACTATCATGGACCTACAGAAACTGCAGAAGTCGGACCTGTTGCTGTTGTGTGAGGAATTGGGGATTGATACGAGGGGTTTGGCACGAGAACCCGTAATAATTCAGGCAATTACTGATTTGGGGGCAGATGATGAGGAGCTCAGTGAAGCGTGGAGCCTCATCGAACAAAAGAAGAAAGAGCATGAAAAAGAGCCGCTCAGACAGCAGAAAGAGCGAGAAAGAGAGGAAAAGTGGCGGCAGCGTGAACGTGAGAGTGAAGCAAAATTACTGAAGCTAAAGACTGAGCTTCGTAATTTAGAAGTGGTGTTGAGCAAGAGGTCGGGCGGTTGTCCTCAGCAAGTGGTACCTCTTCTCAACAAAGAGGCAGGCGAGAAGTGTGAAACTATTCCGAGAAAAACCTCCGCGTGGAGAAAAAACAGGAAAGGCGAAACCTTTGCGAGGAAAAAGAAAGGTGTGACACGCTTACTGGTAGCCCTGAGAAAGATAGCGCGTTGGCAAATAAGGCAGAGGTCCCGCGCCAGAAGGAATGCAGTGAGGTTCGGTGTAAACGCAATGACAGAGCCAGAGAAGGGACACCGCTGGTGCAGAAGGCGAGCACTAGCAATCAGGAAGTTGAGGCGGTGCTGAGCGGCATAAAGAGCGAACCGGAATTGCCTGACGGCAGTAGTGAAACGCCGGGCAAGAGCGCAGCGCTCGCCGGAAAGTGCCACGAGATTGTTGCTGTAACCCGGAAAAGGGATGATGATGCTCAGATAAAAGGGCAGCGGGAAAATGAGCTTGGGGGCTCAGACGAAACCACAGGAGTGGACGATTCGTCAGTTAGTCCGTCGCTTAGCGCTCAGAATAAAGCACGAGTAGCGTCGCTACACAAGAAACATTGCGAACCCGACAAGCGATTGAGAAGTGCCAGGGCAGGTATTGATGCTGATGCAAAGGCCGGCAGATCAACAAGGGACGGCACCACGAAAGCTAATGGCCGAGAAGGAAAATCAGTGAAATTTTCCCGAAGGCAGATGGGCCCAATGAAAGCCCAGGTGACTGCCCTTGCGGGCCGAAAGAGGGACAGACGGCGTAGTCGTTGGACACGAGACACATGCTTTGCGCTACGAAGAATAGGGCACGACGGCCACACAAAAGGGCGCCGCAGAGAACGCGTGAGTCGGAGTGGGTCGCGACAGGCAGGGACAAAAAATGGAGGAGGCACCCATTCCGCAGTTGGTTGCGCGGAGGCGGAACCAATCAACCCCTCCGTTTTCTTGAGGCACCTGCTTGTGGACCGGCCATCCGACCACGACCGCGCAGGGCGCGGCTGAAGAATGTCCAATTCAGGGAATAAGTGTTTGCCTTTTTTTTTTGTTGCATTGACTCACTGTAAAAAAAATAAAACGAAAGGGGGGGAAGGCAAACACAGTTTCAAGTTTTAGTGGTAGTGGTGAGTGGTTTTTGTAAACTAGATGATTTTCGCTCAGTTTGCTGCTTTTAAAGATGTTTGATTTTATAAAGTACGTGCAAGAAGGGTACATTGCATGAAAATGCGGACGCGCTTAGCCGTTCTTTCTAAGCGGTCCGGAATGCTCTTTAAGAACCAAAATTGCTACTAATAGTTTTTTTCGTGCGGTTTTGGAAGTGAATGTGTACAGTAGCAGGTTCGGTTTTTCTCAGCTTGCGTGGGTCCTGAGAAGTTTCAGTGTGAGATTTTCTCCAACGGCTATACTACCGAAACTGAATCCCTCTTTTGGAACTGGTTTGCTCGGAGGGAGGTTGAGTGCTTGCTTGCGCATGTGGTTGAAGTTTCAGAGACGCCTCAAAGAATTTGGCCGACGTAATAGAAGACCACGTTGCAAGCGGCAGAGGGCTTCTGGCATACTTCTGCGAGCAATTAGCCCAAGTCGTCTCTTCGTGCAGCAGCGATGACTGCTACTCGCCGAGACTCGTCTGGCGGGGGAGGTAGCTGTTACGACCCATCTTGAGACCCGCGATGAAACGGTGGTGGATTCAACAGCGGATATTTCGACGGGTCGTTTGACCCCCAAGATGGCCCCACGGCCCGGTGCCAAGTACCTTCTAGAAGGACCGACGACCGGGGAAGATAGGTTGCCCCTCGACTGAAAGAGGCCCGGAACGAATCGGAGGAAGCCGGCGCAGCTGCGTCTGCGACGTCAACATGCCTCACCTGTGTTCGATGGACGCGACCTGCCAACTCAGTGCTACAGGGATGCGGACTTTACGCTTCCTCCTCGCCAGTTCCCACGTGTGGGCTCTCAACAGGTGTATTCGTTGGCTGTGACGTGTGGTGCCGATCTTTTGTGTCACGATGAATTGCCCCCTGGTGAAAGGGCGGAGCCTTGGACTATTTAACCTGCGCCCAAAGTGAGCACGAACGCTCTGGGCCCTGGGTAAAAGGCTCATCCAGTCGCACGACGTCATGAACTCTTAATTTTTGATTCTTTGCTCTTCTTTTGTGAATTTATGTAAATAAGTGTCTTAGTTTCTTGCCATTAAACCTGCTTGTTTTCATATCTCCAACTTCGAAGCTTCAGACCATTCCTCATCCTGTACGAGCCCCTTGGTGATGCAACAACTGGCCACGCTACCTCGAACCTAACAGTCTCTACTTTGACACTGACAAATAGTATCAGTGAAGCATTTCTTTGGCCAATTTATTTGAGCAGCTACATTTCTCTCTCCCATTTATTTTCTTCTCCACCTGTGCTCGAATCACCGGAGCACGTCCCCTTCGATGAAGCCAGACTTTAAGCACCAACTGGATGCACTGTGGCAAAAGGGTTTTCGCTATGCGGGAAAGCTAGGTTCTGTATTTCAGACAGTGTTCTTATTCTCAATAGTTGATGAGTGCTTTTTTGTTAGATCTTCAGTACTGCTGCAGGTACATATTTCAAATGATTATACTCTTCTAAGAACCATGAATATTCAGTTCGATTCATGGAAAACAAACAGGCTATTCATGTCATTTGAATGTTGTTTCTTTTAAACTTTGCAGATGGTCTGGGCGAATATATCCGGCTGCACCCAACTGCAAACCTGGCAGATGCTGACAGGCTGCGAAACATGAATAAGTATATTGCGTGCTTGTTGCGTGATGTCAGCTAATGTAATAAAGTGCTGCAGTTGCAAATGCTATGTTCATTTGGAAGCTGATTGTGCAAGTACAGTCGTGGTCCAAACTTTGCAGGATGGGGATTCACTGAAAAAAAAATTTGTGTTGCTTCCTCACTGGTCAGTTGGCTGCTATTTTTCTGGAAGATGGAATTTGAATGTGCACCCTCATCCCCAATTCTTTTCCTTGCCTTTCTCTGCCTGCACTGAAATAATTTTTTTTTCGCAATTTACATCTAGCAATATTTTGTCCATGACTGTACATTATTAGCTGGCATGCACACAATACATCACATCATGGTATATTAATGTATAGTTGCACAGTTATGTACGCTATATTTCAGTTGAGTGAGCATGCTTAATCATGATTTGTCATAAGCCATCTATGGCATCGTAGCTTAACGATCTTTGACATCATAGCCTAATGATGTATGACATCATAGCCTAACGATGTACGATATCATATCTTAATGATGTACGACATCGTAGCTTAATGATGCATGATATCATAGAGTAGTGATGTATGATATCATAGCTTAATGATGTATGATTAATCGTAGCTCTATGATGCACTAACCTCGTACAAGAAAAGTCATAGAACATCATAACATTTTTTTAGTAGGGCTATGCTTCTTTGAAAGGGAAGTAATGCCGTGAATCTTTCTAGTGTTTGTACATTCTTTAAAGCTGTTCGACGACCGCCGGGCTGGCTTGTTTCTACGCCGCCGCCGAGTCATTCAGGTCTTTGCGGGCGCAAGTTAGCCCAAATAAAGAGTTTCGTTTTGAAGCCGTTTTCGCTGCTTGCCTCTTCGCCCGACTGCAGTCACGAAAATGTGAAAATATCATTAAGCCGCGTTTTTTTCCCTCGTCCACTCTGCCCGCTTCCGGTCTCTTAGCATTATGCCTATCATTTTTCTTTACATAGTCCGCAGCATTGTCCTTAACTTAAGCAGAACCCTTTTCACTGGTCTCCATGTTTCTGCCACAGAGGTGAGTACTGGTAAGATGCAGGCGTTGTAAGCTTTTCTCTTCAGGGGTACTCAACGACTTACATTCATTTTCTGAGAGAACCTGCCATATGCGTTCTACCCCTATCTCATCCAGGCAGTTATTCACTCTCATAATTCGGATCAGCGGTCACTGCCTGCACTAGGTAGACGTACTCCCTTCCAATACACACCTCGCTACCAATTGTGAACTCCTGTTTCTTTGCTAGACTGCTGAGCATTATGTTGGTTTTCTGCATGTTAATTTTTAGACCCATCGTTCGGTTCTCCCTAACACATTGATCATGCTTTGCAGTGCTTCTCCTGAAAGCCACAGCAAGGCAATGTCATCAGCTAACTCTTATTTCCAACTCTTACCAATCAAGGCCTCGGAATTTCTCCCCCTGGAATTTCTCCTGTAAAAAGGGGGTGAAGTGCATTGGCGTGATCTCGTCGCCCTGTCTGACACCCGTGCTTATTGACATTTTATTGCTGACTCATGTACGACTGTGGTAACTGCGCAGTTGCTATATATATATATTTTCCAGTTTTTTTTTCACCTAATTCTTCAGCACCTTGATTCCGCAATGCCTGCATGATTGCTGAGGTTTTCACTCAGATGAATGCTTTATCGTAATCAGTTAACGCTATATATAGAGGTTGGTTATATTACACGCATTTCTCTAACACCTGATTGATAGTCTGAATATGCTATATTGTCCAGTATAATTTACGAAAGCGTGCCTGATCATTTGGTGATTTGAAGTCAAAGGTTTTCCCGACTCTATTAGTTATTACTTTAGTAAATGCCTTGGAGATAATGTGAAAATATCATTAACCAGCGTTTTTTCCCTCGTCCACTCTCCCCGCTTACGGTCTCTTAGCATTATGCCTATCGTTTTTCTTTGATAACCCGCTGCATTTTTCTTAACTTAAGCAGAACCCTAGAACGCTAGGGGACCTACGACATTGCGTGCACCGGGTGGCTAGTTTTCTGGCACCATGTGCCCTCCTTCCTTCAACAGATCTGCTGTTACCTGATCCTCACCAGTTGCTTTTCACCTTTGAATTGCTCCTCATGCTTTCTTTACTTCCTGTTTGTTAACTGGCTACGTTTTAGATTTGTGCAGACCTCTCTCGCTATTTTAACAATCTTTGTCATATTGCGAATCATATTGCATTCTCTGTCTGTTAATACATTTGGTTTTTCCCCTGCCTAATTTCCTCTTCCTGGCTTTTACGCACCCTTCTTTCTTTAAAGCATGCTCGTTTCCATACATATTAAACTTCTTGATGTCGGCTAACTTGCGCTAATTATTAACTTTTATAACTCTGCCAGTTCTATTCTTTCTGTAGTGTTAGTTGCTTTTATGCATTTTTGTTCCTTAATTAGATCTGCCGTCTCCTAAGACAGCTTGCCGGTATCTTGAAGAACAATCATACCACCTGTTTCTGCTGCGCACTCCATGATGATAGCAGCGAGACTATTTTACTGTTTGAACATTAAGGTCGTTTCCCTCAAAACCGAATGTTGGTTCTTCTGCGATATCAAGAACTCCTCTACTTTCCCTTTTACTGCTAACTCGTTGATGGGCCTCTGCATCACTAGTCTCTTCCGCTCCCTCTTCAAGCCTAAGATAATTCCAGACCTTACCATTCTGTGGTCGCTACAGTACACCTTTCTGGGGACTTCCAAATCCTGCGCAATGCCACGATGAGTGCATACTATGAAGTGTATTTGCGGAAGAATCAAATCTTCATTACCGCCATGTGCTACAAAAAAAAAGCTGCCATTTGGCGCTTGACCATGCTCCGTAAATTATTTCGTGGTGCCATCTCTGCTAATAACTACTTCGCTACTTCTAGATCCTAAGACATATTTGCTTACCGCCTGGGCTTCGGACTGCTTCTTGCTTATCTTCACACTGAAGTCACCCATAAGTGCAGTGCACTGCGATTTATATGAGGTAGCCAAGTGCCACTTAGGAATACAGGTACTGAATTAAATTGCGGACAAATTATTCCGCGGGTATTTAAAAGCGGTTTTACACTTAATGAGCTTAGTGTGCCGATCAAACATTAAAGTACTTTTTAAAACGACAACAAGAGGCGTGGGTAGATAGTAGAGAATTAAATTGTATCCGGTGCGCTGAAATCACTTCCGTGGTGCAGGAACGGAAGACTGCAAGGTTTTTTTTTCTATGGATCAATTTTAAAAATGTTAGTTTGGCACCAAACAATAATTTAGTACATACACCCAATGAGTAGCCATATCTCGCCGTTTTTTTTCGTGGCCGGTTGCGCTTAAGCAGGTTTCAGAAGTGTGAGAAAATGCCATAATTGATTAATTAAACAATACTTCAGATGTTTAGAAAAGCTTAGACCTCTTCGCGGTGTGCTCTCGATGCATGAGGAGCAATTTTGCGATGTTATTTTTGCGGCTTTTGAGTCATATCTGTTAAAATTAGCACGGGGAGAATTTATAGTTAGGCTGCAGGTTTTTTACGTCAGCTTGTATTCCAGTGTCGCGAGGTTTGACATTGCTGTTTTTCCTATTTTCCATATGGGCCTGTGCCCTTTATAACACATAATAGCATTGGCTCAAACATGAGTGTGTATTCGCTTCAAAAAATGCAAAACAAATTGTAAAGAGATCATAGTTGGGAATGTTTATTTGTCTGGAAGTGACTTTTTGGTTTCAATCAACCAAATGTTTGACATACGCAGCCATGTTTTAGCGTGAAAGCATTTCTAGCTGGATTCTGGGCGAAAGCCGTCGGATGAGTGAGCCCTTCTGGCAGGCCACATGACTCTATTTGGAGCGGCATTTTGGCCGGCAGAAAGGTCCGTAAGTTACCAGGAAAAGATCCATTTCTGGAGGGCCCCTGCAGGGTAAGGATGGCAAGCATGGTATGGCATATGAAGCATGTGCGAAACATGGGTAAGACACCCAAAATTTCCTCTTGGAGTGTCTTCGACTGTATCTGACCTCCGGTGGATCAGGCTGGTCTGGGATGGAAGAACAGGGGTTCGCGCACCCCCAAAATTCGGGTAGCCCAACTCCAATGAATTCAAAATTCAGTTCACCCACGTTCGCAACCGACCTGGTACACCCCCAAGTGGGATTGGGCTACTTTCGAAAATTAGCAAATTGATTTCACTCAACTCCGGAACAGAACTGGGGCACCTCCAGGATGAGTTTTGCCCACACCCGCAGTTTCGGTGCCCCCCCCTTCCCCTCCATATTCGTACGGACCACCGTAATTTAACAGAATATTTGTGCATAGCAAGGCTGTTATAGTTATGTTAACCTATCCTGGAGGGCGCCCCGGGCTACCCTAGCTGTATATATAAGGACGCAACTAATCTATTAAAGAGGTCTTCTTCGTTCGGCTACTGGCGTCGTGCTTGCTTGGCTGGCTGCTGCTCTGCGTGTGCCAGCCGGCGATACAACAGATGGCGACGAGGTAAACAGAAGTGGACGCGAATAAGCTACAAGATGAACCTACTTCAGGCACCGGAATTCCTGCCAGCGCCGGGAAGGCCAGCCATTCCGTGGAAGCAGTGGCGAAGGATGTTTGAAAATTATTTGCTGGCCTCGGGGAACAACGCCCACCCTGCTGATCGTAGGAAAGCGCTCTTGGTGCACTGCTTGGGCGTGGAAGGTGAGCGCATTTTCTACGCATTGCCAGAAGAACAGTCGTCAGCTTCAGCAGGGAAACAGCAAGACACAGATGGGGCCGATAAGACAACGACCAAACAGGATGAATTTGACATCGCCATGGTAAAGCTCGAAGAATATTTTGTTGCCACGACTAATGCCATCGTTGAGCGACAAAGGTTCCGCCAGCGTGCTCAGCTGCCAGGTGAATCTGTGGATGCATTCGTCACAGCTCTTCGAGAGCTTTCTGTTACATGTGAATTCGTTACGCAAGTGGAAGAATTCATTCGGGACCAGCTTGTAGAAAAGACGGGCCACCGCCAGCTACGGGAGCGACTGCTCCTAGAAGGTTCTGCTCTGACTTTGCAACGTGCGCTCGACATTGCCAGAGCAATGGAAACGATAGAGCAGCATTCGCTGCAACTCGCTCCACGTACGGATGTTCACGTAATAGAGCGTCATGCATCACCGACCGGGCGACCAGAGCGTTCTGCAGTCCCTAGAGCAGCGCTAGGCCAGCCGACTACCAATTTTAGGGGTTGTTTCCGCTGCGGCTCCCCGCAGCACATAGCAAGTTCTTCAACGTGCAAAGCCAGAACAAGGACGTGCAACAAATGTGGTAGGCTGGGTCATTTCGAACGTATGTGCAGAAGTCTGGAAGAGCCAAGGCGATCCATGCCCATTCGAGGGGTTACTGCCGAAGATGACATTGGAGTTATGACAGTTTTTCACCTGGGGCGAAGGCATACAACAGGAATACAGGTGGACGTGCAAGTGCACGCTGTCACTATTTCATTGTTAGTGGACACCGGCTCCGCGGTCTCAATTTTGTCCGCAACTACATACGAGAGACTGAAGCTTCCGACGTCGTTGCAACCATCTACAGCCACCCTCTGCGATTTTTCACGCAATCGCATTGTTGCGCGGGGATGTTTCGTCGCTCCCGTTGTATTCCGCGGTCGCCAGGGAAACGTGCTCTTGCATGTCGTGCCAGTTGGAACGGACATCCTGGGGTTGGACGCCATCGTCGCCCTGCATCTGCAAATCGATGGCAGGTGCGTAAACTGCATGACACCTTCGTATGTGCCTCAGGGCGTGCCCAGTGAATTGCTGGCCGACTTTGCACACTTGTTCGATGGGAAGCTAGGGCTGGCTAAGAACTTCATTCACAAGGTGCGAGTTCGTGAAGGCGCAACTCCAATTGTTGCGAAATTGCGGCGATTGCCGTTAGCAGTAAGAGACCAGGTGTCCGAGGAACTAAATCGTCTTGAACGTGAGGGTATCATTGAAAAAATTGACAACTCTGAATGGATATCGCCACCTGTCATTGTGCGGAAAAAGGACGGGTCAATACGCTTATGCGTGGATTTACGTGAGCCCAACAAGGGAATTGTCGTCGACAAGGTCCCGTTACCACACACAGAAGAGCTCCTGAATAAGCTGCATGGTGCAAAATACTTTTCGAGATTGGATTTGGCTGCAGCGTACCACCAAGTTTCACTGAGCCCAGAAAGCCGAGATTTAACAGCCTTTATCACGGACCATGGATTGTACAGATTCCGACGTGTATGTTTCGGCCTTGCTTCAGCACCGGCAGCATTTCAGAAAATGATGACTGCGATTTTACAATCTTGCAGAATACCTTCTGCTACATTGATGACATCATAGTTTTTTTGGCAGCTCACTCGAAGAACATAACGCAAACATTAGGAAAGTTTTGCATCGCATCAGTGACAACGGGCTGAAGTTAAATCAAAAGTGCATTTTCAGTGGGAGCGAACTTCCGTTCCTTGGTCACCTCGTGAATGATAAGGGCGTGCGACCATCGCAGAGCAACATGGAAGCCATTCAGAACGCGCCTTGCGCCGACGGACAAGGTGACGTTACGTTCCTTTCCTGGAATGACGGGCTATTACGCGAAGTTCATTGCGCGATACGCCGAGATGGTCGAAGCTCTTCGTGAGTTGCTGCGAAAAGATTCAGAGTTCCAATGGGATTCGAAGTGGCAAACTTGTTTTGATGAAATGCGTCGTTTTTTGTCTAACAGATGCTTGCAGCTGTTTGATGCTGCCCTTGAGACCATTGTTACAACTGATGCGTCCGGAATTGGCCTCGAAGCAGTACTGCAGCAGCGGCGTGGTCACGAAGTGGTTTCTGTTGCTTTCGCTTCCAGGAGATTGACAGATGCGGAAAAGAAGTATTCCACTGGCGAGCTTGAAGCTTTAGCGTGTGTATGGGCCTGCGAACATTGGCGTGTGTACCTGTGGGGCCGTTCGTTTATTCTGCGCACGGATCACCAGGCCCTGGTAACTCTGCTTAACAACCGTCAAGGGCTGGGAATACCTAAGAGCACCTTTGGGAATGTGCCCTGGCAACTTGACCCGTACTCGTTGGCCTGGCTGAAGCGCCGCGTGCATGGCAGCTCGTCGCCTATCCGTGTATTGTTTGCTTGCCTGCTGATGTTCGGCCACTCTGTGGCACAACGCTTGCAACTCAATGTCTGGCCTCTGGAAGAACTGGGCACCTGGAGCTCCGACTACATCCAGCTGAGTTCTTGGGTGTCGCCCATGCAAAAGCAGGGCAGGTTTTTCTCCTGTCGTCGCGTGTGGGGTGCACCGGTATACTCCAAGGTACTCTGTGATGGCATCCTATAAGGGCCGCTTTTCCTGCAAACACAGCAGGACGTAATCCTTAAGCACGTGGTTAACCGTTCGATCTGTCCATTCGCTTGTGGATGGTAGACAGCGGAAAAAGTATGCTTTATACCTCTCTCTAGCAGGAATTCTTCAAACTCGGAATTCTTCAAACTTCAAACCACCAGCCAATATTTTAGAGAGGTGCTGTCTGCGGAGCCGGCGATTGAAGGCGTCCATTTGTTTTTAGTTTGGCCTTTCTTGTGACCTAAATTCGGCAGAAAACTGGTATCAGTCGTAAAGCTAATCTTTCCACTCTGTGGTCCATGTAATCTCTGTAGTTCTCTCCTGTGTTTCTCGTAAGTGTTTCGGGAGGAGCAAGTCAACAGGTCTATTACCTGGCTTCCCAACATAAATAGGAGATAGCACTACGTAGTCGCGAACCGAAATATGGTCATGAGAACACAGCAGCATGGTGTCAGAAAAAAATATAATTGACCACCGAGATCGTTCAGAATATCTTGGCCCAAGCAATGCAACCCATAGAAATGTGCGCTTCGTGCAAAGGGCTCTTGTGACATAGTGTTCCATGCTGCCTCCCCATGACCAGGCTCCAGTTTCCACAGCATTCAAAATAAACGATGTCAGGACGATAACCGATGAGTGTTGTTGGTCGTTCCTCGTCATGCAGCGACATCGAGCAGTAAAGCCATTGGCTATGTACAGGCTCCAGAGCTGTCTGTAAGCGGAATATAGTGTTCCTAAGTTTTCTATCTTGGAATCCGGATTCACTTAAGGGCCACGTATTTATTGGAACTTCAGTTACTCCAGTTACTAACTGGAACTTGCGTGTAACTAGATTACGAGTAATTGATAAGAGTATACAATGCCTTCGACATATACATGTACTATGTTTCTTTTTATTTGAAGTAGACGGGATGTAGTGAAGATTCTATTCAACATGAGCATTGTGGTGTCTACAGGAGAGTAGGTAAGACAGTGCTTCGCTGTGGTGACGATATAAAGAGAAGAATTGGGGGATTTGGGTAAGCTGGCAGTTTTCCACAAAAAAACATCGCAAATGCGCGACGAACGAGTGTAAGGTGAAGACAGGACAAGCGTCGTCCAGTTCACGGACACCATAGTTGCGGCGCTGATCCTTAGGCGAAGTATGCGAACTGTCCTCTTTGCGCTGCGTGTATTACACGGCTGTCGTGTCGTCTCTTTTATAGGGACGGATTTGCAGGTGTTCGTACATGAGGCTACGTGTGATCCCAAGATATGTAGAAGGTGGTGAGCGGACGGATTCGGCCACCCATTACGAGACGCATAATTGCACAGCTGGAAGAAGGCCCTGGAAGTGTTAAGCGAATGCGTCGATCAAGAGGATGAAATTGGCTTGATTAGGGCAAGCAATTTGAAGGAAGGATTACCGCTGGTCCTTAAGGATAACGGAATGGTTTCCAAGGGAAGGCAAACTGAGGAGGGGGAGTCAGAGAGTTACTTCGCCGGATGAGATTAAGAAGTTTGCGGGGATATAGCGGCCGGAGCTGGCAAAGCATACGGTTAGTTGGAGAGATATGAGAGAGTCCTTTGTCCTGCAGTGGGCGTGGTCAGGTTGGAGATGTTTATGAGGAATCCTACAGAGAGTGTAGAGAATCACTAGATTATGGCTATATATTTATAGTCGACTTTTATGCATAGACAGTCCATATACTATGAAGAGCAAAAGGAAACAACCATACCAAGTCAATGCAGTCCGTAAGAAATCAATACAGCGTTATAAGGGCTGGCTGGGGGGCGAACATCAACAGAGACGGAAAGAGTCATACAACTACTTTAACTAAACACGGAAATTCGATCCATTCTCTTCAGTGTCGCGTCTGCATTGTCATCTTCGTAACTGTCCTCTTTAACACATTGGTTCCCTGCTGAAAAAAGTTGTATGATGCAATAAACTCGTACAGTTTATCATACAAATATCATAGACTTATCATACAAATCATAGAAAATTATCATTCAATGTCATACATTTCTGTAAAATCATACAGTCATCACAGAGATGTCATAGAATATCATAAGAATTGTATGATATTTCATGCAGATTGTATGATATTCTATGATGAATGATCTATGAGGTTATTGCATCATAGAAGTTTTTTTTTCAGCAGGGTTGTGCAAGACGGTTAGGCTTGCTAGGGCAGCAAAGATTGGGATGATTTTGGAGCAGAGAAATGCGTAAAAAATCATGCTAATAATAATATGGAAATGCAGCTGCCAATTACACCCACCGTACCTACGCACATCATGCGGGTTCTCGCCTTGTTGGCCTTCAATTACAGCATTTTACGTTTCGTTGGACTAAAGCACTACTAGCACATCATGCTCTGTCATCCAGATTAGCTCTTCGAAATGCGCGCATACGCGAGCAGATGCATACATTTTCGTCCTTGCTACCAGTGAGAGGGACTTCTTGGACTGCCTTGCTGAAATCCGGTCTAATTACCTTCCAATCACGCCGTGATAGGGTCGTAGCCGCTCATCGTACAGCTGGTTACGATTGGATGACGCATAATTGTCCAAAGCAGAGTGCATACATCAAGAGAATTCAAAAACGGTCAGAGAAAATTATCGCACAAAGCATCCCGGAAAAAAATGACGCTTCAATGAACAGAGCGCCGAATGTGGAGCATCATGCTCTCGGCTCCTACACGGCTTGCGTCATGGCTCCCGAATATTCGCTCTCTGAACGAAGGGTTTCATCGCTCCGGAAGAAGTGCTGTCTGACGCGTTGAAAGCTCCAGTCGTTGAGGTTTCTGGAATAAACGAAAAGCATAAATGCATGAAACTACAGGTGAAAGATGTGACGCTGTTTGGCCACAGAAGTAAGTTGTGTTAAGAGCTTCTCGTGCATAAGAATTGCACTGAAGGCGTCAGCTGACGGCACGTGCGTATGGTGCGGACATGTGCGTGAGTTGGTTAGCAAGTTTTGTTTTATTCGAGAAATGCGTCAGAAAGCTTAGCTTTAGAAATGGGGATAGGGGATATAGGAGAAAGTTAGCACACTGATTGGAGACACCGTAGTCAGTCAGCTGTTAAGACCGTAAAGGTACCCGTTGTCAAACTTCAATTTTAAGACGGAAGCCTTTAATGCCTCATCGTTGTAAGCAGGAGCTGTCGACAGAAATGTCACACTTTTCAATAGGTCGAAACGGTTGTGACGTCACAGTGCGCGAATTTCAAACGGGACCAATTGTACTTTGGCTACTAACCATGCAACGAATTAAAGGGATCGTATAGTGATGCTCCAAGTAAGACTTAACAAATTAGTCTAATTAACCTTTCTAGTCAGACCAGATAAATAAATAAAACCGAGTAAGAAATTGGCCGAGCTTGGGAATCGAACGCCGGTCTCCGGAGTGCGAGTCGAGCACACTACCACTCGGCCATGCCAGCTCGATGGTTTCGATTGAACAAAGGTGCGTCTAGTGAATACGATGTCTTCGTTCACTCCCATCTTCCCCCCTTCCCGTTACGGCGAGGTTTAGGTGTCCACCGAGATATGAGAAACAGATACATTTCCTTTCCTGAAAAACCAATTTACCGACGAGCAAGTCGTATTTATCCGCGTTTCAGATTGGTCCAAATTGTCGTGACGTCACCGCGCGCGAATTTTGACGGGTGTCCACCGAAATATGTGAGACAGTTACTGTGCAACTTCTTTTCCTCAAATACAATTTTATACTAGTGTCTACTGAGATATGTGAGACAGTTAATGCGTAATTTCCTTTCCTCAAATACAATTTTCATTTTCTTCATTACGGCCCCTCTTTCTTCTTTCACTCACACTTCCTCCCTTCCTGTACGGTGCTTCTCAGGTGTCCACCGAGATGACAGAGAATTACAGCCCCACTTCCTTTCCTCAAAAAGCGTTGCGTTCAAAGGGCAGCGCTACAGGACGCTGTCGCGTTCCACTCCTAAAGGCGAAGCTTAAGCGTAATTAATTGGCAGCCAATTAATGCACCAACAAAATGTGCAGTGAACAATCGCGTAGCAGAATGCAGCACTCAGGCTTTCGCCTTACACAACTTTAGCCGCTAAAGTTCCTCGTAATTTTTTTTGCAGTCACCTTCGCAGTTCCATTGCAAGCCCACCTTAACAAGGAAGTGCTTGCTCAGGAAGCCGTCGCTGGGCACGTCCACATTAAATGGCGCGCATCACACAGATTCGAAGAAGCGCTTTAGTGAGGACATTTTTCAGAGGTATTAGCTGCCTGCCACGCCACCGAAAGAAGGCATATAGATGGAGTCATAGCCGCTCAACTGGGCGCGCAGGGCCTCCCGCTCTCACAAAACCATGTAGGCGAGGGTGCGAACACAGATGAATTAGTTCGTGCTTTCTACTTTGCAGGACTTGTGGTTGGGTATACATGGGACAGAAACATTCATTCATTCATTCATTCATTCATTCATTCATTCATTCATTCATTCATTCATTCATTCATTCATTCATTCATTCATTGGTCTTTGTTGTATTACAAATGTACGCAAACACTGCCCGGACCCATAGCCAACTGCTAGTAACGGGTCCAATGGAAAAAAAAAGTATACGAACATGCAGGCAACAATATACCAAAATAAAGACAGTAAGTTAGTATAAAGAAGGCTATACATAACTCTCAACACTTGTAAGAGTATCAACAAAAGAAATACATATATTACAGATTATATAAACTAAAAACTCACAGATCGAACAAAACGTGTAGAACTTATACAAAAATTAAGGCATCACAGAAAGCGAGGGGAAAATAGCTGTTAAGTATTTACAAAGCATCACAAGGCTACAACACACGAGAACAGGATAAAATGATTTCAGTGCATACTTTTTAATCACAAACATCTTTAGAATAGACGCAAATGTACAAATCTATAAATAAATCGAAGTATCAGGATTCGGCTACATGCAAATAATATCTGGCAAATATCTAAGACGACTATTAAAAAATGAAAGTATGAACTCAAAGTGTGTCATTCTTTTAAGGTAATTTTTTATTCCAATGGAGAAGTTGTAGGCAGTCTTTAGGTCATGTGGTAGATTATTCCAAACTTTTACGCCCGTAAACTCTAGGAGACGCTCTCCATATACATTTCTTTTCACTGGCAAGTTAAAATTGCCGTACGTGCGGCTCCGTGTTGGAAGTGGCGGGATGTTAAATATTGATATATCAAACGGGAGGTTGTTTGTTATTATTTTATGAACACATTCGGCAGTTCTTTTCTCACGAAGTAAATTGAGGGGTAATACGCGTAGTTTAGTAAATAGTGACTTACTGCGTACAGTGTAACTAGAAAATGAAATTATTCTAAGTGCTCCCTTCTGTAACTTTTTAATAGGCTCTAGGTATGTACAGTCTTTGTCAAAAGTAACCAGGCTGCATAGTTTGCTTCTAGCTTGTACAGTGGAACCCTTACAGCTTCCCTAAAGCTGTAATGGTCGTTAAAGGCAAGGTCTAGGGGTCTTCTTACCTTCCAACACCTTTTGATCTTCAGAAAAGCCACAAGGGCTCCACTATACAAGCTAGAAGCAAACCATGCAGCCTGGTTACTTTTGACAAAGACGGTACTATACGTCCAGCCCCACGACTCGATGCAATATGAAAGGTGAGTATGTATTAATGTGAAGTATAGGACGCGCAGGATCTTGATATCAAAGTATTCGCCCGTCTGGAGAAGAGCATAACAACCGGAAGCCATCTTAGTGCAAGTCGCCTCAATATGATGTTGCCAGTGTAAATGTTTATTCAGTGTGACTCCAAGGTATGTAAAATTATTTGTTGACTCAAGCTGGGTCTGGTTAATAGTTAATGTAGTATCAGTTGAAAGAATTGATTTTTTTCTTTGAGCGGAACAGTACGTATTTAGTTTTCTTATCATTGATTGTTAATTTGTTTGTGAGAAACCCGTCAGAGATTTTTTCCAGTGCTATGCTTTCATGTTCGACCGTATGATGAGCTGTAACTACAATGGCAGTGTCATCAGCATACATGATGGCTTTTAATGAAGCTAATACCTTGGGCAGATCATTTACGTACAGTCAAAAGAGCACCGGACCAAGAGTATAGGACATAGCTGGGGGAAGTGCGGAAGGTGGGAGATCGTCTCGGAGATGCGCCAAATGTGTTATATTATCCTTGTAAATATTGTTGCGGGAAAGAATATATTTACAGATATTTACAAATAGACAAGAACAGCTGCGAGCGGCACTGAGAACACAGTCCGAACTTCGTTGTCCTCTTCTACTCTTCTCACTCGTGCCATCGCTCTTTGTCGTCGTCGTCTACTCGCATAAGGACCCCCGGCTGCTGAAACGCCGTCTCGGCGTTAGGGCGGCGACGTATGGTTTAAGGCGACGTATGGCGACGTATCACGACGTATGGCGTCGTGATAAGGTTTAAGGCGACAGACGTGGACGATGTCGGTGGTGGCGCCAGAGGACGATGGCGAGGTTTCAAGGGGAGCAATTTCATAGTTCACGTCGGTAACACGGCGCACGACACGGTAAGGGCCACGGTAGTGCGAAAGGAGCTTCTCGGAGAGACCGACGCTGCGAGAGGGCGTCCAGAGAAGGACGAGTGATCCCGGGGTAAATTCGACGGCCTGGTGACGGCGGTCGTAGGCTGACTTCTGAGAAACTTGAGAGGCTTGGAGCCTACTACGTGCTATTTGGCGCGCCAGCGTGGCCTGGGAGATGGCGTCCCGAGCGTAAGCAGTGGTGGACGCTGAAGAAGGCGGCAAGAGTGTGTCCAAAGGCAAGGTGGGATGCCTACCAAAAAAAAGGTAGAAAGGAGAATAGCCTGTTCTGTCATGAAGGGAAGAGTTATATGCAAATGTCACATAAGGCAAGGCTGCGTCCCAATCTCGGTGGTCTGGCGATACGTACATGGCTAACATGTCGGTGAGCGTGCGGTTGAACCTTTCCGTAAGCCCATTGGTTTGTGGGTGGTAAGCTGTCGCGAGCTGGTGCTGCGTGTCACATGAACGAAGAATGTCGTGAACTACTCTGGATAGAAAATAACGACCGCGGTCGGTGAGCAGTTGACGAGGGGCGCCGTGGTGAAGGATGACATCTTGCAGAAGAAAATCGGCAACATCTGTAGCGCAGCTGGACGGCAAAGCACGCGTGATGGCGTACCGAGTCGTATAATCAGTTGCGACAGCGATCCACTTGTTGCCGGAGAGGGACGTCGGAAAAGGGCCAAGAAGGTCGAGGCCAACACGGTGAAAAGGTTCCGGAGGTATGTCGATGGGTTGCAGAAGACCGGCAGGCAAAGTGGAGGGCCTTTTCCGACGTTGACACAGGTCGCAAGCGGCCACGTAACGCTTGACGGAACGATAGAGACCAGGCCAAAAGAAGCGATGCCGCAACCGAGCGTACGTGCGGGACACGCCAAGGTGACCGGCTGTCGGCAGGTCGTGCAGTTCTTCAAGGACAGAAGAGCGTAGATGTCGGGGTATCACGAGCAGGAGCGGAGGGCCATCGGAGCGTAGGTTTCGGCGATACAAAATGCCGTTCTGGAGCACATAAAGGTTCAGAGACGGAGATCGGTTTGCAGAACGGATGCCATCAAAGATAGGACGTAAAGATGAGTCGTGGCGCTGTTCGTTGGCAATATCGGCAAGATCGGAGATAGCTAAGAGGCAGGGCAGGGTCTCAGCGTCCTCTAGGTCAGGTGGTTTAACAGGGCATCGGGATAAACAGTCAGCGTCCTGGTGATGGCGCCCTGACTTGTACACGACAGAGTATGAGTATTCTTGGAGGCGCAATGCCCAGCGACCAAGGCGACCGGTGGGATCTTTTAGTGAAGACAGCCAACAGAGAGCGTGGTGATCAGCGACAACAGCGAATGAACGGCCGAACAGGTAGGGTCTGAATTTAGCCACTGCCCAGACAAGGGCAAGACACTCGCGCTCAGTAATGGTGTAATTTTGCTCTGCGGCTGAAAGTAGGCGGCTGGCATAAGCGATGACTCGATCTTAACCCTGTTGACGTTGGGCAAGTACGGCGCCGATGCCATATCCGGAGGCGTCCGTGCGAACCTCTGTGGGAGACGACGGGTCAAAATGTGCTAAGATGGGCGGAGTGGTCAGCAAATGGACGAGGGATGAAAATGAGTTCTCTTGAGCAGGGCCCCAGGTAAAGGGGGTGTCGTTCTTCAGAAGATCAGTGAGGGGACGAGCGATGCCGGCGAAATCTTTGATAAAACGGCGAAAATACGAGCACAAGCCGACAAAGCTGCGCACATCTTTTGACGACCTTGGAAGAGGAAAGTCCTTCACAGCTTGAATTTTGATCGGATCTGGGCGTACACCAGAAGCGTCAACGAGGTGTCCGAGAATAGTGAGTTGGCGACGACCGAACTTGCATTTCGATGAGTTCAGCTGAAGGCCGGCGTTACGAAACACTGTCAGAATATTGGAGAGGCGTTCGAGGTGCGTGGCAAAAGTAGGCGAGAAAACCACAACATCGTCTAGGTAACAGAGGCAAGTGGACCATTTAAAGCCACGAAGAAGGGAGTCCATCATTCGTTCGAAGGTAGCCGGGCGTTACAGAGGCCGTACGGCATGACTTTAAACTGGTATAAGCCATCAGGCGTCACGAAGGCGGTCTTCTCGCGGTCCTTTTCATCAACGGCAATTTGCCAGTATCCCGATCGAAGATCAATTGAAGAGAAATATTTGGCGCCGTGGAGGCAGTCTAATGCATCATCGATCCTTGGGAGTGGATATACGTCTTTTTTTGTGATGCGGTTGAGGTGCCGATAATCAACGCAGAAGCGCCAGCTGCCGTCCTTCTTTTTCACCAGAACGACTGGTGAAGCCCAAGGACTTGACGAGGGCTCGATGATGTCTTTTGCGAGCATCTTGTCCACCTCTTGATTTATGACGGTGCGTTCGGCGCTGGACACACGGTACGGACGTCTGCGGAGAGGAGCGGAATCACCGGTGTTTATGTGATGCGTCACCACAGAGGTCCGAGCCAAAACACGGCTATCAAAGTCGAAGATGTCGCGGAAAGATGATAAGAGACACCTAAGATCGCGAGCTTGCATTGGCGGTAGGTCAGAAGCGATCATGTCGGCGTAGTCGTCCGTTGGGTTCTCAGTTGATGGGGCCGCAGGCAGCCGGCATTGCTGAGTGGAAGGTAAGCAGGTGTCCACCACTGATATCACACATTCGGCAGCAGGGCACAGCGTGGCGAGTGAGATGCCTTGCGGGAGCGGTTGGATGGATGAACCAAAGTTCAGGACCGGAAGGTACGCTCGGTTGGCCGACATTGTAAATACAATGTGTGGAAGCGCAATGCTGCGCGTCAGGGCGACGTCAAGTTCCGGAGTGACTACGTAGTGACCATCAGGTACAGGGGGAACAGATGAGAAAGAAATGTAAGTTGCGGCTTGAGGCGATAGACGGACAAAGTCGACAGCACAAAGACGGTGTATAACTGGGGACGGCGACTCAGCAGAAAGAGGAAGGTCAAGCTGAACAACATTAGTGGCGCAGTCAATGAGGGCTGAATGCTCAGACAGGAAGTCGAGGCCAAGAATGACTTCATGAGGGCACTGGTCCAGAACAGAGAACAGAACGGATGTATGGCGGCCGGATATGGTCACACGGGCTGTGCATAGTCCAACAACATGAGGCGTTCCGCCGTCGGCAACGCGGAGAACGGCTTTGGGTGCAGGGGTCAGTACTTTTCGGAGGCGGCGTCGTAGGGCTGAACTCATGACGGATACGTGCGCGCCTGTATCGATCAGGGCTCGCACAGGCACTCCATCGACATGAATGGCGAGCAAATTATGGTGTGCGCGAAGGGCTAATCGAGGATTTTGGGACTGGGGCTGTACTGCAGCATCACCTCCAGACACTGCAGCGTCTAGTTTTCCGCTTGCGAGCGTCCGTAGGGGCCAGGAGAGGAGCGACGGCGTTGGGGCGAACGAGATTGTCGACGCAGGGGGGACGGGGAGCGGCTGGAGCGGGGCGTCTGGCCGTCGACTGAAGCACTGTGCTGGGCTGGAGGGGCCGTGTAGTGGATGGGCTGTTCGTCGTCGCGGTGGGAGCTGAGAGGACGGTATGTGCTGCGACGGGACCAATAATTTCGACAGTGGCGGGAGATGTGGCCAATGCGGTGGCAATGGAAACAAATGGGCCTGTCGTCGGTTGTCCGCCAATCGTTAGGGTTTCGCCGACGTGGAGTGAAGTACGAAGGTCGTCCAGGAGCAATCGCAGTGATTTCGGGTGGTGGTGAAGACCGTACAGGGCTGACGGGCTGGAAACCAAGGTTTGCAAGCTCTTGGCGGACGACAGCCTGTACCAGAGAGATGGTAGGCAAGCGGTTGTCGCCATCATCTAGATGCAGGGGGGCAGGGGACATAGCTTCGAGCTCGCGTCGGATGATGCGGGTCACATTTTCTGGGGGCGCTGGA
Organism: Amblyomma mixtum; assembly: GCF_055824585.1. Lineage (NCBI taxonomy): Eukaryota > Metazoa > Arthropoda > Arachnida > Ixodida > Ixodidae > Amblyomma > Amblyomma mixtum. Next base: position 135,972,323 of record NC_143018.1, on the reverse strand, counting down.
GTTTCCCGGTGTCGCAGGTCTTCACATGAAGAAGTCGCAGCCGTGTTGGGGAGGCGTGTATACGGCTGGCTAATACGCCTGCTTTTGGCTTCCTCGAAGCGTCGACATTCCTTAATAATTCCGTCGACTGTAGTGCAGTTCTTGTATACGAGCAAGTTGAAGGCATCGTCGGCGATTCCCTTCAACACGTGGCCGACTTTGTCAGACTCGGGCATGTTGGCGTCAACTTTGTGACAGAGGGCCAGCACATCTTGAATGTACGACACATAGGACTCCGTAGATGTTTGAGCTCGGGAGGCGAGGTCCTTCTTAGCGGCAAGCGTTCGGCCGAGCGGCCGTCCAAACAATTCGCGGAGTTTCTCTTTGCACACGTCCCAGCTGGTTAGATGGTCTTCGTGCGTCTCATACCAGACCCGGGCAGTGTCTTTTAGATAGAATATTACATTTGCGAGCATGAGGGTCGGATCCCAGCGGTTGTAGGTACTCACTCGCTCGTACATGTTGATCCAGTCGTCGACGTCAGTGTTGTCGGTACCAGAAAAGGTCCCAGGGTCACGAGGGGGAGAAAGAACGAGTGATGTCATGGCCGGGGCTGAGGTTTGCTGGGCGGCGTCTTGGGTCATGATGAGTGAAGGCAACTGGCGGCCGCTGCGGAGCTCCGTCGTCGGTAGACGTAGGGGAAAGCCGCACCTCCACCAAATATGTTGCGGGAAAGAATATATTTACAGATATTTACAAATAGACAAGAACAGCTGCGAGCGGCACTGAGAACACAGTCCGAACTTCGTTGTCCTCTTCTACTCTTCTCACTCGTGCCATCGCTCTTTGTCGTCGTCGTCGTCTACCCGCATCAATATTATGGAGATCGTGAGCATGGCCACGAAACCTGTGCACGTGGGTACTGGATGCAAGTACTGCGCAAGGCTGATTAATGGACTGCGTAATTTTGAATGTGACTCCAATACTCTTAATGCATAATTGCAGAATCAACTCAGGAAGGCATCGTATACTGTTTGGCGAAGGGACGCACAGCTGTTTTGTGGGGTGTCCACATTATCCTGTCCCTAGCTCGCACGAGGCCACTCTCAAGCGAGATGTCCAATGCCTGCGTCAGCGCTGCCAAGATTGCGACTAGGAAAGAGCATGAGTGTCGGCATTGTAGCTCTGCAAAAAACGACTGCCCGAGAATCACTCTGACTCCTTCGGCCTATTTCTGCCCGAATACTGCGCTGAGTTCATAAGCGGGAAAATATAGGACGGTATATCAGGCCACTTCCAGGTTTTCGAGAAGGCTCTCCAACTCTTTGCCAGTTGTAGGAAATTTGAAAAGCGTTCGCAATATATGGAGGTTCATAAAGCGCTTTCCAACACGTCTCGCTGCTTCAGTTGTACTAAACTAGCTGTTATAGCGGGACAACCTTTAGGGCCAAGCAACCCTGAGTTACCATGTGTCACGTGTTGTCGGCGTTCTCGCCAGTCTGTACCCTGCCACCAGCAATAAAGGATGTAACATAATTGGCGACGAGGTAAAAATGGCAACTGCGTTGGGCACGATTGGAGAATTCGTTCCAACAGAGGCGACGTCTTGGCCCTTGTATTTGGAGCCCCTCGAATTTTTCTTTCAAGCAAACGACATCGATGGTAACGAGTAGAAGCGAGCAACGCTCTGCAGCGTTTGTGGCCCAGCAACGTATGCCATCGTTCGCTTCCTTTGTTCTCCGGATGCGCCGTCGGCCGTGGACTACGATGAGATCGTCAGGCGTCTCTCAAACCACTTCTCGCCGCGACCGTCGGTGACAGTACACCGTTTCAAGTTTGGCACACGTCAACAGCAGCCCGGTGAGTCAATTGCCGACTACATCGCAGAATTGCGACGTCTCTTGGAACATTGCGATTTCGGTGCGTCGCTCGATGACATGTTGCGCGACCGGCTAGTGTGCGGGGTGCGAAGCGAGACTCTTCAGCGTCGGTTGCTGGCGGAGCCGGAGCTTACGTTTGCGACAGCTCGGGAGAAAGCCATTGCAATTGAATCTGCGCAGCGACAGATCGAGCAAATTCGTGGCAGTGCCGCATCGTGTGAAGTTGGCAGCGTGAGCGGGAAGCGTTTCGACCCGTGTGTTGCGAAGGTCTCTGCGCCAGTGACACCCAAGGAGGGTACCCAGAAGCAGGCTGGTTCGCCTGGGAGCAGAAGCGGACGTTTCCGCTGCAAGGGTGCGCATTCGCCAAGCAGTTGCCCATTCATGAATATGCAGCGCCACTTCCGCAAGCAACGAAGGCACATAGTGAGAGCATGCTGGAGTTGGGTTCGCGCTTGGGCTGAACCCAACTCTCAGAACAAAAAAAAACGGGCCAGTGGAGGCCGTCACAAGAATGCTGCGTCGGACGTTTACGACGTGTTCGTGATGTCTGGTGAAGAGCCAGCCGTGAGAGTGGAAGTGCGCGTCAACGGAAGTCCCCTAGAGATGGAGGTGGACTCTGGTGCAGTGTGTTCAGTCATCAACGACCGGACTATGCAGACGCTGCGAATATCGAAAAGGGCGTTGCGCCCAAGTAATCTTCATCTCCGAGCTTACAATAACAAGGAACTACGAGTGTTGGGTGAACTGACTGTGAAGGTGTAATTCAAGGAGCAGGAACATCGCGTGCGATTGGTGGTGGTTAAGGGTGCTAGTATCGGACTTCATGGTCGGGACTGCTTCAAGTCCTTGGGAATAAGTCTGAGTGGTGTTCACAGTGTGTACGAGCCGAGTCGAACTGGCAGCAGGGGAACAACAGCCTTGCTCAAGAAGTATTCTTCAATCTTTGAGCCTGGACTTGGGACAAGTAAAGGGCCTCCTGTACGCATAGAAGTGAACCCGGCAGCTCCGCCGCGATTTCTGAAGCCACGACAGGTACCGTTTGCATTGAGACCGAAGGTCGACGAAGCACTGGACAAGTTGGTGAGCCAAGGCATTTTCCAGCCTGTGCGGCACTCGAAGTGGGCAACACCTGTCGTTCCAGTTGTCAAAAAAGATGGACCGATAAGGATCTGTGGGGACTACAAGAGCACAGTCAATCGTGTAGTGCAGTGGGAAACGTATCCCCTGCCGACACCAGAGCAGCTATTTGCCAGGCTGGCAGGTTGCTCGCAGTTTTCAAGGCTAGACCTCGGACAAGCGTATCAACAGAAGACTGTTGATGAAGAAACAGCTGACTTGTTGACGGTTACAACACATCGGGGACTGTTCCGCGTAACCCGTCTTCAATTTGGCGTGGTGGTGGCAGTGGCTATTTTTCACAGGTACATGGAAGAACTATTGCATGGAATTGATGGCGTTCTTGTGTTCTTGGATGACATCTTGATCGGTGGAAAGGATGAGGCGCAGCACAATGCTCGTTTACAAGAAGTGCTCAAAAGAATTCATGAAGACGGTCTGCGACTAAAGTTTGACAAATGTCAATTTTGTGTTGAGGAAGTGTGTTACTTGGGATTCCGTGTGAACTCTGCAGGTGTGCAGCCGACAGAAGACAAGGTGCGTGATATTCACAAGGCCCCAGAGCCGACATGCAAAAAGGAACTTCAAGCCTTTTTAGGAGCTCTGAACTTTTACAACAAGTTTCTTAAAGGAGCAGCTCATGCCTTGGAGCCACTGTACCTGCTGTTGGACAAGGGTCGCGAGTGACGTTGGATGGAAGCTGAGACAGAAGCATTTTGCCGGGCGAAAGATCTGCTGCAGTCATCACATGTTCTGGTGCACTATGATGTCAACAAGCCCTAGTGCTGGCCTGGGACGCATCTCCGTACGGACTGGGTGCTGTGTTGTGTCATGTGTGCGAAGATGGGAGCGAGAGACCGGTTGCATATGCGTCGAGAACTATGAGTGCGGCAAAACGGAATTACGTCCAGACAGACCGAGAAGCGCTCGCCATCGGCTTTGGCATAAAGAAGTATCATCAGTTTCTATATGGGAGACATTTCAAAATTGTGACGGACCACAACCTCTCTTAGGACTGTTGCACCATGCCAAGCCCATTCCCCAGGTGCTATCACCACGGATGCTGCGTTGGACTCTCATGTTATCGACTTATGACTATGAAATTGAGTATCGACCAGCGGAGAAGCTTTCCAATGCTGATGCATTCAGTCGTTTACCAGTGAGAGCCAGTAGGGCAGAGGAAGAGGAGCAGCGTCTTTGGGAAGTAGGAATGCTGGAAATGGCGCCGGAAGTAGCATGGAACTCTAGGAAGGTGGCAAGATTCACGTCAAGGGATAAGCTGTTAGCTAGAGTCTGCAATTGGGTGCAGCATGGGTGGCCAGAGGGCAAGCTGCCACAAGAGTCTGCAGCGTTTGTGAGCCGCAAGCATGAACTGTCGGTGTACCAAGGTTGTTTGCTGTGGGGCAGTCGTGTGGTCATTCCAGAGCCAGCTCGACCGTATGTCATGGACATTCTTCACACAGCTCATCCAGGAATTGTCAAGATGAAGGGCTTGCCAGAGGAGCCGTGGGGTGGCCAGGAATCGACATAGATGTTCAGCAGAAGGTGAGAGACTGTGCACGTTGTCAGGAATCCAGGTGTGCGCCAGCAGCTGCAAAGATTCACCCTTGGGAATTCACCAAGCGCCCTTGGACAAGACTACACATCGATTTTGCTGGGCCCTTCCAAGGCAGTCTTCCTCATTGTGGTGGACTCGCACTCAAAGTGGTTGGAAGTGTGCCGGATGGATTTCATGTCGGCAGCTGCAGTTTGTGCGAAGCTTCGTTTCCTTTTTGCTACCCATGGCATTCCAGAAACTGTTGTTTCTGATAATGGAACTGCCTTTTGTTCGGAGGAGTTCAGAGACCTCACGTGCCGAAATCAAATCTGACATGTGACCGTTGCCCCATATCACCCTTCTTTGAATGGTCAAGCAGAACGCATGGTGCGCGAAACCAAGGAAATACTCACGCGAATGGTTGGAGGCGATATCGACACACGTCTGGCTAGGTTTTTAATGACCCAGCATATCCTGCCTCATGCTACAACAGGCAAGAGCCCGGCCGAATTGCTAATGGGCAGGAAACTTTCAACTGTGTTAGAGCGTCTGCATCCTGACCTGCAGTCCGGTGTGCAGCAGAAACAAGAGCAGGTGATGCAGCGCCGTAGCCAAGCAGTGCGACTGTTTGATGTGGGGGATCGAGTGTTTGTGCGCAACTATCTCTATGGGCCCAAGTGGTTTCCGGGCATTGTGGATGCTGTCACAGGACCAGTGTCGTACTTGGTCGTCACCAAGGACGGTCGTCGATGGAGACATCATGTTGACCAACTCAGAAGTCGTTCTGCCAGCTACGCATTGGACAGTTCCGCTTCTGGGATGTGTGAAGAGGGGGAACCGCTGGTTGCTTCCCCGGCAGGGTGTTCCGGGCTTGGCATTCCATCAAGCCCAGAGAACCCTGGAAGACGGGACCAAGGAGAAAGACTGGAGGAGGCTGCAGCGCCAAGTACCGAATCTGCTTCCTGTGGTGAGGACCGTGAAGCGAGTGCTTCCCTTCAAGTCCAGCGACCACAGCGCCAACGCAGCCGCCCTGCGTATCTGAAGGACTTCATGACGTAGGGGGGAGGAGTGTTATAGCGGGACAACCTTTAGGGTCAAGCAACCATGAGTTACCATGTGTCACGTGTTGGCGGCTTTCCCGCCAGTCTGTACCCTGCCACCAGCAATAGAGGATGTAACACTAGCTAAACTGAAAACAGTTTAGAGAACAAGAAGGCCGAGTGCAGCGACGAATGGAGGTCACAAGGAGAAAGAGGCGGTGGCCTCTTCCATATCTTGGAACAGAAGAGTCAAGCTTGACCCGTCTCATCCTGTTGAACTAAAAAGGTTTGCATCAAGCTCGCGGAGTGTATACATCGCATCTAACGGTCCGAGCCTGTGGTGTAAGTTGTACAAATAGGTTCGCAATTAATGGAATCGCAAAAGAGTGATGGCGATGATGATGCAGTAGAATAACTGGCCACGTCTCAATTAGCATTCCCTTCAAAGCATGTGTTTTTTAGCTGAAGAACGAAGTATGTCGACGACTTTGTATTTCGCTCTAGAGCGGTCGAACTCTTGATGTCAGGGTGGCGTCAAGAAATTTGCTACGATTCTGCCATGTTGTGGCGTGTGACGACACAACTGGGCCCGAACGCCTTTCCTTCTTTTCTTTCATTTTATATCTGATGTGCTTAGAACTTAGATATTTCCGGATCTCTAAATATATAATAATTGTACATTGCAAGAAGTCAGATATGGGGCAGAATAGTAGCGGTTAAAGAAAAGGAATCGAATTAAGTTTAGGGCAGCGCGGCTGGCTATGGACAAGAAAATGGATATGGGACAGAAGTGTTTGTGGAAATCAGATAAAAAGGAAAAAAAAGAATTGTAGTCTAGGGATGGAAAGCAATTAAGGACACCAGAGTGAAACTAATAAAGTGAAATGGGCTTGGGCAGGGTGTGTAATGTAAAGGCAATGTACTCGATTGACGTGTAGGATGATAAACTGAATTACCAGAGGACAGCGCTGCAGGGGGCGGCCAAAATTACGAACTTTGTTCGGGGAAGGTATCCGCTGGTGGTGCAGGGCAGGAGTAATCCATAATGAATGGGAAATGCATTTTCCCTGCAGTGAACATTGGCTTATGATGACGATGAAAGCAACGGTTTGTAAACATGAAGGCCCTTTTTTGCGTTTTGAGTATTTTGATCTCTCAGAAGCAGTCTATTAAGTGGGGGAGAACGAAAGCGCTTGTCTAAAAACCGCCTTTACTCCCAACAGGGAAAAGTCTAGGTGAGTAACCATGGGCGGTTGATATTGCCTTGAGTATTTGTAGTGTGTATTCATTCATTCTTCAAAGCTGCCGGCACACCGCTTTATCGCTTATTTGGGGAGCAAGACGCGACCAGATTTATCTCGATTCATGGCATCAAGGCGGAGCCGATACTACGTTGTCCCAGAATGTTCTAGTAACTTTGTACGCGTTATCTCGAGATTTCGCTTTCAGCTATACATTGAGCAGGGCCGAGAGCGGCGGCATTCTGTTCGACGACCGCCGAGCTCGCCTGTTGCTATGCCTTCGCCGAATAATTCATTCCATTGCGGGCGCAAGTCAGCCTAAATAAATTTTTTTAGAAGTTATTCTCGCTCTTTTTCATGCTTGCTGGACTGCAGTCACCACTACGTTGCGTCTGGTGGAGGTGATAACGGATGTTCCTGTCGCCCTCACCCTCTGGGAGCCGCCAAATCAGCCCGAGCAGTCTTCAAGAAGCCGATCGCGAGAAAACTGCTGAAGCCGTCACAACCGAAGACGCACCGAAGACGAAGTGCGAAGCAGCCGTCATCTCAAGAAGGGTTCACCTGAATACGGACTACTACCGGACCACACGCGAGCAATGAAGGACTCCTCAATTCCGACATCAGCCATGGCTACAACACCAGCCCCCATTATTTGGCACCAGCCCCGACTGCCATCCACGTTCAAAGGTTCAGCGGTCGAGGATCCTGCAGAATGGCTGGCACAGTTTGACCGTCTCGCCGTCTTCAACAGTTGGGATGACCAGACTAAAGTAAGCCACGTTTTCTTCACCGTGGAAGGAACATGCAGCTAGAGTTTGGTTCAAAACCCACGGAGCTTCTATGGCGACGTGGGAATCATTCAAGCGAGAGTTCCTGAAGGCATTCACAAGCATCGTCAGAAAAGAAAGAGTTCAGCTGCTTCTACACTCGCACATACAGCACCCGAACGAGACAGCGACCGCGTACGTAAAAGACATGAAGCGTCTTTTTTGATCTGTCGATCCTGACATGACGGAGGAGAAGGTGGAGCTTTTGGTGCCCTGTACTAAAGAGGCACTTTTCGATGTTCTGACCCGTAATCCAACGAAGGCTGTCGCTTAATTCAGTTTCAAGTGTAGAGCAGCAAGAAAGTCGAAATTAAACAATGGATGTTTTGAATGTCATGAATCCTTTGCTTTTTTGCGCTATGATGAATTATATGCTGCTGTATTTTCTGTAGTACGCTCAGTCTTCCCGTGTGCACAAAGGCGCTCATCTACTCCAGGTCATAGATGTTATGGTTTCTTGCAATTTTTCAAAAAAAAAACACTTTGTTGCTCAGCGAGGCCTCAGATACTGCTGTACTTTTCGCTAGCTACACTGAAGATCACGATGGTGTGATTTTAACTGGCTAAAATAAAGTTTTGGTTATCAGAACTGCATGCTCTGCAGTGCAAACTGTTACTCTTACAGTTACGCCTACTGAGGAAAGTCCTTGAATTCGGAAAAGAAACCTTTAGAAGCACGTGTTGTGCGGTCGTTGCCACAGGTGATTTCAATGATTAGTGATCATCTCAACTTTTTTCGCAATTTTTTTACCACTCAAGACATTCTTGCAACGCTCTGCCGGAGCGAATTTCAGGCTACAACAACCTATTGCCAAAACGGGTCTAGGAAAAGTATACTCGGCCCAGGGAAAACAAAGGAATAGAAGCAGCCAGGAAAAATTTGTTCTTGCTTCAATGGTGTAGGCTACGTGTTTTTATTGAATTCTATGGACAACAGTGTAGTCACTATGGCCTGCAGCTATAACAGCATTGAGTCTACATGTTTTATAAAGCGCAGGTTGCTTAGAGCGCACGATAAACAGGACTTTTGTTAGCCAAAACTCATTTCCTTTATAAATAGTGGTATGACAGGTGTCCACCTTTCAGATCAAGCCGTCAACTGCTACTACATCGGCATCAGGGACAAAAAGGGGGGGGGGGGGCTGTTGACACAAAGGTCAACTTTGCAATTGTGAACACCTGAACAATTTGCCAAATTGCTACAGACGAGCCTGCTGACTATTTTTGCTTTGGTAAGAATGTCACTCGTCATTGCCTGCGAGTTGACATGCAGGAACCAGCAGTTCACAGACACTTTGGCTCAATTGTGTCTGATGCTTCTTTGAAAACAAGATAGCTTTAGAATACCTGCGGTGAATAACTGCGAAAGAAATTAGAATAACTGCGTGCCACTATAGCCAGAAAAGATTCATGAGGCCCTGCAAGCAGTATTGTATGACCCTGCGTAACAATCACGAATATATTAACAAAATGCATGCTATCAAGTAAGAGTGGAGCGAAGTACCCACATGTGCTATGGGGAGGACCGAGCGTACTGTAAAAAGTACACCTGTGTAACTTCATAACGAATGAAGCAACCGTGTCGAAATTTCGGTAATCCCCTTTTCTTTATAACGGATATTATGTGCTGAAAATCAAGTAAATCCCTCCGATATATTTTTCATGGCCCCTTACAGATTAAGTGTCGCTGCAACATTTTTAGACGCACATCGCCTGCATTGAGCGTTTCCCCTGTTCTGGCTGGACGGGATACTCCGGATAACAGATATCGCAGCCGAAACAGTTGCTCACAAGCGTCCCGTTACTAGATGGCCTGAGAATCACTGACGGAACAAATATAGTTATCTCGCTATAATCACGTGTAGAAAATATTTAGAGAGACAAAGCAGGGTGAAGTTAAAGAGACACTGAGGTCAAACAGAAGTTGGCCTGTATTCATAGTGAAGCTGCGTTTTAATCTCAGAGAGCATTTTCTGTGAAAACAGAGCTTTCGTAAGGCGGAACACACCGAAAAGCGATATACACGTGTCGACATCATCGGCCTATTTTCTGAGTCAAGTGTTTGCCCCGACACCGATTCTCGGGCTCGACTCCAGGCTTAAAACTGCACTTACATTCACTTCAAAACAGTGCAACCCGTCCTTTTCGGTAACCGTGTCGCGAGTTTTACTCGGCTCGAGGAGATTTTTTTTTAATCAAGTTTTCTGGCTCATAACTATGTTGTCGTGCCGGACCAACCTCAACAAGCGAGAACGAACCACAGTATAAACTTTATCTCAGAACAGTTTTTGGGCGCAGTTCTGAGTGTGCAGCTCTAAGGTTTCTCAGTAGCTCAGCGTTTGCAGAAAACAAAAAGAAAAGAAAAACGCGACACAAACTTTTACCGTTTCTATCCCTTCAAGGCTGCATCACCTTGATCATAGTTAACAGCGATGTTTTCCTCGTCTATGGAGAAGAGGACACTAAACGAGAGAAGCAATTTGTCCCTGTGTAAGACTTTGTGAACTCGTAGAATATTTATCGTGGAAATTTCGTCACGTGGTAAAAAGCACCCACTGACCGGTCGAAAGAATTGAGGTGTTGTCCGGTATCCGCTGCGCCTCCTCGATGTCGTCAGGAATCCCAATCACCAGCCTGACTGTGGAAATAGTACGCAGCGATAAGCATCTCCGATGAAGCAAATGGCCCGAGCTTGTATACAATGCGGCAAAACGTGGAGTGCTTCGAAAGCGTTTGGTTGCTAGCGAGACGAAGATGAGTTTTAGAGGCGACAGAAGTTCGAAACACGCGGGTTATTCGCGGCGGAAATGCACCTACAGTTGCCTCAGTCAAAGCACCATCCCCGCTGGCTGTGCCGTGTAAAGGTAGCAGCCTCATCGTTCCAAAATGCCAGCTCGCTACACAGGGCGTGACCATCAAATCATAATCATTATTATCACAACATTGACTCCCGCCGAATGCGAGGCAAGAGGAGTAATGAGAGGGTCGCGGAGTTTGGGACCTGCACATGCACGTGGCGATTTCGAGCTTTCGCCAGGCTCGGCTGGGCGGCGCTGGGACGTTGTCTTTCTTGTGCGGCACGTTATCTATTTCTGTGCCCACCTGAACATCTATCGCTTATGTTGTCATTTAAACAGAAATCAAAGGACACGCCAGTAATTTGTATGATACGAAATAGTAAAGAAGATGCTTGTAAAATAGCAGATGGACAAAGGCAACTTACGTTTTCTGGTCAAGTCGTCCCAGAGATCTGTAAAATGATGAAATGAACACAGCAATGCAGTTTTACATGCCTCAGCATGTTTCATGCCGGCTGTTGCATAATAAGCTTCAAGTAACATTTATGTCTAAAACGTTTCTAGCCAGCACTATCAGACACGATTCCAAGGACATAAAGGATATTCTTATATTAAGAACCCACTAACCTTTTTGCAGCACAACACAATCATCATCAGCTTCACTACGTCTACTAAAGAGCAGTGGCCTTTCCCATGTATCTCCAATTAACTCTGCCCTTCGCACAGCACACAGTTCATTTTTTAGCTGTTTCGTTTCGGAAACATTTGATTTCGGAAATTCCCCTTTATTCACAATTATTGCACAGTTAATTCGCTTAAATAACCCTTTTTCACGTTAATGTACAATTAATTCAGATTTAAAGCACATTATTCGCCTTAATTTATAATTAAATCACTTTTATTCACGACTAAATCACCTTAATTTAATCTTGACATTTCTATATTCATTAATTATTGATTGGATTTCGATTAACTGCACATTTGCCCTCATTTCATCTCAGTATTCATTCAGGGCTTTCAAATTCGTGAAACGAGTTGGCTCCGCTCACACTTCCGGTCACATGGCCCACACTTCCGGCATTTTCAACTTTGGCGCCACTCTTGCTGGCCCCGCCCACTGTTATTACATTTTTGACTCTCATTAATTAACTATTCAGCCGATTTCGTACTTTTTTTGCGGAGCTCCTCGCATCATCCTATTTCGATAACAACCACTCGTTTGACGCTATCTTTCTGAGTTGCCCGCAACTGCTGCCCACACATTTTGCGGATTCCGATTGCAGATTCCGAGCTTTTCCGATTGGCCAGGCCTAAGGGAAAAGAAAAGCACTACAAATTTGTTTGGACACGTAACGGCCAAGTTCTGGCCAAGAAGTCAGAAGAAGTGAATTTTGTCATCCGCATTCAGAAGATGTCTTAGCAGAATAAGATCTGCTAAGCATGGGCAATCTCCAATTCCTTGCATGTACAGCATTTTCCGAAGTAACAAAATTCTTCACAAGTGACGCACAACCTGCTTTTCGCGCGACGCACGTTAATATCCGCAGTATCCGAAAGCACTGGGATGAATTCATGGCACTAACTTCACCTTTTCGTTCTACATTTTGCGTGTTTGTACTGACGGAAATCGATAATTCAGCTTATATTTTCAATCAGTATGCAATACCAGGTTACCAAGCAATTTCCTGTACCCGACCTGCAAAAAAAGGGGGCGGCGTCGCAGTTTTTGTGCGGGTCGGTTTGAGTGTCACGGAGCTAAATTTTGACTTCCAACAAGCAGAAGTTGTAGCATTGCGTATGAGTACGCCACCTCTCTCTTTGATTCTCTTTTCAGTATACCGACCCCCCTGCTTTAACGGCAGGCTCTTTTTGGCCGAACATGACAACGCCCTCTTAGCCCACTCGCATGAATACTATATCTGTGTAGTAGGCGATATTAACATACATACATTTCGGCCTTCTAGGGCTCTGGTCGGAGATCATCTTGATCTGTTATCAAAATGGGGACTGCAACCAACAATCCAGAAAGCTACGCGAGAAGAATTTCTGTCGGGGCAACTTGTCATCTCTTGCATCGACCATATAAATATAAGAGCTTCGAATTCTGCCCTACAATCTGCTATCGTCGAAGCAAAACTGTCAGACCACTTCTTTGTGGCTCTTTAGCCCGGAAATTGAACCCTCCAACAGCAGATCACGGTAAAAAAGAAATATCCATCTGTGATCCCTAAATCTTCTACCAACTGGCATCAGAATACGATTGGGAAGTGTTCTTGGAAAAGGGTCCCCGATAGACATTTATGATAAGCTTGTTGAACTAGTAGACGAGTTTAAGAAAGTGGCTGCTCGCGTTGAAATCAGGCAGCACAATAAAGAAAACTCATGGATGACCTTAAAAATACTATCAGCTATAAAAGGAAAAGATTTGCTCTGGGTACAGTCGAGAAGGGCACCTGCATCTATCCTGCTGCGGTCTAAGTTTAAGGTTGCAAGAAATAAAGTAAATGCAATGATTCGTCGGGCTGAAAGAGTACATTTTTGTAACAAGTTCAAGAATGCAGGCTCTGATACTAGAAAAACGTGGTCTTTGATTAACAATCTAAGAGGTGTCAAAAGAGGTGGCAATGGTAGCAAAGAATTTCTGTCGTATATCGGCACTGATGAAGAAAAAATAGCTAATGAATTCAACAGGCTCTTTTTGCAAGTTTCGGGCAGTGCGCAACAGAATCCCTTATTTTGTACTCTTAAGTACTGCACAGTTGAATCTGCACACCTACGTTTGCTAAGTGAGGATGATCTCACTTCAATTATTTTTGGTCTTAAACGCAATAGATCTGTGGGAATAGATGGCATTTCAGTTGATCTACGAACCTTGTTCAACATACTTAAAGGCGTGTTGCTGTCGCTGTTCAACAGCATTATCTCAAGTGGCATGATCCCGGCGAACATGAAAGTGGCTATAGTTACCCCAGTTCACAAAGGTGGTGCACACAATAGGTATGAGAATTATCGTCCTATTTCAGTCTTGCCCTGTTTGACTCAAATCTTAGAAAAAAATCTGCTGTTTACAATGACAGGTTTTTTAAATAGCCCAAAATCCTATCAACGTGTCAGTATAGGTTTTGTACAAGGTAAAGGGAGGAGTTGGTGAAAATCAGTCTGCGCAAACAACATGCACTTATCCAATGTCATATCTTAAAGGCATACTGTGCTGTCCCGAGTCCAGTTTGAATTTCCTGCCCGGGCGCCAGCCTCATCTGCGAACACTGGACTTCTCTCCTCCCCGCTCTCTCTCTTCCTTCTCCCCGCGCGCCTTCCCTCTAGCCCGCGTGCTTTCTCCCTCTTTACACCTCCCTCCGGAGGTGTCATGTTACGTAACTCGTGACTCTCTCGTTCCTTCTACCGCGCTGCACGACTGTGGCAGCACCGCGTTTTTACAAGTTGTAAATGCCTGGATAAATGTTCGATTTTCCTTGTGTTTGCGACCTGCCATCTATCTGAGGAGTGGCCGCAGCCCCAACGCGTGCCACGGAATCAGAATAGTAAAAACACGATGATCATCGAGTCGGTGTCTCGCGCGCTCTTCGAAAGCACCTAGGCTCCGCTGGCTGGCTCTTCAGAAGTTCCGTTTTCGCATCGCAGCCACGGACGACATGGCGTCACAGGACCGCAAGTCGCCCGCTGCTCAAGTGAGTCCGGACCAGTCTCATTTTGCATGCTCTGAGAAAACAGCAAGCTATGTGCAGTCACGGCATTCGTCGCGCTCAGCTCGTTCGGAGCGTTCGGCCGTCTCGACAACGCCAAGCATGCTGGCCGCCGGAGCAAGAGCGGAGGCCGCGGCGGCGCGAGTACAGGCTTCTCTCAAGAAGAAGGAAGCCGCGGTGAAACTGGAAAAGGCCAGACTGGAAGAACAAAAGTAAAGTGCGGCTGCGGCAATCGAACGCAAGAAAGCCGAGCTAGACACAGAGTTACAAGTCATGCAGTTGGAAAGAGAAGCGGCCGCCGCGGAAGCGCATGCGGACGTCCTGGAGGCTGCCGTAGATCAGCACGGCGGGGAGCATCACATCTGTCGGACTGTCTCCGAGGCATCCGAAGACCGCGCTCAACGTACCTTTGACTACGTGCTTGACCAGGCTCACGTGCGCATCGGCTCGCGCCAGCAATCGCAGCAGCAGGACGGCGGGGAGCGATACGTCTGTCAGAACGCCAATGAAGCACCTGAAGACAGCGCTCCATGCACACCAAGCGTTTGCAGCCAAGGCATCACGCAGAACAACATTGCTCGTCATCAGGGAGATGAAGCTAACGCCCCTGAACTGACCGCCATAGCAAAGTATCTGATTCGGCGCGACCTTGTGAGCACCTCGCTTACGAAGTTCGATTTCGAACTTCCCCAGACTGACCGACAAAGACACCCAGAAGTTGAGAGAGCTGGGAGACCTCCTTCTTGAAGTTGAGGCAGCAAAATGTGACCCTCACCTGACTGGGCTCTCCTATCTCGACACCGCAAGAGGGGTAAACCCCATTGTAGAGAACCTGCCCCAGCGCTTGCAGGACATGTGGATCGCGAAAGGCTCCAAGTACAAACAGAATCATCAGGTCGCCTTTCCCCCTTTCTCGTTCTTTGCCAGCTTTGTCAGGGACCAAGCGAAAACGAGAAACGATCCTAGCTTCAAGTTCAGCTCCGCAAGCGGCACCCCTTCAAGGCTCACAAGAGTAGACAGATGGGCAACGGATGGAAGCCCGAGAAGAGCACCCATCTCAGTGCAAATGACGGACGTGGAAGCAAGCACTGACCATCCGCCCTCAAACGCATTAAAGTGGCATGATGCAACCAAGAATTGTCCTCTGCACAGGAAGCCTCACCCCCTCCGGAAGTGTCGCGCATTCAGGGAAAAACCGCTGGATGAACGAAAATCTTTGCTGAAAAAATTTGGGATATGCTACGGGTTCTGCGCTTCGACAGACCACTTTGCAAGAGACTGCAAAACAGTTCTCAAATGTGACGATTGTGGTAGCGATCGGCATGCCACGGCGCTTCATGCTGGAAATGTCAGCCACAGGCCTCCTGTAGCTCCGAACGATGCTGAAGATGCAATTCTAGACAAGGATTTTGCACTTGAGGTGTCATCCAAGTGTACAGAGGTCTGCGGTCAAAGCAACGGTGTCCTGCTCTAAGATCTGCTTGGTGAAAGCCAGTCATCTGACTCAGCCTCACAAGACTGCAAAAATGTATGCCATCTTAGACGACCAGAGCAACAGGTCCCTTGCAAGAACAGAGTTCTTCGACATTTTCGGACTCAATGGTTACGGTTCCCCCTACACACTAAGGACATGTGCTGGAACTACGGAGGCAATAGGAAGAAGAGCGTCTCGCTTTCTCATAGAAGACATTCATGGCTCCGTGAAGCTTCCCTTGCCAACGCTTATCGAATGCAACGAAATGCCTAACAACAGGACCGAGATTCCAGCACCGGAAGTGGCATTGCATCACCCTCATCTCAGAGCTGTTGCTAAATTCATTCCTTGTCTGGACCCGGAGGCCAAGGTTCTACTTCTCCTCGGGAGAGACATCCTCAGAATACACAAGGTTCGACAACAGCGCAACGGACCGGCTGATGCGCCATTTGCTCAGAAACTGGATCTAGAATGGGTCATCGTGGGAAATGTCTGCATAAGTCGAAGTTGCACACCGGACTGTGTCAGCAACCTCAAAACAAACGTCCTCGAAAATGGACGTCCCTCTCTTTTCGAGCCATGTGAGAACCATTCCTTGGTCAAAGAGAAACTCACTGTTATGGAGGGGTCGACACACTGCTTCCAACCAGCTCAGCACGCTGCTAGGAAACAGCTATGACGATGGGATCGCTGAAACGCTGTTCTAAACAACGGAGGGTGACAACAGACCTTCACTTTCTGTCGAGGACAGGAAGTTCTTGAAGCTGATGGACGACGAGTTTTTAAAAGACGAATCCAACAGTTGGATAGCGCCTCTTCCCTTTCGTTCTCCAAGGCCTTGGCTTCCGAATAACAAGTGCTTGGCCGAGTCACGCCTCACTGCTGTCCAACGGACCTTGAAGAGAAAACGAGAACTGATGGAGCAGTTCACAGCCTTCATGGACAAGATGTTCAATAACGGCCATGCCTAGGAAGGTCCACCAGTTCGAAAAGGAGAAGAGTGTTGGTACCTCCCCATCTTTTCTGTTTGCCACCCACCAAAAACCCGGCGAAACACGAGTTGTGTTCGACTCCAGTGCACAGTTCAAAGGTGTGTCTTTAAACAGTGTGCTGCTTACCGGTCCAGACTTGATCAACAGCCTGCTCGGAGTGCTCATCCGATTCCGGAAGGAACCCGTGGCCATAACTGTGGACATTAAGCACATGTTCTACTGCTTCCTGGTGCGAGACGACTACCGAAATTATCTAAGATTTCTGTGGTTCCGTAACAACAACATCTACAGTGACGTGGTGGAGTACCGAATGAAGGTACATGAGTTTGGAAATAGTCCTTCACCAGCAGTTGCAACCTATGGGCTGCGGAGAACAGCACGAGAAGGAGAGGAAGAATTTGGCAGCGACGTCAGGCAGTTCATCGAGAGGGATTTCTATGTGGACGATGGGTTGAAGTCTCTCTCTACAGACAAGGAAGCCATCAGCCTGATACGCCGCACACAACAGATGTTGGCCGCGTCAAACCTCAAGCTCCACAAAATAGCTTCTAAGTGCCCTACAGTGTTGGAAGCATTTCCAGAAAAAGACCGTGCCAAGGATTTGAAGGATCTTGACTTGCGCAATGGCACGCCGCCAATCCAACTCAGTCTGGGAGTTTCTTGGAACCTGAAGAAGGATGTCTTCACACTTACGACTCCAATCCAAGAGAAGCCATTCACTCGGCGCGGTGTCTTGTCAGTGGCGAATAGCCTGTACGACCCACCTGGGTTTGTGGCTCCAGTCATCGTTCAAGGGAAGTCCCTCCTCCGAGAGCTGGTCGTTGGAACATGCGACTGGGACTGTCCACTTTCTGAAGACAAGAGGGCCGCGTGGGAGACGTGGAAAGACTCCTTGCAATTGCTCGAGCAGCTGGACATACCTCGCACCTATTCCCCTGCCTAACTCACTACCGCACAGCGCAAGGAACTGCACATATTCTCCGACGCATCAACCAAGGCTGTGGCTGCAGTGGCTTACCTCAGAGTGACATATCCAGATGGTGCGTGTCATGTTGGGTTCGTCATAGGAAAGGGTAAGTTAGCACCACATCCGGAACACACCATCCCAAGGCTTGAACTGTGCGGCGCGGTGTTGGCAGTGGAGCTAGCAGAGCTCGTCAGTCGTGAAATAGGTATGGAACTTGATGCTTTAAATTTCTAGACTGACAGCAAGGTGGTCTTAGGTTACATACATAATGAGACTCGGAGGTTTTATGTGTATGTCAGTAACAGGGTCGAACGCATCAGGAGCTCTGCACGGCCAGAGCAATGGCACTACGTTCCTTCAGACGTGAACCCTGCGGACCTCGGAAGAAGGTCTGTGCCAGCAGCACAAATGGCAGGATCGGCCTGGCTGACAGGCCCGGAGTTTTTGTATCATCAAGAACACTGCTCGCGGGTATTGAAGGGCAAGTTCGACTTGGTTGATGCTGATTCCGACACGGAGGTGCGGCCCCAGGCAAATGTTCTCGCAACCAGTGTAGACGTGCAAGAACTCGGCAGCAGGCGGTTCGAGCGCTTCTCGAGTTGGATTAAGCTGACTCGCGCAGTTGCAATGCTCGTGCGGCTGGTGAGCAAATTTCGGGGCACCTCTCACAACGTGTCAGACTGCCCGCATAACAGCTCATCTCGACAACTAGGACCTTCTACAGAACACCTAGCCCGGGCGAAGACAGTCATTATTCTGTCTGTCCAGAAAGAAGCGTTTTCAGAAGAGTTGAAAAGCTTGCAACGAGGAAAGCGACTTCCGAAGTCAAGCCCTCTGTAGAGGCTGGACCAATGGGTTGATTCCGACGGTCTTTTGAGAATTGGTGGCCGACTAGACAGAGAAAACCATTTCGACCAGCAAGAGCGGAAGCCCATCATCATGCCAGGACGGCACCACGTCACCACCTTGATTGTGCGGCATTACCACGAGCTGGTAAAACATCAAGGCCGCCATTTCACTGAGGGAGCAGTCAGGGCAGCTGGGTTCTGGATCGTCGGAGCTAAGCGTAGCATCGCCTCATACATACACAGTTGTGTTACGTGTTGCAAGCTCAGAGGAAGGCAGCTGCAGCAGAAGATGGCAGACCTGCCTGCAGAAAGGCTAAGCACCGAGCCGCCTTTCACTTATGTCGGATTAGATGTATTTGGCCCGTGGCAAGTCGCTTCTCGTCGGACCAGAGGCGGTGAGGCCAACAGCAAAAGGTGGGCCATGCTCTTCACTTGCATGAGTATCCGCGCTGTTCACATCGAAGTGATCGAGAGCATGGACACCTCAAGTTTTATTAATGCTCTCCGGAGATTCTTCGCCATAAGGGGCCCGGCAAAGCAGCTGAGGTCCGATTGCGGTACGAACTTTGTTGCAGCGTGCTCAGAACTAAAACTGGACACCAGTGGCCCAGACCACGAGAAGCTAGGAACATTCCTGTCAGACCAAGGATGCACTTGGGTATTCAACCCCCCTCATGCTTCTCACATGGGAGGAGTGTGGGAAAGAATGATAGGAGTCACACGGTGAATTTTGGACTCCATGCTTCTTGAGAGTACCTCTCGTCGCCTTACTCACGAAGTCTTGGTAACCTTCTTGGCGGAAGTCTCGGGGATCATAAATTCCCGACCCCTCGTTTCTGCCTCAACGGACCCCGAGTGCTGGAAAGTGCTGACTCCTTCAACACTCCTGTCCCAGAAAGTCGGCGGCAACACAGTGCCACCAGCCTTCGGTGAAAAGAATGTGTATCGGCGACAGTGGCGACAGGTTCAGTGGCTGGCCGACGCCTTTTGGTGCCGTTGGCAACGTGAGTTCCTTACCACCCTGCAGAGTCGTCGCAAGTGGCAGAGGACAACTCGGAATCTCAAGGCAGGTGACCTCGTGCTCCTTAGAGACAGCCAGATTCATCGCAACGAGTGGCCCATGGGACTCATTGTGAACGCCATCGCGAGTGCGGACGGCAGGGTGCGAAAGGTCGAGATCAAGACGGCGACTCGGGGAGTGATTAAGACGTTTCTCCGTCCTGTGACTGAGACAGTCCTGCTTATTCCGTGCGAGG
This sequence comes from Amblyomma mixtum, assembly GCF_055824585.1. Taxonomy (NCBI): domain Eukaryota; kingdom Metazoa; phylum Arthropoda; class Arachnida; order Ixodida; family Ixodidae; genus Amblyomma; species Amblyomma mixtum. The sequence continues at coordinate 135,952,664 of NC_143018.1, read as the reverse complement.
ACTGAACACATCACATAGTGGTTATATGTATAACCAGACGGGGAGTGTGCTGTCCTGAGTCCAGTTTGAATTTGCCGCCCGGGCGCCAGCCTCATCTGCGAACACTCGACTTCTCTCCTCCCCGCTCTTTCTCTTCCTTCTTCCCGCGTGCCTTCCCTCTTTACACCTCCCTCCGGAGGTGTCATGTTACGTAACTCGTGACTCTCTCGTTCCTTCTACCGCGCTGCACGACTGTGGCAGCACCGCGTTTTTACAAGTTGTAAATGCCTGGATAAATGTTCGATTTTCCTTGTGTTTGCGACCTGTCATCTATCTGAGGAGTGGCCGCAGCCCCAACGCGTGCCACGTTATCAGAATACATACCAAAGCCTTCGATATTTCTTTCCCCAACAACTACAGCCGAAATCTCTTCGTATATAATGCGTCTAAAAAATAACTGTTCCGTTGGAGCTGATAACATCAAGGTTGAGGTAGTGAAAGCCGTATGTGATATTATCGCACCTTTGTTGTCCCATATATGCAACCAAATGCTCAAAGAAGGCAGGTTTCCAGATAAATTAAAGATAGCAAGAGTTTTTGTGATACATAAGACTGGAAGCTATAATGATCCTAACAATTATCGCACAATATCCGTTTTGCCGGTCTTCTCAAAAATTGCTGAACAAGTCATCTATACCCGCCTTAGTTCGTACTTCATTAAGACGGGCGTATATTGCGAAAGAACAATATGGCTATCAGAAAGGGAAATCTACGGAAAAAGCTTTACTTCACATAAAGGATAAAATAATTAACCATATAGAAAACAGAATTTTTACGCTTCGGCTATTCTTAGACTTTAGAAAAGCCTTCGACTCGGTCTGTCACGAAATTTTACTGCGCAAATTACAATTCTATGGGATACGAGGTTCCGCACTTAATCTTATTCAGAGCTACTTATCATCCAGAGTACAATTCACAATGATTAACGACGTACCTTCAAGCCATGGCCTTATACGCACTGGTGTGCCACAGGGCTCAATACTGGGTCCTATTCTATTCCTAGTTCACATAAATGACATTGTTAATATCCTTCCTTCCTCCGAAACAGTTTTATACGCTGACGACACAAATATTTTCTTTCATGACGCGAGTTTACAAGCAATAGAATGTAGAGGAAATGTCTGGTTAGAAAACCTTACATTATCGTTGAGGGCCAACAGATTAGAACTAAACATCACGAAGACGAAGTATGTAATATTCAGAGCTAAAAATAAAGTCATAGATGATGAGCCAATCATATTATACAATTCAAATGTTTTACAACGAGTACAGTCAATAAAATTCCTTGGAGTTATATTTAATGAACACCTGCTGTGGACTGACCATATTAATCAAGTAAGAAAAAAAATTTCGCGATCAGTGGGCCTTCTAAATAAATTTAGACTTCTATTGCCAGTATGGCTCAAAAAGCAACTTTATTTCAGTTTAATTCATTCACATCTTCACTATTGTTTACTGATATGGGGAGACTCAACACAGACTAATTTAAATGCTTTGTTTTTACTACAGAAAAAGGCTATACGAGCAATTGCTAATCTGGGCTACTTGGATAGCACTAACCCGTGGTGGAACAACTTGGGTTTACTGACAATTTTTCAATTAAAAACTCTTCGGCTAGCACTTGAAGCTACAACTGATTTCACCTTGAAACTAATTTTTTTGCAACACCAGAGCTACCACAAAACCCATATCCCCTTCGGCACATGACAATACGAGCACCAAAATCAAGAACAAATTACGGATTCTAAACGATTAGATATCAAATGACTACCTTCTTGAATGAAAACAGAAATTTTCATGACCTCCTCCATCAATGCAGAACTCAAAAAATATACAAGAGAAAAGTGATTGCACTGTTGACTACATGACTAACCGGTATATCCTGTGACATATTGTAAATTGATAACAGTTAACATGATTGTATATATTTTTTTCCTTTCTATAATTCCCTGTAACCCAACAGCACGCAGCTTAACGACTTTGAAGATACCTTAACATCGTTGTACAGTTTTTCCTTTGTTTTTCTTTTAACATGCCAGCAAGTGTCATGGCGACCGCTACACTTATTGTATTTGTTTATTTTGTGTGTATATGTGACGAATGGAATTTGCTTACCCCAGGGAGGAAGGCCCTCGTCAGGCACCACGCCTTTTGGCCTCCTTCCTGAAGTGCTTGTAGAGACACTTCAAATAAATACTTTTCAAACTTCAAACTTTAAAAAAAATGCTTTTAGAGGATTTTTCTGACATGTTAAATCGATCTTCTGAACGTAACCAAGTGGTGTGTGCAAGGTTTCTGGATGTCAGCAAGGCTTTTGACAGCGTGTGTCACAGTGTGTTATTGTGTAAACTGTCCAGGTTAGGCTTCCGTGGAGTGTTTCTTTCGCTTTTGGAAATTTTTTTACTGCAGAGGACGCAATACGTCTCCATTGGGCGGGCAAAGAGCGCTTCTTTTTTAATTAAAGCTGGCGTTCCGCAAGGCTTCATAATTACTCTCCTGTTATTTAACGTCTACGCGAATGACCTTTCACACTTTGTTCCTGTAGGCCTGTATCAGTGCGCTCACGATACTGTACTCGTAAGCCAGTCGCTGACCTACTCTGACTCAATTTCTTCTCTTCAAGCTGCAGCAACAATTTCTATGGACTGGTTCTCAAACAACCTAATTAAAGTTGACAGCTCTAAGAATCAACTTATATGCTTTCACAGCACGATGAAGAAGGTAGATTTAAACCATCAGCTGTTCTTGCACTGATCTGCTTCTTCCGAATGTCAATGTGTACAGGCGCCCAAATCTTTAACTGGCGTGCGCGAGCGGCGACTTTTCCGTGCGTCAGCGCCATATGACGGAGCGGAGTTGGAAACAGTATGAGGCTAAGCGCATGCTCACAAAGCACGCTTAGCTGGGCCCGTCTTCTGCCAGGCTGTTCCTTCTTAAGGACGGCACCCCTTTTTATCGCGTTTCGACGAGCAGGCAGCGTGAGTAGGCGAATGGTTTTGCTCGCATTTTACGTTCCGAAGAACAGCGTTGCAGCAACCAAACGAGGAAATAAAATTTACAGATAGGCCGAACACGCCCAATCATGCGATAACCCGGAGAACATGGATCATTCATTTGTTACTTGCTGACACGAACGCTTTTTTTTTTAATCTGTATGAAGGGCGCTTAACAACACTCTGCATTCTTCAGCGTGGCGACGATACTAAAAGGCCGCTGTGAAACTGAAGTGAAACAAGCCCTGCTCGAGGCAGTTCGCAGCAGCTATGAAAATGCCACCACGCATACCTCAAGCGACATGACAAACATAATGGGATGTCACCGCACAGAGAAGCTAATAAAAACTGGGCTTGTTACTGTCAAACGTATTAAAGCACTTTGCCAGCACCTCAGCGAAACAACAAAAAATGAGGTCGTAAACCATTTTATTATGCGCTTCATGCTTGCTGAAACGTTATAAAATAAAAAAAATGGCTGAGGCTTAACTTGGTTAAGCCTGGAGAATGCGAAGCATCGTCGTGACGCGTAATTTGGAGGCGCACAACCACAGCGACGGCGCGAGGTGGGCCCCCGTTTCTCCACTGTCGTGACGTCATCGTGTCACGTGGTGTGACGTCATGTATCACGTGATTTGGGGGCGCACAGCGACGGCGCGAGGTGGGCCCCCGTTTCTCCACTGTCGTGACGTCATGTATCACGTGATTTGGAGGCGCACAACCATAGCGACGGCGCGAGGTGGGCCCCCGTTTCTCTACTGTCGTGACGTCATCGTGTCACGTGGTGTGACGTCATGTATCACGTGATTTGGAGGCGCATAACCACGGTGAAGGGCTGAAGTGGTAGCTAAAGTAGTATGCTTCGCATAAAAATGGTGTGGACAATAATGCGCGCCCACAGGCCGTTCAGTAGCGGGTGGAGTAACCGCCAAGCCCGACGACGGCAGACATGCGACATGGCAGGGAGTCGTAGAGCGCCGGTACAAGGTCGCTGCGTCGGCCTTCAGTTCTTCACACTGACTTTTGATGGCTTCCCACAGTTCATCAGAAAATGCGGTATGGAGGCCCATTTCTGACATATTGGCTTTTAAAATGCCCCAAAGGTTTTCTATGACATTCATATCCCCGCCCTTGGGCGGCCAATCTAGCGTCATCCCTCCAAGGCTTTCAAGGTGCGCGTTCACTGGGTGAGCCGTGTGGATCAGAGAAAGATCATGCGGCAGGAAATATCCATCTTTGTATGGTCCATCAAGCACATGAGGGAGGAGCTGGTGGTCAATGATTGCAATATACACTTCGGAGCACAGCCGACCATCAATGCGGTGAAGAGGCCCATTTTCGTAATCACCCCCCACACATTCACAGATGTTCGGCCACTTGCCTTGACGGTCTAGACGTAACGGGGATCAAACCTTAAAAAGGAGCATTTAATCCCAATTAATAACAGTCGGTAGCAAAATAATAATATGGTATATAATAAAGCAAGCCACGTGACAAAAGACAAAAGTCTAATTATTTACCTTTTAGCGACTTAGGCCTTTTGTTTCTGCTCCCACTTAGTGCAGATAGAGCTTTAGTTTGTAGACGCGACGTTTCGACAATCGTCGACGGTCCACTGCAGAAGCTCTTGAGCTAAAGCGAGCCTTTTTGCTCTGACACTGTCGGAAAGTAGAGGCTTCTGTGCAGCCCTCCTGTTTCTAATCCCTGCTTCCTTTAGTCGTTGCGTAATTAATTCGTCTGACACATTTAGACCGAGGGTAGTCCTTATTTCACCCGCTGTTATGGAAAGATTATCACTAGCGCAGGCAACAATCTGCAAGTGTTCTTCTTCTGTTGTTTTCCTATTGAGGTAGCGAGGAGCATCTCCGCTCCTTTTTTCGTCCCGGTAGGCACTTCTGATTCTGCCCACTGAAGCCCCAGCCACTCCAGTTGCTTTAGCAATCTCCTGCGATGAGCCCCCCAATGACATTCCTATAATTCGGATTCTTGTCGATTCAGTTATACGTGGTGGCATTTTGATAACTATTGCGAACTGCTAGGAGCACGGCTTTAGAGCAGTTTCACTTCAGTTTCACAGCGGCCTTTTAGTATCGTCGCCACGCTGAAGCACGCAGAGTGTAGATAAGCGCCTTTCATACAGATGAAAAAAAGCGTTCGCGTCAGCAAATAACAAATGAATGATCCATGTTCTCCGGGTTATCGCATGATTGGGCGTGTTCGGCCTATCTTTAAATTTTATTTCCTCACTTGGTCGCCCCAACGCTGTTCTTCGGAACGTAAAATGCGAGCAAAACCATTCGCCTACTCACGCTGCCTGCTGGTCGAAACGCGACAATAAGGGGTGACGTCCTTAAGAAGGAACAGCCTAGCAGACGACGGGCCCAGCTGAGCATGCTTTGTGAGCATGCGCTTAGCCTCATCCCGTTTCCAACTTCGCCCCGTCATATGGCGCTGACGCACAGAAAAGTCGCCGCTCGCGCACGCCAGTTAAAGATTTGGGCGCCTGTACGCCTGAGCTATACAATTACAGTGAAATACCTAGGAGTACACTTTGACAGTGCTCTTTCATGGAATGATCACTTGTCCCATGTTTGTAAAAAGCTCTGAGCTGTCTCCTATGTGCTTTACAACATAGGTACTACATGCCGCTTTCAATACGCAAAGTTATTGTAAACGCTCTTGGCTATAGCGTACTGCGCTATGGCATAACGATTTATGGACACTGTGCAGTTCGCTGGAAGTGCAGAACTAATTCTTCCCTACGATCTTTGTTAAAAAATATTCTATGATTTAGGCCTTCCCTCCAATTCTGATGTCTTTAAGTTATTTTGTCTACCTGTTTTTGATAGCCTTTTGATGGAAACGATCGTCCTGAAACATTTTTCATTCAGTGACTATAAAATTCCGCATGTTCCCACACGGTCTCTTCGACCGAAGGAACCTTTTTTATTCCCCGACGGTCTACAAGATATGGAAGGCGAGTAAGAGATTATTACTTTCCCTTTCACTTTAACAGGTTAGCTCCAAGTGTTTGCCGGACAACAACTAAATATGAAATAAAAAAAACATGCTGCGATACTTTAATTAGTGGGTTCACGACGTCATACGCATTTGCGTTACCACCTGTCAAGTAAATCCTGTGACTTAATTGGTTACTGCTTTATTTCTTGTGTAATGTGGGGACTCGCACAGGTAGTGTGGACGGCCACAGTCCTTGTCCCAGCAGTGCTTCTCAGCAGGCCGGCGTTCGCAAGCGCGCACCCGAGCTTCGTCATCTTCGTCTTCTATCTGCTTCGTCTCCTTCGTCGGCTCTAGCCGCTGGGGCAGCAAACCCCAACTCTCTCTCTTACAATACCCCCGGGATGAAAAGGCGCCATCCTGGCGGCCTACGGGCACGAGACGATAGCTGGCTCGTAGTAAGGCTTCAGGCGGTCTAAGTGCACAATTTCACGGCCGCGGCGGCGATGGTCAGACGAAGGCGAGATGGGCTCCACGAGATAGTTAACTGGCGATGTCTGCTGAACAACGCGATAGGGGCCCTGGTATTTGCTCAGCAGTTTTGTAGACTGTCCTGGGTTGGAGGAGGGCACCCAAAGCCAAACCAAGGATTCAGGAAGATAGGGCTGCGGCAGACCGGGAGAAGCGGCACGGGAGCTTTTCTGACGGTGCTGGTCGTGTGAAGTAAAAGAACGGGCGAGTTGGCGGCATTCTTCGGCATGCGTAGCGGCCTGAGAAACGGTTGTAAATTCGGACGAATCGGGGCGGTAAAGAAGTACGGTGTCCATGATGGAGGAAGGCTCGCGTGCGTACAGAAGAAAATACGGGGAAAAACCAGTAGTGGCTTGCGTTGCAGAGTTGTAGGCGTATGTAACGAAAGGTAGAACGTGGTCCCAGTCTCAGTGATCGGCAGAAATGTACTTGGACATCATGTCGCCGAGGGTCCGGTTAAAGCGCTCGGTCATGCCGTTCGTCTGCGGATGGTACGAAGACGTCGTGCGGTGAACGATATGACACTCCCGAAGGAGGGCTTCCACGACGCCGGACAAGAAGACGCGACCCCGGTCGCTGAGCAATTCCTGAGGCGCACCGTGACGAAGAATGATGTGCTGAAGTATGAAACCGGCTACGTCAGAGGCAGTCGCAGCTGGCAACGGGGCAGTTTCGGCATAGCGCGTGAGATGATCAATGGCGACGATGTTCCAGCGGTGCCCGGCGGCAGTGATGGGAAGAGGGCCATAGAGGTCAATTCCAACACGGTCGAATGGCCGGGCGGGACACGGTAAAGGTTGCAGAGGAGCAGGTGAGTGCGGTGGCCGGTTCTTGCGACGCTGGCATTCCAGGGAAGAGCGTACGTATTGGCGGACAAAACGGTACATGCCCCGCCAATAATACCGAAGGCGCAGGCGGGTAAAATTTTTCAGCAGACCGGCATGAGCGCATTGCGCGTCGTCATGATAACTGGCACAAATGGCGGAGCGGAGATGCCTTGGAATCACGAGCAGCCATTTGCGACCATCGGGGAGGTAGTTCCGACGGTACAGCAGCTGGTCACGCACGACAAAGTGATGAGCCTGACGACGGAGTGTTCTAGAAGGGAGGGGCGCTGAGCGGTTGGCTATGGAATCCAGAAGAGAAGTGATCCAAGGATCCTTGCGCTGCTCAGAAGCCATATCAACGTTGTCAAGGGAAGGTGTGAGGCCGGAAATAGATGGCGGGTCGGGATCAGAGGTCAGAGAGGAGCGCGAGAGAGCGTCGGCATCGGAGTGTTTACGACCGGAACGATAAATGACCCGAATGTCGTAATCTTGTAAACGCAGAGCCCAACGAGCGAGCCGGCCAGATGGATCTTTGATTGAAGACAGCCAGCAAAGGGCATGGTGATCGGCAATAACATGGAACGGGCGCCCATATAAGTAAGGACGAAATTTTGTGATCGCCCAAATAATCGCCAAACATTCTTTCTCTGTGACAGAATAATTAGTCTCTGCTTTTGTGAGTGTACGGCTGGCGTAAGCAAAGACGTACTCATTGAAACCAGGTTTTCGCTGGGCTAGAACGGCACCGAGACCAATGCCGCTGGCGTCCGTGTGGAGTTCTGTAGGCGCGGAAGGGTCGAAATGGCGCAAGGTCGGAGGAGAAGTGAGAAGCTGGCGCAGCGTTTTAAAAGCTTTGTCGCATACAGGGGACCAAGCCGACAAGTCGTGGCTACCAGCGAGAAGTTGCGTCGGCGGGGCGATAACGGCAGCAAAATTCTTGATGAACCGGCGAAAGTAGGAGCAAAGTCCAACAAAGCTTCTCAGTTCTTTCAGGGACGCGGGCTTCGGGAAATCAGCAACTGCGCGGAGCTTGGCAGGGTCCGGGAGTACACCATCCTTGGAGACGACGTGGCCTAGAATAGTCAGCTGACGAGCTCCAAAACGACACTTTTTCAAGTTCAGCTGCAGGCCAGCATCACTGAGACAGCGAAGAACACTCTCGAGGCGGAAAAGATGAGACGGAAAATTCTTGGAGAAGATGACAACGTCATCCAAGTAGCAGAGGCATCTATGCCATTTAAGTCCACGGAGCATGTTGTCCATCATACGCACAAAAGTGGCAGGCGCGTTGCACAGACCGAAGGGCATCACATTAAATTCATACAACCCACCAGGCGTGATGAAAGCTGTTTTCGGGCGATAGACGTCGGCCATCGGCACCTGCCAGTACCCAGAGCGCAGATCCAACGAAGAAAAGTATTCCGCTCCCTGCAGGCAATCCAGCGCGTCATCTATACGAGGAAGGGGGTAGATGTCCTTCCGAGTAATTTTGTTTAGCCGGCGGTAGTAGACGCAGAATCTAATGGAGCCGTCCTTTTTCTTGACGAGCACGACCGGAGAAGGCCACGGGCTGTGAGAGGGCTGGATCACGCCGCGATGTGGCATGTCGTTCACCTGGTCATCAATGATGCGGCGCTCGGCGGAGGAGACGCGGTAGGGGCGTTGGCGCAAGGGTCCATGGGTGCCAGTGTCGATATGGTGGCGAACCGCTGTTGCACGACCCAACGGTGCTTGAGGAGAGTCGAAGGATGCGCGGAAGCGCTGCAGCAAAGCGATGAGCTGGGCGCGTTGGGGAGGTGGTAGAGCGGCATCGACAGAATGGGAAAACATATCCGTGGAGGACGGGTCGGCGACGTCGGTGGGAGGAGTGAGGGCGTTGATGTCATATGCGTCTGGGTTATCAAGGACAGGAGAAGCGTCGTCGAGATCGATCACATCAACCGTGCCAAGCGATTCTCCCCGAAGTAAAGTGGTGGGGAATGGCAACGGGTTTGCGACGTACAGGGCGGCACAACCACCAGAAAGAGTGAGCACGGCATGAGGGAGCATGACAGATTTTCGGTGCGCACAAAGAGAATAGGGTGAATAAAGGACAGTAGCGTCAGAGAGGGCAGCACAAGTCAGCGGCACGAAAACAGAAGAGAAAGCTGGTACGTCGACGTCGTCAGCGGCGAGAATAGGCGCGGCGGTAACAGGGGAGACGTCCACAAGAGCATCACACAGCGGCGACAAATCAATTTCAGCACGTGCACAGTCGATGATGGCGTGATGCGCGGACAGAAAGTCCCACCCGAGGATGATGTCATGCGAGGAGCGGGCGAGAACGAAGAACTCAATTGTGTATGAGAGGCCTTGGATGACGAGACGGGCAGTGCACGCTGCGAGAGGGCGAATGGGGTCGGCACTGGCGGTGCGAAGCGAAAGGTCAGAAAGCGGCGTCATCACTTTTTTTAGTTTGCGGCACAAGTTGCGACTAATGATGGACACGGCAGCACCAGTGTCAATAAGCGCGTCAACAGTAACACCTTCAACGATCACTTCAATAACATTCATGGGAGCGGTGATAGGGCTTGAGACAGTCGTTGACGGCGCAGTTCTTGCCTCCGGAACTGCGGCGCCTAGTTTTCCGTTTGGAGGGGTGGTGACCGGCGGCGCATAGGAGAGAGCGAACGGCGTCGAGGAGACGGCGACCGATGGCTTCGGGTGTAGGAGTCGGAGCGAGACGGAGAGGGATTCTGACAGTGACAGGGACGGAAGGCAACGGAACGTCGTACGTCGGTGGGCGCCCGTAGTCGTAAGGACGGGATCCGCGCGTGCGGCAACAGCGGGCCACATGACCAGCGAGACCGCAGGCATAGCAAATCGGGCGGTTATCTGGGGTGCGCCACGGATTCACAGGGCGGGGACCGGTGCGAGGCAGAGGATGGTGAGTGAGTGGCAGCGCAGGGGCGAGCTGCTGCTGAGGCTATACGTTGACAGGTGGCGCATAATTAGGCATAACCGGCTGAGGTCGAGGCCGGGCGACTGCTTCAGCATATGTCAGCGGTGCAGTTACCAGAGGGGGTAGATGGGCAGGCGGCAGGACCTCAGCTACCTGCTCCTGGATGACACGCTGAATAGAAAGCGACAGCGAAGGCGTTGGAGCGGGTTGGCAGGTAACCAGTGATAATTGACGAGCCACCTCCTCCCGCACAAACTGCTTGATGTGCTGAAGAAGTGTCGGCTGATCGTGGGCAGGACTGCCTGCTACCAAGCTCGAAATGGTGTCGTCCGAGCAAGTGGTACGGCGGGTGACATGTCGCTGTTTGCGGAGCTCGTCGTAGCTCTGACACAAAGACACCACGTCGGAGACGGTTTGGGGATCTGTAGACAACATTTGAAACGCATCGTCCTCAATCCCTTTCAGCATGTGTCGGATTTTGTCAGCCTCGCTCATAGATGGATTTAGCCGCTTACACAAATCAACGACGTCCTCGATATAGCTCGTGAAGATCTCGCCGTTCTGCTGGGCACGACTGCGCAAACGTTGTTCAGCACGAAGTGTTCGGACAGCGGGGCGGCCGAAGACGTCAGTCAGGCTGGTTTTTAGAGCCGCCCAGGTAGTAAAATCCGCTTCGTGGTTGCGGAACCACAAATTGGCGACATCCATCAAGTAGAAGATGACATTCGTGAGCTTAACGACGTCATCCCATTTGTTGTAAGCACTCACGCGTTCGTAAGAGGCCAGCCAATCTTCTACATCGGTGTCGTCAGTGCCGCTGAAGATCGCAGGGTCGCGCTGACGGACGGCACCGGAACAGATGACAGCGGTGGAGACAGGTTGGGCCGAAGTTTCAGATGTCGTGGTAGAGCCTGGTAGCCTGGGCATCGTGGCGTAGCTCCAGGAGAAGAGCAAGCAGCACCTCCACCAAGTGTAATGTGGGGACTCGCACAGGTAGTGTGGACGGTCACAGTCCTTGTCCCAGCAGTGCTTCTCAGCAGGCCGGCGTTCCCAAGCGCGCACCCGAGCTTCATCAGCTTCGTCTTCTATCTTCTTCGTCTCCTTAGTCGGCGCTAGCCGCTGGGGCAGCAAACCCCAACTCTCTTTCTTACACTTGTCTTAATCTGAGGTATTGTCATGCCATTTTGGTTTTTCTTCCTCGCAATTTAATCTGATGAGGTTTTTTTTTAACATGTAACATGAGTCTTCTGTCTATTTTGATTTCACCACCATACTAATCTGATGTCCGTTATTTCGAATGTGCTTGTTTGCCTGTGTGTACGTCTGCACGGTTCCACTGCGTGCCGGGCTCTGCCACTAAAGCACTATGAGGCTTTGGCGGGCCGGATTTCTGTACATTTTTTAAATATTTGGCGCAATAGATTATCATTATTAATATTCTGAGATGATCTGGGCCTTAAATCCCCAATGTCCGAGCACCAACTGCCTAGACAGCGTATCAGAACTGTGGCGCAGTGTATGGGAAGATGCCGCCACTGGGAAACAACCTGGCGCACAATGACGCAGGGACACTTTCGAGTGATAGATCTGCATTTCCCCCTGGCGACAGTTATAACTTCCTGCTATTTATTTTCAAAAATTGTGAAAATGGACATCATTGGCTTTTATCGCAGCCTTACCTACTCGGTGCGAGAGCAGAAAAATTACAACCAAGATTTATTTAAGAATCGGAAGAATAGGCATTTAATGTCAATAACTTCATTTCAGCGAACTCTTTGAAAAACCTCCATAACGCGTTCCCATAACGCATTACCTTAAAGTGGCCTACAGTCCACTTTAGCTGCAAGGGAAAAAAAAGAAAGCTGGACTTGCGCAGCACTCCTTTCACACATGATTCCGCACGTGATCAGCACGTGATTCCGGCGCTACCATGACACCGCCGCTCACGTTATGGCTCTTCATGCAGGTTTTCAACGTGGCTGTCTCGTTACAATGCGATCGTGACAGCCTTCTGCCCAGGATCAACGAATCCTCACCACCGGGCAATGTTCTAAGTTGTTTCGTGGAACCTTTCAACGCCGATGCCTTCCTCGTCACTGAAGCGTGTGGTGCCGCTGAATTTGGACGATGTCCGCTGCCAGTCACCCAACATTGGACCGTCGACGAACATCATCTCGTGCTACAAAAGGGGCGTCACAGCAGTCTTCCTCTGGGGCGTGATTCCGGCGCTACCATGACACCGCCGCCCACGTTATGGCTCTTCATGCAGGTTGGTGAAATGCGTCCTTACGGCACCGATGTTTCGTACGTTTTGCCGGTTCCGCCCCATGTGATTTTTGCACAAGTGTGTTCACGCTCTTCTTTTATCGAGAATTCAAAGTACTGTCGAAGGCATGCAACGCTATTTGTTAAAGCGTCGGGCTATGTTTTTCATGCTGCTGCTGTTATTGTGCGGAAACGTTGAACTGAATCCAGGGCCTGATAACAACTCTGCTCTTCAACAGCTTCTAGATGGCCAGGCTGATATTAAGCAGAAATTTTTATCCATTGAGGAATACCAGGCTGAGAACAAGGCTGCCATGCAGACTCTTAACACGAGGTTGACAAAACTAGAGGTGCAGATAGGCCATCTTGATGAACTGAAGAGCACTGTTGCGAAAAGCCAGGAGAATAATCAATTGCAACATGCCGAGCTGCTGAGCCTGAGGGCCAAATTAGATCAGCTAGAGAACAGGAGTCGGCGTTACAACTTGCTTTTCTTTGGCATTAAATATACAGATCAGCAAGAATCAAATGCAACAAGTGAAAATCATGTGAAAGAAGTCTGCAGGGAACATATGGGAATTGAAGATTTAAAATTTGAAAAAGCCCACCGAATTGGCAAATTTAGCCCAAGTAAAAAGCTACCCAATATTGTAAAGTTTGCGACACACGAGGAAAATTTAGCACTCTTTGCAAAAGCAAAAACACTCAAGTGTACTTCTGTCAGCATATCTGATGATTACTGCGATAATGTACGAAAGAAACGAAAAATTATCTGGGAATACGCGAAAGCACATTGTGATGAATCAGATCGTCCGGTCATGAGATATGATACTTTATGCCTGAAGGATGAAAAGTATGTATACGATGACAATCAAGAGTGTGTGAAGCGGGTCACGTCACACAAAGCTGATAACTGTCGCTTGTCTTTTTGGTAGTTAATTGCCGTAGCATTAAAAACAATAAAGATGAATTACTGTGCCTTGTTGAACTGACGAAGCCGTCCGTCGTTCTTGGATGTGAGTCATGGCTACATGGTGATATTGCTGATAGTGAAGTGTTTCCAAGTAATTACTGCACCTATAGGAAAGATCGCGACACGCCTGGTGGGGGTGTTTTCATCTTGGTAGACGAAACAGTTAATTCCCAGAAACTTGATATTGACGTTGGAACCAGTGAGGCTGTTTGGGTCAAAATACGTTTAGGAAATGGTAAATCTATCGCTGTGTGTTCATTTTACCGATCGCCGGGAAGTGCATCCGACACCTTAAGCGACTTTTCGAAAGCTGTCGAGTCAGTTAAGCATGACTACATGGCCATCGGAGGTTACTTTAATCTACCGTAAATTGATTGGTCCCATTTAGGCATGGTATCAAGTAGCGGTAATAAGGAGACTAAAGGAATGCTTAATATTTGCGCTTCTTTCGCTTTGACGCAAACCGTGACTCAACCAACTCGTGGGAACAACGTTCTAGATCTTTTCTTGACTAACATTCCTGAGGCTGTGCACCCTCCTGTAATCTTGCCCGGGATCAGTGATCACAGTTCAGTCCTGTGCGAGATGAAGCTGGATTACGTCAGAGTTTATGATGGCGGGCGGCGTCGCATATATAGCTATGGTAAAGCACGTGTTAGTGATACCTGCGCTGCTCTCGAATCCTAATTTCATGTGTTTGAAACACTATCTGAAACGGTGTCAGTTCACGAGTTGTGGAAAATTTTCAAAGAAAAAATGTCAGAGTTACGTGAAATGTACGTTCCTAGTTGGATCTTGACGTCACGACGAAGCAAAAGCAAGCCTTGGTTTAACAAAACTGTTCATATACACGTTCATATACAAAAATTACGAGGACCTTTAGCGGCTAAAGTGGTGAAAGGCGAAATTCTGAGTGCTGCATTCTGCTACGCGATTGTTCACTGCACATTTTGTTGGTACATTAATTAACTGCCAATTAATGACGCTTAAGCTTCGCCTTTAGGAGTGGAACACGACAGCGTGTTGCAGCGCTGCCACGGAGTCTAATGAACGCCTCCACCTGTTCGGCGCGGTGCGTTGCCCTTCGAACGCAACGTGTTTTGAGGAAAGGAAATGGTCTGTAATTCTCTGTCATCTCGGTGGACACATGAGCCGCACCTACACAACACCCTCTAAAGAAGTTTACCTACAGGAAGGGAGGAAGTGTGAGTGAAAGAAGAAAGAGGGCCATAATGAACAAAATGAAAATTGTATTTGAGGAAAGGAAATTACTCATTCACTGTTTCACATATCTCAGTCGACACTAGTCCAAAATTGTATTTGAGGAAAGGAAGTTGCGCAGTAACTGTCTCACATATTTCGGAGGACACCCGTCAAATTTCGCGCGCGGTGACGTCACGACAACTTGGGTCAATCTGAAACGCGGACAAATACACCTTGCTCGTCGTTGAAATGGTTTTTGAGGAAAGGAAATGTATCTGTCTCTCATATCTCGGTGGACACCTAAACCTCGCCGTAACGGGAAGGGAGGAAGATTGGAGTGAACGAAGACACCGTATTCACTAGACGCACCTTCGTTCATTCCAAACCATCGAGCTGGCATGGCGGAGTAGTAGCGTGCTCGACTCGCACTCCGGAGACCGGGGTTCGATTCCCAAGCTCGACAAATTTCTTACTGGGTTTTATTTATTTATCTGGTCTGACTAGAAAGGTTGGACTAATTGGTTAAGTAGGGAATTAATTAAACTCAGTTAAACTAACTTGGAGCATCACTAAACGATCCCTTTGATTGGTTGCATGGTTAGTAGCCAAAGTACAATTGGCCCCGTTTGAAATTCGCGCACTGTGACGTCACGACCGTTTCGACCAATTGAAAAGCGTGAAATTTTTGTCGACAGTTCCTGCTTACAACGATGAGGCATTAAAGGCTTCCGCCTTAAAAGACAGGCTGCTTACAGGGCGTATAGATGGAATCCTTCTATACAGAACAATGAAAAATTAAAATATACAACAAACGCAGCGAAGGTAGCCGTTAAACAAGCAAAAACTTATTTTTTTCTTCTTTTCATTTGAGCATAAAAGAGCGCCCTAAAGAATTTTGGCAGTTCATGAAAGAAACGGCAAGGACCAAGTATCGATTCCATCTCTTGTACATGAAGGTTCCATTATCGACGAGAGTATCGATAAAGCTGAGTGCTTCAATGAGTTTTTTTCTGTATTCTCTGCTCCTTCCAACACCTCTCACGTTGAGCTCAATTTTGGTCGAGTTAATTCTGATGACATGCGTTGTGACGAGTTTAATCAAAGAAGAATTGATACTCAGACGGTTGAATGCTGCCAGTGCTCCTAACTTGACGATCTACCAACTGCTCTTTTCCGTGCATGTGCGTGTGAGTTGTCTGCATATCTGAGAGTCATTTACACAAAATCCTTAGAGGACGGTGCACTGCCTTCTGACTGGAAGTTAG
The DNA here is from genome assembly GCF_055824585.1 of Amblyomma mixtum. Lineage (NCBI taxonomy): Eukaryota > Metazoa > Arthropoda > Arachnida > Ixodida > Ixodidae > Amblyomma > Amblyomma mixtum. Next base: position 135,936,669 of record NC_143018.1, on the reverse strand, counting down.
CCAATGTAGTTCCTGTGCACAAATCTGGCCCTCTAAATGTTGTGTCTAACTATCGTCCCATCGCTTTGACGAGTATTGCTTGTAATGTTTTGGAACATGTGTTTTTCACCAGCATTATTAATAATATGAATACGCATTCCTTATTAAGCAATTAGCAGCATGGGTTTCGTAAATGCCTTTCTTGTGTAACACAGTTGACTGAATTAATTCATGATCTGACAAGTGCACTTGATGAAGGGTTGTCTGTAGATTGCGTCTTCTTGGACTTCAAGAAGGCGTTTGATGTTGTTCCTCATTCTTTTTTGCTTGAAAAATTGCCTTGGTATAACATTGTTGAGAGAATTATTGGTTTGGTTTGGTTGATGGGGTTTAACGTCCCAGAGCGACTAAGGCTATGAGAGACGCCGTAGTGGAGGGCTCCGGAAATTTCGACCACCTGGGGTTCTTTAACGTGCACTGACATCGCACAGTACACGGGCCTCGAATTTCTCCTCCAAAGAAATTCAACCGCCGCGGCCGGGATCGAACCCGCGTCTTTCGGGACAGCAGCCGAGCACCATAGCCACTGAGCCACCGCGGCGGCTTAGAGAATTATGGACTGGATACAAGATTACTTGCACTTAAGGAAACAAAGAGTAGTTATTAATGGAGAATTATCAAGCGAATGCATTGTATCTTCTGGTGTACCTCAAGGATCAGTGCTCGGACCTTTGTTATTTTTGATCTTTATGAATGATATTTGCTCTAATATCTCTTCTCATATTCGTCTGTTTGCAGATGACTGCGCATTGTATAGGGTCGTTGATAGTCCGAATTACTGTGTGCAGTTACAGAATGAATTGAACAGGGTGTCTGATTGTTGCAAGAAATGGGGTATGTTTATTAACTTGCAAAAATTTGTGTATATGCAAGTCACAAAAAAGAAAAAGCCCCATGAATTCTCTTATACAATTAATGGCACACAACTTTGCGCAGTATCAGAATACAAATATCACGGCGTATTCATAGCCTCCAACCTAAGCTGGAGACGACATGTCGACTATGTAACAGGAAGGCATTGCGTGTTCTTGGTTTTTTAAGGCGTAACACCAAGCAATTCCCTTTAGAAACAAAAGAGTTACTTTTCATGACAAACGTTCGCTCGGTTCTCGAATATGCCTGCGCAGTATGAGACGCTTGGCATAAAACGGATATAGATAAACTTGAGAGAGTACAAAATTTGTGTATCCGATATGTCTTTAACAACTATACCAGGAACTTTAGCGTTTCACGTGCAAAAAACTCGCTGGGATGGAAGACGCTTGAAAAACGTAGATACTGTTTTGAGGTAAAAATTTTTTCATAGTATTTACTATTCCAATACTGGCATAAACCGTGACCTGTACATCCATTCACCAAACTTTATTTCGCTACGCCGTGGCCATCGATTAAAAGTTAAGGAAATTAACTGTAAATCAGAGATGTACAAATACGCTTTTTTCCCTAGGTCTATAAGAGATTGGAACCGGCTCTGTGAAGAGATGGTATTAATTACGTCAGGTGATTTATTCTCTTCATCTCTGTGAATGCTGTTTTTAGGCTGTATTAATGTTGCATCATGGTTGCATTGTATGTGCTGCACTTTGTTACCTTTTTTTTCGTTTGTATGATGTGTTATTCCCCCTCCCCCCACTGTAATGCCACTTGTGGCGCTGTGGGTATTACAATAAACAAATAAACAAACTTCATCAACAGGATACCAGTTTTACCAGGGTTGGTGGACTACAGAAAACTAATGGATCGTCTTACCTAGTAAGGTGGTGAGCTAAGTTTCAATAAAATTTTTTACTAGCACAGTTGGGCAATTAGTTGCAAATAAAGGTTTGCAACCGGTCGTTTGTAATAGGTATGTCAGTTTTTAGAATTTCAAAACGCGACTACCCTCGCCACTGTGGCTCCACAGAAGTTGGCTGCTACGTACGAAAGTACATGCCCTTTGAAAGTATGCAGGCAAATCAACCCTTCCAGTGCACGTAACTAGTCGAAAAAGCCAAATTTTGTCGAGCCATTGACCCAAGGGTAATGGCGTCTTCGGAATTCTAAAGTCTGGTATGCCTATTACTAACGACCGGGTAGAAAGGTTTAATTTAAACTAGGCGCATCTCTACTAGTTCAAAAGTTAAATAATAAAAAGTTAGTTAAACAGCTTAGTACTTAAGAAGATTTACCGGCTTTTTGGTGTCCGCCAACACCTGTAATACTGTGCCGCAAATACCATATTTGTACCCAAAAAAGCGTAATTTTCAAAATATTTGGAAGTGTTCATTAATACACGGGGTGTTGATAACGGTGTCTTGCAGAATTACACGGATACCACAAAGTTAAAAGTGGTGTTCAAGGAAGTTGGACCTGTCAGTTGATGGTGACAGTGGCCACGAGCTCACCTGGGTGGTACACCAATAGGTACATGGTCGTCGCCATTGTGAAACCGGCGGCAGAGACGACCAGGAAAGGAGTGTAGTTGCACCGGAGATGTTCCTTCTGCATGGCCCTGCGAGAGGCATTGAAGGAAGTGACTGCTGGAAAAAAAATCAACTTCTACAACTCTCGTATTTCGCCTAGCTGAAGAATTGAGTGCCGCAGCTATCTCTCGCAAGCAGAAATTTAACGGGAGAAACGGCTGCCCCCTCACTCGCATGGAATTAATTCTTATGCGGATAAAGTGGAAGTATAAAGCATTGTGAACGTGAAAACCCCCTGCTATGCACTACGCTTTATTATACCCACGTTTGTTTTTTTGTTTCTAGGCTTTCGTAACCTGTTCGCCTTTCTTTAGATTTCTTTGGACCTTGGTAATCTTTAGATAAAGGTATTTGCACTCAGCAATCCGGTGGCCGGTGCACGTGAGCTGTTGTAACTTGATCAGTAGGTTCGTTAAACCCAATCAAAGATTATTTCATTGCTCTAAAATTAAGACTGTTAAGTACATTTTCTTCCATACGAAAACCTGCTGAGAGCTTTTGTGTCGATGTTCGCCAGTTATCGCCGTCTGCGTATATCGGAGCCGTAAGATGCTGCTTTACTGTGCATGTCGTATTTCGGACAGGTTGCACTACCTGACTCCTGCTTTCCTTTTCTGTCGAACACGGTAATTTTTTTCAGAGATTTTAAAGATGGTTAGAGATTTTTATTTCAGAAACGTCCTGGTGCGGTTTTGGTTAGGTGGATTGCATTGAAAGGAAGACAATATGCACGTGATAGTGGTAAATAATTATACAAGTCATTAACTAAAACAAAAAAACATCAGTTTTTTTGTGATTTTAGGGGAGATATTGCGAAATTTTAGGGCTTCCTCATAGAAGGTGATTCCAGTTTTTAATTTTCTTAACCGCCAATGTGGTCCGAAATGACGAAAGTCAAACATACGCATTTGAAAGCTAGTTCATTTGGCTTTTCCTCACAGCATTATATAAATTGATGTCGTTATTATTTCATATGCAGCAATACAGACGCCATTCATGTATTTGATGGCATGAAAAAAGTTGATTTTTGCTTACGGACACGCGCAGCAACGCATATTGATGGCTGCGTAATGCGGCAAGGCCACCTCAATAAGCTCTGAAAATATTAGAATTGCGTACCGAAAGAAAACAGCGCGTGGAACATGGAAAAAGGAAGAAAGATGCGCACTCGAGTGCGCCTTTTTCCACGTGTGTCTTCGTTTCACTCGGTTTTCTTTCGGCACGCAGTGCCAACCAGACCAGCACCTTGCTCTTGTTAAAATGGGCTCACTTCCAATGTTCACGGCATTCAATATCGAAATTTCATCTGCTTAAAAACGTCACACCTGCGGTAATTCAGGACGTTCTACGTCCGCCGCTTATGAACGTGGGTGGCGCTGATGAACATTCTCAAAGTTAGGCTACTTGTAAACATAAATACCCCCGAAAGCAGAAGATTTGACAGCCGTCGCCGTAGCTCAGAGGTAGAGCACCGGACGCGTAATTCGGAGGTCGTGGGTTCGGATCCCACCGGCGGCAGTGGTTCTTTTTTCTTCTGCTTTTCTAATCAATTAGCTTTAAGCGATAGCATATTCAGTAATATTCTAAATTGATCAACACCACAAAATAAATAAATAATTAAAAAAAATCCCTTGTGCCCCTTGGTTTCTGTGCCTGTTGGCTTCTTTCAAAAAGTTGACTAGTTAGTTATATACTTAATAAATCCTATAATCATGAGCAGGGTGTGTTGCTAGGCAAGTTGGTTTGACATCCTTAACGTTGTAGCGCTGGCAGACGAGGGACGAAGGAAGGACGAGACACACACGGCGCTGACCCACGGGGCGCTTAAGCTATAGTTATAGTATACCTCTATCGCGTTCATAATATCCGCCTGGCTGTGAAATCGATCCCTCCGTCCACACCGACGTTTCTCTCAAAGGTGTATGAATAAATATCTGCAAACGTTAGAAAAAAAAATAACCGTTATAGGGCACATTCGAAAAGGCAGCATATACCGACAGGCTGAAGCATTCGGCGCTGTTGCTGCGTTCCTGGCGCAGCAAAGCGACGTTGGACGAGCCGCGAAGGCAGGGGACGAGCGCCTCGCTACATGACACGCACTCGAGTTTGCGAACTTTACTTCACGCAATCATCCCCAAAGCAGCACAGAGGAGCACTGCAGCTCAAGGTACGGAATATTTACAGCGAAAGCACTCATACGTCCGCCAGAGCCGAGCAAAAATCTTGCTTGCGTATCTTGCTTGTGGAACATTTGTTGCCATTGCAACTGTGACGCCAGCGGTACCAATTTGGCTCGGGCCACCCCAGAAATTGGAACTGGGCCAATTTGAACCAAAATCTAAGTAAAACCGCAATCGGGTGTGCCCAACACGGTGGCGACCTCCAAAAATGATCCGGGCCAGTGCAACCATCGAAATTTGACCTTGAACGATTTGTACTAAAATCGATGTCCAGCCGTAACTGACCGTGCCCGACACGATGGCGACCTGCAGATTTGGCATGGGTCTTTTCCAAAAATTTAGTCCAAGGGCCACAATGGAAAACTTTTTCACGGCTTTGAGATTTGCGCCATATCGTAGGTATGGTGTCGGTTGCAGCGTCACCATTTACGTCACTGCGCTTTCGTACGTCGCACATCGGTTTATTTATTTATTTATCATCATACCCACAGCGCCATTGTCTGGCATTAGAGTGGGGGGGTTGAACAAAAAGTACACAAATGCTACCTCATGCAGGTGGTTACAAAAAAAGATAACAATGAGATAGAAAGAACACGGAATTATTATACATAAAAAAATGTCACAGCACGGAAGAAAATGAATCATTTCATAATATGGACACTACTTCCTCAGGCAGCTTGTTCCATTCCGAAACCGTTTTAGGGAAAAAAGGCATTTTAAAAAGGTCAGTCCGGCATCTGTATTCTTTAACTTTAAGTGGATGATCTCTTCTTAAAGACACGTAATCAGGGTTGGCTATATATTTGGTTTTGTCTATTCTAGTTCTAGAATGAAATATGTTATGAAATAATTTTAAACGCAGAACTTTCCTACGTTTCTGAAGGGAGTCCCAACCCAAAGATTTTTTTCGCGCTCGTTACACTAAAATATCGCCCATAGTTATTGAAAACAAAACGAACGGCCAAATTCTGAACTCTTTCTAGCTTTTGAACGTCAGAAAGGATTTCGGATCCCAGACTGTGCAAGCATACTCAAGTATGCTTCTAATGTTTGTATTATACAGCAGTTCTTTAGTCTTTAAGGGGAAAAGTTTAGCGTTACGTCGCAGGAAGCCTAACACACGACAGGCAATGGCAGTAACGAAATCCACGTGACGATGCCAAGACATTGAACTTGTTAAATATACACCAAGATATTTAAATTCCAACACTGAAAGCAGTCTGCTATTATTTATGTTATAAGTGAAAATATGGGGAACCTTCTTTTTAGTGAAGCACATATGTACAGATTTTTGTAAGTTAATATGTATTCCCCAGTTCTCACACCACTGGGCCACTTTACACAAATCCTGTTGTAATGCATCACAGTCACTTTGATCGTTAATAATTCTATACAATACACAATCGTCCGTAAAAAGACGCATGTATGAAAAAATGCCTGAAAAGATGTCATTCATGTAAATTATGAACAGTAATGGGCCAAAGACGGATCCCTGGGGCACCCCTGATGTTACAGCCACTTCATGCGACTGTTTCCCGTTGAAAACAACACATTGACGCCTAAAGCTCAAATATTCCTTTATCCACCTACTAACGTTCTCATTTATGTTGTACCAGTATAATTTTTGTATTAACAAGGAATGTGATACGACGTCAAAGGCCTTCTTAAAATCTAGAAAAATACAGTCAACAGAATATCCCTTATCCAAAGCACTTGAAGGGTCATGTACAAATTCGGTAAGCTGGGTGACACACGAGTAACCACTGCGAAAGCCATGCTGATTAGTATTTAATAATGAATGTATACTAAGATGATTCATAATATTAGTGTAAAACACGTGCTCTAAAACTTTGCATAATACACTGGTCAAGGACACTAGTCGATGATTTGAAACAACATTCCTAGGTCCCGATTTATGTATAGGTACAACATTAGCAAGCCTCCATTCATCATTCGAAGAGCCGTCCTGTAATGACTTTGTGAAAAGAATTTGAAGGTAATTTGACAAAGCAAAAGCGCAAAAAGAGAGCAGGACCGTGGGTAAGCCGTCCGGACCGGTGGCACTGTTATCTTTTAAGCGTTCTAAGATCGACACAATTCCTCGCTGATCAAATTCAATGTTCTCCATAGGTTCCGTGCAGTTCAAGGCCAGGCGAAAACCGGCAGGGCTATTGCTGTCCTTAGCAGAAAACACTGAGCTGAAAAATATGTTAGAGCACTTGGCTTTCTCCAGATTATCATGAACGATACTTCCGTTGTGATCGAGTGGTGGGATAGAAAATTCATCCTTTGTTTTTTTTTTATGTACTGCCAAAATTCTTTAGGGCGATCCTGGATACGTATGTCGAAAGACTGAAAGTAGGTAAATTTAGCCTCTTTGACCGAAGCATTCATATCTTTTGTAATCTTTTTTAACTGATCCATGTTATCTTGCGACGGATTTTCTTTGAAGCGCGCATATAGTTGTTGAAGCGCGCATATATAGTTTAAGTGGAGCTATAGCATGACTAATTTTTTAAAACAATTACTCGTTCATTTTAACGTGCTACTCAAACTGCAATGTTACTTAGGTGACGGGTGTTTCCAATGACACCGAGCTTTGTTTTGATATAAGTGCATGCCCTCGAAACCACGGTGCGCTGCGGCGCTGTAACTACACGCGGCGTTCAAAGCGCTCTAAGGAGTTACGCTGGACTTTCTTTCAAGATACGAAAACGTCAAAGAATCTTGATATCACTTCTGTCATTGCGAATACCTTCCGACGTAAAGTGTGCCTAGCGAAACATTCCGAGTTTTGGAGCTTCCGTGCAACTTTACTCCAGCTCGCTTATTCTGTATTTACCATGAACAGATTTCGGTACTACCAGAGAAGAATCAATATGTCACCTCTATATTCGCCATAATTTTCAGATTATCGATGAATGCACTGGTGTTGCCAAAAAATATCATTTCCGCCTTCTCTCTGGGCTTCCTGAAATTAACATGCAGAGGGAGTCGGAAATTTTCGTTTTCTAGCATGCATTTGCGTTCTCTCTAAGAATCAGCGACGCCCGTTGTTGTCTTATTTTCGTTCATTTTTAAAGACAACCCTACAGTTCGTTTCCGACATGCTGAATGGCAAAATTTCTTTGACATCTTTTCACAGATGGGTGCAGTTTTCTGTTTTATGGTTTATGGGGGTTTAACGTCCCAAAGCGACTCAGACTATGAGGGGTGCCGTAGTGAAGGGCTCCAGAAATTTCGATCACCTGGGGTTCTTTAACGTGCACTGACATCGCAGAGCACATGGGCCTCTAGAATTTCTCCTCCATCGAAACTCGACCGCCGCGGCCGGGATCAAACCCGCATCTTTCGGGTCAGCCACCGCTCAGCCACCGTGGCATCAGGTGCAGTTTTCCGTTGCCGCACGTCTTTCATTGTGGCTTTTAATGTCGGATGCAGTTAGCTGGTTTTCGTGATGGTGCATACAGAACACTCATTTAGCGTTTATCGTGCTGTCATATGCTGTTTTCAATCTCCCGTCGTCCTATTCCTGAATTCATCTCGTACACCATAGATGGAAATTGGGCCCTTTCTGCCTCATCTACGCCCTCAAATGTGGTTACACACAAAACCAACAATCGATCACTTCGGTAACCCTAGGAGGATTATTTTAAGGCCCAGTAAGCTGACGAGGACGTCTGTCGACCGCCAGGTTTGCTAGATAACAACCTGCAGAGCGAGTGAGGGGTAATAGCCAGCGTTCAGATGCTAACTGTGGAATGCAAGCATCCGCCGCTCGCCCGCCAAGCCACTGGCAAGCGCGCCGGGGTCATGGGACAGCGCGCACTCGCCAACAGGAGTTAGGGGAGAGGCACTCTTGCTTCTCACCTCGCTCTCTAGAAAATCACGTGATGTTACGACAGCTCCCTGGCAACTTAGTAAAAAGAACACTCCTGAGCTTGTGAGTAACTGCTTGCAACTAGTTGGGAAATACCCGAGAGGCTAAAACACGAGCTCTTGCCTGCTGGGACCTGCGAGCCAAGGCGGATCCCTTATTGCCCGCCAAGCCACGAACCCGACATCAAACGACGACGACGACTGCATGAGCCTAGTAATCTTGTATTTTATCGGGCAGAGCATTCTGCCGCAGTATGCTTAACCTCGAGTTATGTTAATAAACTGTTTCCTAACGTGCTCTGCCATTGCATATTTCGTCGGAACTTGTCGTAGGGGCGACTCTTGTGCCGTGAGCAATCGCATCCCGTAATGACTGCATGTAGCTGGCACGGAAGCTCGCCTTCCCGGCCGGCTGGAAAGTGTTCCCTCATATAACTAAGACCATTGTCTAAATAAATATTTTGATTACATTCAAATGGAAGTGATTATCGCTGCTGTCGGGACGGCGCAAGAATGTTATTGAGGGTCACATTTGTAGAAGTACTCCTGATTGAAAGCCATAGAAGTTGATAGCGAAAGCATTTGCGAAATATCTCGCGGCGGTTTTTGATCAGTCTTGGATCGGGGTTCCGTCCAAAGGGGTGAGGGATTTCGGAACCAGCTATTCCGACAGCCCAGGACATTTGCACATAGGATCTATTGAATTATAGCTAATATTATGACAATATCGCTCTCTCAGTTTCCCGCTGAAGAGCTGGATAAGCGCAGTGGAGCACTGACTACTAATAGTGGTCGCCGTATTCTGTGCTAGCGCGTAAGCCCATTTTGCTGTGGCTTCATGGTGGCACGACTACTGCCTTGCCTGATGTATCGGTTGCGATCTTCTGCACCCACGTATGTCCCGTCAGGCATCTTCAGCTTCGACTTTGGGCGGCGTTCCTCGGGGCAGGGTTGCTCGGGGATTTCCTGGGGTTTGCTCGCGGGTTCTTCGGGCGGCGCTTTAGCTTGAGACGCGGCACCTGCGCTCCGCCAGCTGGTGCCGTCTTTTGCTCCAGTGCCCTGCGCGCGAACACACGTGTAGTGTGCATGAAGTCCGGTCTCGTCGTTGCCAATGCCTTCACTTTATGTACCGCACTGTCCGCAAACCGGGAGTCCATATAGGCATGACGCAAGGAGAGCAGTGAGGACGTCTAGCAAACAGGCGAGTAACGTACAGAAACCGCGATCATAAGTCAATCGCAAAATACACTAAACCGCCTAGGAAGCAACGATGGCCCATGAGGCTAATATTAAACATTTTTTTCTCGTGTTGTTTGCACTACATTGTTCTGTGTTGTCATCTCCGGTTGACTGATGGACAAAATATGGACTCACGTCTGGAGATGTGACCAAAGTTTGTTTACTTTTTAAATATTGAAACCTAGCACACTAGCATCACAAAAGTGCCCACGAAAGCACAGTTTTGAACTGTGGTTGGCAAGAGGAAATGAAGCATATAGCGACCGAGTCAGCAGAGTATCGTAGACCTGAGTACAGTGCTCTGCTGTGCATTCTTGTATCTCGTTATCTGCATATGTACCGAACACGTATCACGCAAATATTACCACTTAATTTTGAGGTTAATACATTAAACCCTCGTATCGTAATAAGCCACAATCCCTCAGTCCAAATCCTTTGGGTTGTTGACTTCATGCGCAAAAGCGGTTTGTAGTCTTTTGAGGAACTAAGCAGATAATTTCGAAGGTTGAGAATATGCGGGTTTTTGCGGAAACTGATACAGCTGCCGTTAATGAGTTTGTTTCAGAAGTGTTTTCAACTTCTCCTATTGTATATGGATTAAGCTTTCATGTCCAGCAGCGAATGCATTCAATAACCATTGGCAGCTTACATGGGTATTCACCAACTAGCGTGGTCTCTTGGCCTGCAGTGGCGAACACCGCGTAACTAAACGAGAATATTTTAAACGTGTAAATTTGAAAAAACTCTTAAGTTCCGAGAGATTATTCGTTAAGATTGTGAATATTTTGACCTTATATTACATCTCGTTGTCAAATGTGTCCGATAAAATGCTTCCTACGCTCACACCAACTATTTCCGACTGCCATACGAAATAAATGAGATGTTTTGGACATTAAAAATTCCCGTAGTGATTTTGATTGCTCAGCGCAAAGGGGCACATAGTGGGAGCCATAGAAATTAGAAGCGGTTCTCCAGATTTTTTCGTCTTGCATAACTAGAATCACAAAAATGCACAAAGGAGGGGAAAACCTCAGGTTGCTTGAGACAACGTTTCGACAAGGGGACTTGTCTTCATCTGGGCAAAGCGTTCATCATTGGCAGGGATTAAATAGGGCCTTCGCTCCAAGGAGGAAGGCCCCGGGGGTGGGGAAGGAAAGTGGTGTGAGAGGGGATGCGTGTCAGGAAGGGGAGGGAGGTGAACCTTGATTCGTTAAGCTGCAATAGTGGAAAAACTTATATCCGGGGGGTGTACAATGAACAAAGGCTTTGAAGGGGCTTGCGACGGGGGGGGGGGGTGCTGTAGGACCTGAAAAACTCAGATAAGAGGATTAGTCAGCGTGGTACAGGGAAATGAGAAGAAGGCAAACAACATAGGCTGGCACTGGAAGGAGGGGCATTTCCAAGGAAGGACAAGGCAGGGGGGGGGGGGAATGGCTCGAGTTCAGAGAAAGCCAAAAGGTGGGGCGGAGGGGGTAACAGGAATGTCATGGTTTCCGAGAACTGACAGTAGGGGATTAGGAGAAAAAAAAAGGGGGGGGGGGGGGTGGGGTGAGTCACAGGGAGACGGTGAGAAGGCCGGAAATGTGGTGGAAGATATGACGTGGGAAGGGTGCAAAGAGCGATAGTATACTCAGTACTTGTATTTGGCCGTGTTGGTTCATAACTTTTCAGGAGGACACAGGGGCGCAACAAAAGACCCGGACATAGAAGCAGACAGGGACAAGCCCTTGTCCCTGTCTACCTCCACGCCCGTGCCCCCCATCCCGCCCCTGTGTCCTCCTGAAAAGATAATATACTTATGCGAGGTTCTGGGAAATGGTCTGAGCACGTGCAAGACATTTGTTAATTTAAAATTATGCTAACCTTGGAATGTACCTGAGAGATTCCAGGTTTCCTCTAGACATGTTAATCCCTGTTGGATGCAGTGTTTTAAATTTGTGGATTAGGAATGCTTCTCAGTATTTTCTGTCCCTAGTCGATTTGAAGCCTGACTGAAGAATGAACAATTTGAGTTCGTCGAATTTGTGATGGCGTTGATTAAAATGGGTCGACACTGCCTTCTGTTCATTCCGTGTTGTGTCAGCCCGGTGCCTGTTTAATCTGGCACTCATTGTTTGCCCGGTTTCCCCGATATATTGTTTCTGGCAGAAGGAGCACTGGAGCATGTAGATAATATTGGACGATGTGCAGTCAAAACTAGTCTTTATATTGAAACTGAAATCGTTTGCCGTACTTTTAACCGTAGTGTCCCTTTGTAAATGTTTGCATGTCTTGCATCTAGGTCGAGAGCATGAAGTTACTGTCGGTGGTGGTTGCTTACCGAGCCTAGCATGCACCAGGATATCCTTCAGGTTTGTGATGCGTCTGTATGTTACCCTTGGTGCGTCGGGAAATATTTTCTTGAGACGGTCGTTACCAGTTAAAATGGGGTGGTATTTCCGCAGGATATTGTTTATGTTTGGAAGCGCGTGTGAGTATTTCGTTATAAGTGCAGGAGGTCGTTGACTGTTAGCTTTTGTTCGTTTTTTAAGAACTACATCTCGTTTCAAAGTGGTTGCACGATGGAACGCATTATTGAGGGTTGTCTGTGGATGGTTTCTGGTGATTAGTGTGTTTTTAGCGACTGTAGGTGTTTCAGGTAGTCGTCGTCGTCGCTACATATTCTTCTTAGTCTCGTTGCCTGTCCTACGAATATACCTTGTTTGCAGTATCTTGGATGATGGCTAGTGAAATCTAAGTATTGTTCTCGGTCAGTGGGCTTCCTGTAAAGTGTGGTTTTGAGCTTTCTATTTTCTAAACGGACAGTGGTGTCAAGAAAATTGACGCGTTTTCGAGGAGTTGAAGGTGAATTTAATGCTAGAGTGGAATGAATTGAAGTGTGTGACGAATGCCTTCAGGGTCTCAGCCCCATGCTCCCATATCATGAAAATGTCGTGTTGTAACGCAGGTATATAAGTGGGTTTTTTAGAAATGAATTTAGAAGTTGAGATTCTAGTAGCCCCATAAAAATGTTCGCGTAAGTGGGTGCGAAGGGAGTGCCCATGCTTGTTCCAAATACTTGAAGGTAGTAAGAAGAATCGAATTCAAAGTAGTTGAGTGTTAGTACCAATTCAAGTAGCGTGAGGTACAGTTCAGTTTCGTGCGGGTGAGGACTTTGAGTTAGAATTTTGGAGAGTGCGTCGATACCTTCATTTATGGGAATATTTGTGTACAAAGCGGCGACGTCAAGTGTGACAAGTATGCTATCTGCTGGGATAATGGAAGCGTGATACAGAGACTCTATTATGCGGAGAAAGTGCGTTGTATCCTCGACCAATGAAGGGAAATGGGCAGGAATATCTGCAAGATAGTTGTTCAGGAAAATTGGTAAGTTCTCTGTGGGCGTGGTATTGTTTGAAACGATAGGTCTGCCGGGGATATCTGCGGTAAACAAGTCTTCTGCGGAAACCTTATGGATTTTGGGCAGTAGGTAAAAGCGTCCTGCCTGTTTGTTTAGCGGATTTAAGGAGTGGTAGTCGGACTGCGTGATTAGTTCCCGTGATAATAAGTTTGCCAGTTTGTTTAGGATCAATTTGCAGAACTCTGAAGTGCGACTTGAATCTAATTTCCTATAATGACAAGGGTATTTGAGTTGCCTAAAAGCTTCTTTTTTTGTATTTTTCGGCTGGCAGGATAACTATGCTACCTCCTTTGTCTGCAGGCTTAATGACTATATCGGTTCTAGAAGCTAAGTGGTTCAGAGTAGCCAGTTCTGTTGGGGTGACGTTTCTGCGTTTTCGAGCTTGCTTTGTTTGGTCTATAATTTCTTTCGAGACAGATTTAATGTACAAGTCTAATTCGGGACTCTGCTGCGCTTCCGGCGTCCATGTGCTTTCGGCTTTAAGAGGGATGGGATTAAGGCTGGTTACTTCAGTAGGGTGAGCACGTTTTGACCACGTGTTACAGGAAAGAGCTTGGTTAGTAATCGGGGTGTTCGTTTTTTCGGCAAAGAATTCCTTAATTCGCAATCTTGGCGCAAATTCTGTGATATCTCTGTGAAGTTCATACTCGTTAAAATTATTGTTAGTTGGACAAAATGTAAGGCCATGCTTCAGAATCCGTTTGTCGCTATCACTTAAGGGTTTGGAAATATCGACAATGTAGCTGTCAGTGTCCTGCGGCGGAAAAGGCGTATCTTTTGTCTGTATCGAAATAGGCGGGCGGTTGTTAAACTGTCCAGATGTATTCGTATCTAGCGGAAATTTATCTCTAATTTGTTTACGCTGTTGTTTATCGAGCAGCTTTCGTTCCTTTCTGGCTACAAAATCTGCTAGTGCCTGGCTTTCGTCCGAATTTAGTTCTATCTTACTAAGTTGATCATCGAGGGAATTTAACTGCTCTTGACAATGTTCTTTTAAAATAGCTATGAATGAAAGGGATGCGTCCTTTGAAACCTTTTCCCATCGAGCGATGAGTTCAGGCCTGAGCGCACCGAGGGAGCACCTAACATTAACTCGAAGTCCTTTGGGTATTGTCCTGTGCTGCGAGTAGGATTTGTAAGTGTGTAGGTGGAATCGGTAGTTAGTTTGTTTAGTGGCTAGTTTTCTGGCGACCAGGAAAATTCGTCTTTTGGGTTCAGGGCGATTGGTGCTGCCAGATGTAAGTCATCTGTGCTTACGCCGAGTGGACCTCCTGACGGGTGTTGTGTGTTTGGGGGTGGTATCGGTGTCGAGGTCCGCATCGGTGACAATCTGGGTGCTAGTGTGCGTCACTAAACGCGTAGGTGTCTGTGTGAAAAGGTGGCTTTGTTGTTTAGTGGCTACTTTCGGTGGGATTCCTACGTGCTGTTCCGCTGGTGTGGGATCCACGGTTACCGTCTGTGTGCCAGCGTCGCGAGTCTCTGGAGTGAACTGTGTGGAGGTGTCCTGGGTCCTAGCGGGGGTAGGCGGTGTTCGTTCCTGGGTGTTGTCGCTTTTGTGGGTGGTCTGTTGTTGAGTTTTGGCCAGAGTGGGAGAGGGAGCATGAGTGGGCTGTAGCGTCCGCTTAAATGTATTTCCCAGCCGGTACTTTATGTTGTCTGCCATTACTTGGACGCCAAAAAAATTAGGGTGAAATCCATCTCTGGCCAGGAGTGCCTCAGGGTCATGATGGATCTGAGCGTGGTGGATGATTTCAACGTCTTTTTGGTAATGTTCCATGTCCAGAAAAATATTGTTGAGCTTAAACGAGTCCTGTGCGTGAGCTGCGAGTTGGCGGGATTGTGGAATGTATCTGTGGTGCAAGTTGACTACCCTAGGAATACGGTTGTCAGGTGCAGTTTCGTGTTTGGTCTGTTGGCATGGACCTCGTGTACTAGTGTATTCATGGCCTCAATGGTCTGTTCCGCACTGCTGTGTTTCAGGTCATTAGTCCCGCAGTGAATGACGAAGTGCGTGATGTTCTGTGGTGCTGCGGCTATCAGTTTCCTTATGTCATTGGTTTTGGCGCCGCTCTCAAACCTAATGTATGGTGCATGTTCTCCGGGAGGAAAGTGATTGTGGATGTGCTTGTATTGACTATCACCTATCAACGCTACATGTGCCAATGAAAGAAGGGGGAGAGGCTTACCTTGTTCCGTCATCTTCCGTCGACTGAAGTCCATGGTAGAGAGAGGGTGTGGTTGATGGTCCTTTGCGGTCACAAAAATGAACAAGGGAGGGGAAAACCTCAGGTTGCTTGAGCCAACGTTTCGACAAGGGGACTTGTCTTCGTCTGGGCAAAGCGTTCATCATTGGCAGGGATTAAATAGGGCCTTCGCTCCGAGGAGGAAGGCCCCGGGTGTGGGGAAGCTAAGTGGTGTGAGAGGGGATGCGTGTCAGGAAGGGGAGGGAGGTGAACCTTGATTCGTTAAGCTGCAATAGTGGAAAAACTTATATCCGGGGGGTGTGTAATGAACAAAGGCTTTGAAGGGGCTGCGACGGGGGGAGGCGCTGTAGGACCTGAAAAACTCAGATAAGAAGATTAGTCAGCGTGGTACAGGGAAATGAGAAGGCAAACAAAATAGGCTGGCACTGGAAGGAGGGGCATTTCCAAGGAAGGACAAGGCAGGGGGGGGGGGGGGAATAGCTCGAGTTCAGAGAAAGCCAAAAAGGTGCGGCGGAGGGGGGTAACAGGAATGCCATGGTTTCCGAGAACTGACAGTAGGGGATTAGGAGAAAAAAAAAGGGGGGGGGGGGTGAGTCACAGGGAGACGGTGAGAAGGCCGGAAATGTGGTGGAAGATATGACGTGGGAAGGGTGCAAAGAGCGATAGTATACTCAGAAGTACTTGTATTTGGCCATGTTGGTCCATAACTTTTCAGGAGGACACAGGGGCGCATCAAAAGACCCAGACATAGAAGCAGACAGGGACAAGCCCTTGTCCCTGCCTAACTCTACGCCCGTGCCCCCATCCCGCCCCTGTGTCCTGAAAAGATAATATACTTATGCGAGGTTCTAGGAAATGGTCTGAGCACGTGCAAGAAATTTGTTAATTTAAAATTATGCTAACCCTGGAATGTACCTGAGAGATTCAAGGTTTCCTCTAGACATGTTAATCCCTGTTGGTTGCAGTGTTTTAAATTTGTGGATTAGGAATGCTTCTCTGTATTTTCTGTCCCTAGTCGATTTGAAGCCAGACTGAAGAATGAACAATTTGAGTTCGTCGAATTTGTGATGGCGTAGATTAAAATGGGTCGACACTGCCTTCTGTTCATTCCGTGTTGTGTCAGCCCGGT